>NW_020838018.1:3607148-3836908 GCF_003676395.1 Aethalodelphis obliquidens
TCTGTGCATCTGCCATAACTGTCCTGGACCAACCAGCACATCTCAAGAATCAAAGTGGTCCAGAAGCTATGAGTGTTCTGAGTTGAGTCTTGCTCTTTCCTGGGCCTCCAAATTGTTCCACCAGAAATGGAGCTGGGGTGCCAGCACTCTCCCTACCTCAGTTGGTAAGACCAACCAGGACATCTCATTGTAATGGCCTTTTGGTTCAGAGCTCCTTCTCTCCTCTCTTGCTTAATTTTGTCATCACATTTATCACCATCTACATAACTACATATTTTATTTATTCAACAGTCTCCTCAAATGTAAACTCCATGAAGGCAGGGGTTTGGTCTCTTACTTACTGCTATATTTTTTCAGCCACTACAAACACCTGGGACATAATAAGCACTCAATAAAATACTAAAAAGATAAATAAATGAATACGTCTCACAGACCTATAAACCAAAAAGAATACTTACTGGAAAAATCAGGTCAGACATACTAGCCATAGAATATATTCTGAAGAAAAAAGAGAACGAAATTCTGAGTACATTAACACTTGCACTTGACCATCAACTATACCTCACTGATGTGGAGGTAGATGGATAGAATAAGGGTAAACTGTATCAGTCAGACTTCTTAGCTGTTGGCAATGCAAATGAACTTTGGCTGATTTGCACACAATAGAAATTTACAGAAGGCTTTCTGGACCACTCCAAGAATTACTAAGAACGCTAAAGAACTATGTTTAATAAACAGAACCAAGAGTCACCGTTAGCCAGGATGGCAGCCCCAGCCCACACCAGAGAGGCTTGCAACTACTAAGGACACTGTCTCCCAGGACTTGGACAAAGCCCCCACCATTGCCAAAAGGAAACCTTCACTGTCCCTACCTCTGAAGGTCAAATTTCAACTTCAAACTCCTCGGCAGAAACCTCTGCTAGCAGGGACCCACAGACTTCGAAAGAAGGGTTCGTACGCTGGGAAGGCCAAAAAAAACAGATAAAAAGGTACATTAAAATAGTGGTGTAAAACAAACTTCACTTGGTATAAATACCAAAGGAGAAAGTTCTTCTCTGGAATGCATGTATCTCCTAATATGTGCGTTAAAAAGGACTCTACTATACTGGTGTGCACATGTGAAGTGTCTGTTCATTAACACTGTGTGTGGCAATAGTTTAAAACGAATATGCTAAACTTCACATATTTGAACAATTTAGATTTCTGCAATATCAAATGGCATTAGAAATGTTACACTTACTTAAAAGTGCACAAAATAAAGGCACCAAACTCAAGTATTTTAAATCCTCTACATCCCTATAACTCAACTGAAATGTTTTTTAAGGTATCAAAAATAACATGCATGTGTGTACCTTCATGAGGCAAATTAGCAAAAAATAATTGCACAGTGACCCAAATAACAGGGATTGGGAGGGGCTGACTGCTCTAGTTACAGAGCAACCACTGACTCATGAAAATTCAGTTGTTTGCATTCTAAAAGGGTCTTAGCTCTTTGACTAACACTCTGGTTTTTTTCTGCAGCTTTATTTTGTGCAGCCACAACATTTTTAAAAACTCCTGAATCTTAATCTACTTTCTTTTCTCTCTTCTCAAAGGTGTGAAAGTGCTGGCCAGGTATGCTTGAGTTTTAGAAAGACAATCTGTTCCTTTCTTCTTCAGCTTCCTTAGGCTCAAATGATAGGCATTTGAAGCCCCTCTCACGGTCTGCTATTCAGAGCAGGGAAACAGTTTTTACAAGCTCCCTGGAATCTGAAGAATTTGTCCCCAAAGTGCACTGAAACACGCCTAGTTAAAAACAAACTACAATAAGGAAAGCAACAGAAGCCAAAAACAAATGTACTAAACACACTGTTAACCAGCAGAAACACATCCAAAAAACATATAAATATAATATCTGGGTATACTGCCTAGAAATAAAACATTCAAAGAAAACCAATTTATTTCATTCAAGGAATATTTACTAAGCACCTATCATTCCACAAACACTGAGCTAGATAGCTGTTGCTGACACAAGTCAACAAAATCGAACAGTTCCTTCCCTGGTAGCAGTCGGTGCTGAAGATGCACGGAGTACATAATCAAACCAGCAAAGAGATATAACTTGTTAAATTAAGTAAACAAGGAGCCCATTAGACTAGGTGGCTGTAAATGCCTTGGTAGCCTATGTAAGCAAACCAAAATCTAAGCCGTAAGTGCCTCAAAGTTACAAAATCAAAAGGCTAAGAACAACTAATCACAAAAAGCCAACTAGGCTTTCAGCTATATAGCCAATCAATAATTTCCTTCCACCTTTTCTCTATAAAAGTCTCTCCCTAACCTCCTGTTGGTGGAGCACTCCTAACCACTTCTGGCTTGGTGCTGCCCAATTCAAATTGATTTCTGCTCAAATAGACTCTTAAAATTATAATATGCCTCAGTTTATCTTTTAAAAATTATAAACTGGAAGAAGACAGGATATTATAAAGTTCTTATTTCAGTACCTAATGATGTGATTGTATACAGGTTATATAAAAACATTCAAATCCTTTCAGATTTTATAACTTATTTTTCACTGAATTCTCAAAGTTGTGAAATTTATGAATAAAAAATTAACAAAACCTTTATAATTGCAAAGTGTATGAAAACGAAGGGAGAATGAAGTAAATATCAGATTGGCAACTCTTCATGTTTCTGAAAAATAAAGAACTTAAACTCATATTAAATAAATCTACGTAAATTAACAATAAGATGAAAGTGGATTTTAAATAATGCAGAGAAGAAAAACATCTACTAAACAAATAATGAAACTGAAGCACAGAAAATACCCTAAATCTGCAAACTTCCTTACCAAGCTTTACCCTTTAATTCTACAGTTTGGAAAAGCTCCTGCTCAATTAAGCTAGGCTATATAGAAAATCCTACTGGAATACATTTCCTGAGCAGGTCAAATGACGCTACTCCCAAGACTTGCCCTCTTGGCAGAATTAAAGTGAAGCAGGTACCCCTCCCTAACCACACGGAACAGAGTGACAATATATCTGGCAAGGAAGGGGCAGGGGTAGCAAGAGAAAAAAAGACATTTATAAACACAAACACATTAAAAGGATACTGATGAAAATGAATGTATTGCATGCTCATTATCTACCAGAACACTTTTAATGCATGTCCATTTACTGTTTTCATTCCCATAATGCCGCTATAAAATACTCATGACTATTATCACACTTTATGCATTAGGAGATGAAAGCACAGAGAAGCAAGCCATAAACCCACTCCAGAGTCCACACGCAGTGAGGTTTTCCTCAATCTCTTTCTCAAACACTGAACTGATACATAACTGACTTCAAAGTAGCTCATTTTAAATTTCAGAACCTACAGATAATTAATTTTAGAGGAGTCCTGTGGTTACCCCTTATTTTTCAAGTACTTGCTCCTGTCCAGTGAATGGAACAAGGAACTTCCCCAATTGTGTTTAAAGTTGGTCAAGGTAAAACAGAGTTCAAAAATACATACATTAGATGAGTTTTCTCAACCCCTGTAGCCAGCAAATCCTACCATGGCATCAGGGAAAAGTTTGTTTAATAAATAGCTCCTTGTTTTTCATAAGATATCAACTACTTCAACAAGCCAAACCTTCAAGCTGAACAGAAACCCCATAATTTATCACCTAACAGGGTGACTATGACCATTTCCAGATACTTCCTCTGCCTCTGAAATGCTCATGACCAAGTGTAACTATAAACAGGTCAAGAAATAAATTAATTCCAGGGCACTGGAAATTATGTTCATGAAATGAAAAGTGGCCTTGCTGACATTGCATCACTATTTCTAGACAGTGCACTTCAACATCAAATAAATATCACATCATGGAGATGTGCCAAAAGCCAGTGACCTAGTTTCATTAGGGTGGGAAAGGAATAGCAATCTGTCCTTTGAGACTAGTACCAAAATAGCTTCCTTAAAGCACAGCTTCATGCTTTTTAAAAGTTTTAAATAATCTTTTCATACAAGGGCAAAAATAATAGACAGAGCCAATATCAAATATGAATTTCCTTTATGTACCCCCATAAGTTAATGCTAGCTCTCATAATGTTATCAATATTTTCAAAGCTTGGAAAAAATTAAGGATCAGAAAAATTAAGTAAGAAGTTGTTTCAACATCTAATAATTGCCTAATATAGGCAATCATACCACACCAGTAGAGTAAGATTATTTTTGAGAAACTCCATAAAGATAATTGGCTGACTCTGCCAATGCCACACCCAAAGAAAAATGCAAGTAATAAAACACAAAACTTTTTTTAAAAGAAGTATCTTTGTATTATATGTATTTAAAAATATAAAGAAATACTGAACTTATGCACAGTACCATAGAAACAAAATCTGGCACAATATACACTGGCAAAAATGAAGAACAATTACTTTAAGAAGGGCTGGGCACGAAACAAGTCTGAAAGACACTGGGCCTATGAAACCTATTTACTATGGGATTTTCTTCCTGAAATAAAGAATGAGTTAGGGGTTCACAGTATCACAACCAGGTAAAACAGAATTCAATGTAAAAACATTTAATGGGAAAATAGGGGTATGTCATACTGAAGAAGTGGTATAAACCATAATGAAGATACACATGACCTCTTTAGGCACCAAAAATGGAAATGAAATATATATAATACAGTTGACCCTTGAATAATACAGTTGACCCTTGAATTGTATGGGTCCACTTACATGAGGATATTTTTTCAATAAATGTGTAATACAGTATTACACGATCCGTGGTTGGTTGAATCTCTGGATACGGAACTGTGGATATGGAGGGCCAACTATAAAGTTATATGCAGATTTCTGACTGCATGGGGGTTGGCACCCCTAACCCCTGAGCAGTTCAAGGGTCAAGTGTTCAAGAAAATCTGAGGAAAAAACAAGAAACTGACAGAAATACAATAGCAGTGGATACATTAACATACCTCTCTCCAATCTGACAGACAAAATACAGAAAAACTAGAAAAGAATGTAATTAATAAATATATTACATAAAACTATGTCTAAACCCTACAATCAAAAAGGATACTTTCTTTTCAAAGGCCATGCAATATATTTACAAATACTGGCCAATGTAATTGTTATATACAAAATGAAACTGCAAGCACTTCCTAAAAGTAGTACTACAGAAAACATTATCTGAATATGTTATAATGAAACTAGAAAGTGTTAATAGAAAACACCAAAAATAACTTGGAAACTAAAAAAAAAAAACAAAAAACACACACTCAAGCAAACAAAAACCCTACTCTTAGGTTAATATTTAATAAGAATAAAATACAAATCTAGAAAATAATATAAGTGCTATATGAAAATGAATGTTAAACATCTAAAATTAGCTTTAAAATACAAACTTTTTCATCACTAAAAATGAAGATAAACAAACTAAATTTTTAAGTTAAAAAAGAGCAATGAAAGCACTGAGACAAAGAAAAGGTAGAATTATCACAAAAGCAGGAAGTCATACATCAGAAAAGAAAAAAACAGTAAAAGGGGGGGGAAAAAACAGTAAAAGGGGGGAAAAAACCCATAAACCTAAAAGCTGGTTCTTTCTGTGGAAAAACAAATCATGAAAAAGAGAAGAGAACAAAAATACAAATTAAGGAATTAATAAGGGCAAACACCCAAATATGAAAGAAAATTAAAAGAATTATAGGAACACATGATATACAAGTCTATGTCAGTATATCTGAAAATCTGGGTAACTATATTTCCCAAGAATTGTGAATTACTAAAAGGGAATTTTAAAATCTCAAAATATATCAGGACACAAAAGTAAAATTAATATAAAATTTCAAGGGTATTATTTAATTCCAGTATTATTTCAAGTATCCCAGAAAGCAGAAAATTAATAAGGCTTCCAAATCATTTTTAAGACGCTAATATTTAACTGCTACCAAAGTCTCACAAGATAACATATGAAACAAAACTTCAAACTAATCTCTTCTATAAAAATGGATACAAAAAGTACCATTTCAATATAGGTATACAGAATCCAGAAGAATCATTAAGCATGAAAGAATAATATACCATTACCAGAGTAGTTCATTCTAAGAAAACCAGAATCTCTCTATAATAGAAAATCTATCTAAATAATTCAAGTATCAAAAAATTCAACACTATCAATATGTCAAGATATTTCCTTCATAGGATTATGGATGCATATCTCAGTTAAAGCCAGGAGAAAGCTTTATAGTGAAACATCAGAAGTTTCTCTGTACTAGTTATAAATAAGACAGGAAGGAGCGATTATCTAAAATATACCATTAAATCAAAAATAGCAAGTCACAGAACAAAATGTATAATATGATCATACTTTTAGGGGAAAAAAATCTACGCAGATCTGTATTAATACATTGGTAGATGCACTTTTAAAAGTCTGAAATGACAGGCAACAAACCATTAATAATAATTACTTATTGGGACCAATATTTCCCTATTGTTTTCATCAAAATTATGTGACATGAGACAACATAAGCAATTGCTTTTAAGAAATCTGTCAACTGCAAAAAGATTAATTCAACTTTGAAACTGCCCCAAACTGCTTCCCATTATTATTTTTATTTCTAATCATACATTATTAGTGATTATATGTTTTCCTTTTAAAAAAATAGCAATATTACTTTTGTGTTCAAATGCTCTAGGAGTTAAATTTTAAAGTAATACCATTACTTTCTTATTGACTGAGGTTATACCACCTCTCACAGAAGACTTCCCCAAAGGGACATAGGCTCTGAGGATGGGGTAGTTCAAGATTTCTCAACTGGAGGAGGCATGGTGGAAGGAGTAGGTGATTTTCTAATGGTGAGATATCAGGAAAGAGACAGCAGAAGGTAGAAGGGGAAAAAAGAGTAGGAAAAGAACAAACCTGGCTGCTGGCAATTGGCTACACGTAATAGGATCAACAAAAGAAATGCCACTAAAGGTTGCCATAAATAGTGATCAAAAGGGTCAAAAGGGTATATTCACAAAGTGCCACAGTAAAATGAAAAAGAAAAAGCACAAAGTGAGACATGTGATTGTGAAAACACATCCTAGTTTAGCAGTGTAATCCTACATGCAAAAAGCTTATTTAATAACAGCCAATTTTACAAAGATAAGACATCTGAATGTTAACAGGACGTTTTTCAGTTCAACCACAATCATGATAGATGGTGCACATCTCCGAGTAACAAATAACTATAAACATTGGTGAATCTGTTTCACCATTTTCACCATAACAACAATCATTCTGGGTGTATAGAACTTTTCTGATTATGCTTTCAGTCGTTCAACCAAAATAATGCAACTGAGTTCCAGTTCAAGATGACAACATAGGAGGATCCTGAAACCACCCCTTCCCATAGACACACCAAATCTACAGCTAAATAAGGAACAATGTCCTCTTAACAGAAACCCCAAAACTACCTGAGCAATTAATTCCTCCACATTTGGCAAATTAGGAAAAAACCCACATTGAGACAGGTAGAAGAGGCTGCAGCACAATCTCACCATTAACCCCACCCCCAGTGCGGTGATACACAATCCGGAGGGAGCTCAAAAATCCAAGCTTCTCCCTGAGGAGCAAAGCGTTAGAATCCCACATCAGGCACACCAACTTTTAAGCCCTGCACCTGAGAAATGAAACACAAAATATCTAGCTTTGAAAGTCAACAGGCTCATATCAACGAGAGTGACAGCTACAGCAAACTGAGAAGCAGTTCTGAGCTCACACAGACTCACCTGGCTACCCCCTACCAAAGCCAGCACAGAAGCAGCTGCCTGAAAAGTGCCCAGTCTTTCTGTGAAGGAGGCCGATTTAAGCAACAAGCATCTAATTCAATACACATCTAGAGGCCTACTGAAATACTATCCAAAGACAGCTGAGACCACTGGGCGCCATCTTTGCACTCTCCCTCTGCCTCACTCCAAGTCACCAGAATCTCCTAAAAATGAGTTTGTAGACACAAATCTGGCCCCCTAATTTTTGCTGCCCAGGAGATACCCCTTGATCACTAGGCTCTGGAGGCCAATGAAGCTTATATTCACAGGTCCCACGAGACTATAACAAATGGAGAAAGAGTTTTTAACCAGCTATACACCCCATGGCACAATGGAGAGGTAGCTGAATAAAAGGCCTAGTATTTCTGTGAAAGAAGCCAATTAGCTTACCTTCATAGCTGGGCCCCGAGGGGCAGCTTCTAATTAAACACACATCAAAGGACCTACTACAATCTTCTCTAGAGATAAGAAAGCTGCATACCTTCCCACCCTCCATCTGCCCTGCCCCAAGTAGCTGTCGTCCCTGAGAAAGAACCTTGTGCGCACATCCATCACTCCAGCTTTTGTAGCTGCTGCCTAGAGGACACATCCCTTGATAGCCTGGATGTGCTGACCAGCTGGTCTTGTGTTAATGGTTGAAAAGGACAACAGCAAACAAAGAAACATTTCTTAACTGGCTATCACCGAAGGGTCAGTGTAGAGGGAACAAACACAAATGCCCATCTCCCAGTCTTCCCCTGAAAGAAATATGTTTGCATACCTTAAAAGCTGCTGCCTAAGGGTCTGGCTTCCAATCAGCCTGAATCCAGATGCTGAGGTCCTCCCCTCTGAGACACAGACAGGTCCTGGCACACCCTCAACTACTGACAGCCACTTAGAATAAAACAGGATACTCGCACAAAACCAAAGGTTTGACGGACAATAAAGAGCTAGGGCAGGGCTGAACAATAAGGTTCATCTCCAAGACTGGGAGAGTTAGCTGTTTTATCTAATGCATAAAAACTAACACAGAGAATCAGGAAAATAAAGAAACATAGGAATATATTCCCCAAAAAAGGCCAAGATAAAACCTCAGAAAAAGACCTTAACAAAACAAAAACAAATGATTTATATGAAAAGAAGTTCAAAATAACAGTCATAAAAATGCTCACTGAGGACAGGAAAAGAATGCATGAACAAAAAGGAATTTCCACAAAGAGACATTTAAGACAGTGCAAACAAAAGTGACAAAGTTAAAGAATACAATAACTGGACTGAAAAATACAATAGAGGGGTTCAACAACATGCTAGATGAAGTAGAAAAAAGAATCAGGGAACTCAGAGACAAGACAGTGGAACTCAACCAATCAAAGCAACAAAAAAGGGCTTCCCTGGTGGCGCAGTGGTTGAGAGTCCGCCTGCCGATGCAGGGGACATGGGTTCATGCCCCGGTCCGGGAAGATCCCACATGCCGCAGAGCGGCTGGGCCCGTGAGCCATGGCCGCTGAGCCTGCGCGTCCGGAGCCTGTGCTCCTCCACGGGACAGGCCACAACAGTGAGAGGCCCGCGTACTGCAAAAAAAAAAAAAAAAAAGAATGGAAAAGAGTGAAGCTTAAGAGACTTATGGGACAACATTAAGTGTACCGATATTCTCATTATAGGGGTCCCAGAAGAAGAAGAGAATGAAAAAAGGGCAGAAAACTTGTTTGAAAAAATAATGGCTAAAAATGTCCCTAACCTAGAGGATAAAAAGACATCAAGATCCAGGAAGCCCAGAGAATTCTGATAAAGATAAACCAAGAAAGACTCACACTAAGACACATTATAATTAAAGTGGCAAAAGTTAAAAAGATCTTTTTAGGAGTCTCTTCAGAGAATCTCAAAAGCAGCAAAAGAAAAACAACTTGCTGCATACAAGGGAACCCCCATCAAGACGCTGAGCAGATTTTGTAGCATGCAAATAAGGCTACCTTGAGTACAGCTGGACAACAGGAAAGTAACATGCTGCTCACAAAATACCAAGTTACTAGTTATTAAAAAAAAAAAAAAGAAAAAAGAAAACAAAAATGAGAACGACAGACATCAATCTGAGGTCAGTCAAAATCACTGATTAATTCAATCCCATTACTTATACAATTTGGATATATAAAGCAATAAGGTGAATTTTAATGAAGAAAAGCATGCAGTACAAGTAAACAAAATATTCCTGTAATAGTTAATCTCTAATTTACTTTGTGTAACCCATCTTTGAAGTTAATTTCATTCTATCTCCTCCAGGAGCAGTACAATGGGCCCTCCAAATCCACGGATTCATCCAACCTTCTCCAACCAAAAGTATTCAGAAAAAACAAATTCCAGAAAGTTCCAAAGAGCAAGACTTGAATTTGCCTCATGCCGCCAACTAGTCATCCCTTGGTATGCAGGAGGTATTGGTTCCAGGAGCTCTCACGTACACCAGAATCTGCAGATGCTCAAGTTCCTTATATAAAATGGCATAGTACAATGAATACAGTTGGCCCTCTGTATCCGTGGGTTTCACATCCTCGGATTCAACCTACTTCGGGCAGAAATGTCCATACATAGTTGTTGAATCCATGGATGCAAAACCCACGAATACAGAGGGCCAACTGTATATTTATTGAAAAATATCTGCATATAAGTGGACCCGTGCAGTTCAAATCCATGTTATTCAAGGGCCAACTGTCTTTACATAGCCCTTACATTGTATTTATAACTATTTACTTAGCATTTACATTGTATTAGGTATTATAAGTAATCTAGAGACGATCTAAAATATATGGAAGGATGTGCAGAGGTTATATGCAAATACTACACCATTTTATAAGGTGTACCATGCCATTTTGAGCATCCATGGATTTTGGTATCCACAGGGGGTTCTGGAACCAATCCCCCTTGATACCAAGGGACAACTATAATTTACACATTTAGTAATACTCGATGGATGACTACCGGACCTGTGGTTTCAAACTGTGGAAATGAGAGAGACAGTCTCTGGCTTCATGAAGCTTCAAAGATTTGTACCGTTTTATATTTTACATTTAAATTTATGATTTTGAGTTCATTTTGTACAAATTGTGAGATTTAGGTTGAAGTGGTTTTCTCTTTTCTTTTGCATATGGATATACAACTTTTCCACCACCATACTTTCTCCACTGAATTGCTTGTGTCAATTATCAATTATCAACCAGCCATATTTGCACAGGTCTATTTCTGGATTCTGTTGTGTTCCACAGATCAAAGTGTCTATCTTTTCCCCAATACCACACTGGGTCTGCAGGCCATAAATTCTCTTAGTTTTCCTTAATCTGAGAATATCCTTATTTCACCTTCATTCCTAAAAGACACTTTATCTTGATACAGAATTATGGGTTGACAGTTCTTTCCTTTTAGCTATTTAGAAATACCATTCCACTTATTTCTGGAATCCATTGTTTCTGATAAGGAATCTAAACACTCAAATCATTGTTTTCCTATAAATAATGTTATTTTCCTTTGACTTTAAGTATCATTATTAGTAGTAGTAGTATTTGATCTTTAGTTTTAAGCATTTTGATTATGACGTGTCTGGTCCTGGATTTCTCTGGACTTATCTTGTTTGGGTTCACTCAGTTTCTTAAATCCTTAGTTTATGTCTTTCACCAAATTTATGAAATCTTCAGCCATTATTTCTTCAAATATTTTTTTTCTGAACCACACTCTTTCTCCTTTCCTTCTGAGACTCTTGTGACACAAATGTTAAACATTTCAGTATTGTCCTATAGGTCCCTGAGGTTCAGTTCATTTATTCAGGTTTTTTGTTTGTTTGTTTCTCTGTTACTTAGATTGAGTAACTCCTATTCATTAATCACAAAGTTCACTCACTATTTGTTCTGTCGTCTCTATTCTGAAACTTTCTATATTTCCATTTGTTCATGTGGGTAAGGCCTAAAATTTTGAAGTCCCAATATCACGTGCTGCCTAACACCTAGGGATATCAGGTGAACCACAAATGGCCGGACTACAAGTTCTCCTCTCAACTCTGCTCCAATAAATTAAGTCCCCTAGACAAACAACCTACCTCTCATCAGGAAAACTAGACATGGTTCCTACTTATTCCTGGGGAGAGGGTTCCAGGTTCCTGCCAGATTGTGAAATTATTCAAACAAAACCAATCACATCCTCCCTAAGGAACCAGGGGGCACACCACCCTCTCATCACTACAAAGCCTGCCTCCCACACTCTGTTTTTTCACTGTTCCCAAGCACAACCTCCATGTGGTCCTGTGTGCCATGTGGTGGCTTCCCCTGAGCTGTGAGTACATGTGACTAACAAACTGCTATCAATCACATCTGTCTAGTGTCAGGCATCATGTCATGTGTTTGGCCATCCCCAGAGTCTCCAGTGATCTTTCCATGTTTGTTTACAACTACATACCCAGTGTCTACACCAGTGCATGGGTCAACAAGTATTTGCAAATTAACTGAATAAATATATCTGGAACCCAGCGTGTGAGCAAAGGGGGCAGCAATAGGAGAGAAGGTTAGAGAAGTGCTGGGGACCCATGTTGCATGTCTTATAAACTGAGGCTTATAGCTGACAGAATCCACACTATTTTCTCAAACTCACAATTCCCAGTTTCAACTGCTTTATTCATGTTTGATTCCAACAACTTTATAATAGAGCAGTTATGATACTTGTACACATGTTTAATATCTCCTACCAGATTTCAGATGGGCATTTTAAAGGAACACTGCTGAGTCATCTATATCTGTACCTGTATCTACATCTATTGATATATCTGTTTCCTCTACAACAACTAACAATATGTTCTGTCGACAAATAACTTCCAAAATCCCCTAATTAGAAAAAAGTAAAGTGGTCACTGAATACATTTTAAAAGTACAAAGAAATGAGACTGCATGAGACTGTATGAGGTGTGTTCGTAAATGTACTAGACTTCACAGAGCAGAACGAGTGCTGGCCTTTAGAGGTCACTTAGGAATCAGTCCATTAAATCCAGCAGTGCTATCTATTGCTCACAACACTGGTAAATGTTTGACATTATATAAGCCTCTTAAGAAAAACAGTCTTATTTTTATTGTTATACTTTTCTTCTTCCGGAAATAGTATGACCTTATTAATCAGATTTGGCACCGAAAGGTCTCTTGCTATTTATGAAAATCAAATTCACCCTCACAGGATCAAGATGAGTCACTGCTGATGACAGTCAAAAGAATAAGCTCAGATTCTGATGTATGTTCTAAGAAGATTTCAACAAAAGTTATAAACAAAACTTTCCAAAATGACTACTGTGTTCAGGACAACACACACACTGGATTTAAAAATCTGTCATTACTTCACAGACGCACCTTAAAATAGAGTTCCTGGACACCATGCCAAGATATTGCCTTATTGCTAAACACAGCCTACAGTGAGACATGCAGTGATGTCCCAAACCCCTCACCCTGGGGAGGAGAAAAAGACAAGACTGGGGACTCTCATTCTGGTCCTATGAAAACTGAGTGCTCTCATTTCCTTCCTTCCTTTTTTCTTTTCATAAAAAACTCATTTTTCTTTCTTCCTTTCCTTTTTAATTTGGGAAATAGTCAATACCAATGATAATTATTAAAGATTCTTTTCCTGAAAACTTTCCAAGAAGAGAATACTAAAAGTATACCCACAGTTAGTCACCACTTTAACCAAATGATCAAAGTTATTGTCACCCAAAATGGGACAACCTAACTTTAAGTGCCATCAAATGAAAAGAAAATATAGAGTGTGGCCCATTTAGTATTCTTGGCAAAAATTTTTTATCATAAACTTAAACGTGAGGAAATACCTCAGTCAAATCCAGAATGCGCAAACTTCAATAATTTGCTTGACTTCTTTTAAAAAAGATTAGTGTTAAAAAAAAAAAAAAAGAGAGATGGAAAACTTACTGAGATTAAAAGAACAAACAAACAAAATTGCAATGTGTGACATTTAAATGAATCCTGAATTGGAAAAGCAAACCAAAAAGACCACTACAAACATTTTGAACCTGAGGTAATCTGAATATTAATAATAATGTTAATATGTTAGGTGTTATAACAGTGTTGTGGTTATATGAGTCCTTTCTTATTCTTAGGAAAAGCATACTGAAATATTTAAAGGTTCACCTTGTTATTTTGAAATGGTTCGGCAAGAACACAATGGATGTACATATGAGAGAGGGAGGTGGAGAGTGGAAGGAGAGGGAAATGGGCGGGGACAGATCTTGGCAAAGGGTATAACAAGTTTCCTTTTACTGCCTTTCACATTTCCTAAAGTTTGAATATTTCCGAAATAAAAAGCTAGAGAGAATGAAAGAGAACCACAGAGCAATGGAAATACTAGACATCTTGTCCACAGTGATGTATACCCAAGCAAGAAGCCTTAACAGTTTTCTTAGATATAATAAGGTTTCTTGACATGTACCCCAAATCTTCTAGTAGAAGATGTAAGAAACAGAGGCCAGGAATAAAAGAATCTGCCACCATTTTCTGTGCAAACTTACAGAAATTTCCTAAACTGTCAAATAACAGAATTCTAATCCTCTGAACTTGTTTTTATTGCATTCTTATAAATGTGTTAAAGGGTGGTATTGTTTGGGGAGCTATTTCCAAAACAGAATTTTATTTTCTAGTACTGGAGCATTCTCTCAGTTGGGAAGAAGATAGGAAGTTTAGCTGCTTTCTTAAAGGTGAAAATAATAAAGAACAGAGTAGGGCTATTTAGTGTATAAAAATCCTTAATATAATTTAAGAATATTACAGGAAGGTCCTAGGGTAACAATATTAAGGATTTTTAAACTGGCTTTAAACCATTAACATGGTATTTTATATTTTATAATATCTGTCTATACTTAAATATATATATATTACAAACAAAAGTACTGGTTTAAGTATATGACAGTCAATTACATTCTATTTTTATTTTACCTGATATAATACAACTTAAAGAAGTTCAATTTGGCTCCAGTATGTTTCCACCTTCCTTCACATCTTACTTTTCATTAACTATGTAACTTTAATGATCAAGTAAAAACTGAAATTTAGAACACTAATCTAAAACTTGCATTATAGTAATGGTCCATTAATACGCTCATTAGGACTATTACTATATCTGCAAAATAATCGCTTTATAATTTAACTTTTTGATTTTAAGAAAATTTACAAAATATACCTTAAAAATAATCACATTGTTATTCAGACTCAAGTTCAAGTAAAAAAAAAGAAAGAAAGAAAACTAAATGCCAGGTTTTGATTACAGTTTCCCAGTAAACTGTTATCACAAAAGTGCAGAAGTGATAATAATATGACAACTAAGAGCATCAGGTTAACTCTTTTGTGGCTGATCAAACATACAGTGAATCCAAATGGGGAGATAGTTTCACTTGGATTAACATACGGAACCATGAGCCTATAATAACTTAGAAGAGCATTCTTTGTTAGACTTACAGACATATGTCTTCTAGACTGGATGGAGTTCACACATTTTCCCCGAAAATATTTATCATCCATAGTATTAAAAAGGAAAGCAAAGCATTATTTTTTCCACAATACTCTCCCTGTATTTGAATTCTCCCCACTTACATTCTACCCATCTTCTATTCGCAACCACCCTTGTCTGAAATAGATGAAAGGCTGGGACCACTGACAGTGAAGAAAGGCTCACTGATGGGGGTTATGAGCATCTGGCTGCTCAATGAGCATCTACAACAGGAAGCAAGTTAGGCACCACCAAGAAGGGAGAAAAAAAATTCAGTGTAGTCTACTACGTCTATTATAGTAAGCTCTTTATAACACTTAACAGCAATGTTTACAGTCAAAAAAAAAAAAAAGAGGACATCTCAGAGATCATTTTAGACATAGCAAATTCACCAATTTAAAAACAGTTTTAAGAAAAAAATAAGCAGTATTTTCATATGAGGATCATCTAAGACAGCAGTTCCCAACCTTTCTGGCACCAGGGACTGGTTTCGTGGAAGACAATTTTTCCACGGACCGGGGATGGGGGGGATGATTTCAGGATGATTCAAGCACATTACATCTATTGTGCAGCTTTATTTCTATTATTATTACATTGTAATATACAATGAAGTAATTATACAACTCACCATAATGCAGAATCAGTGGGAGCCCTGAGCCTGTTTTCCTGACACTAGATGGTCCCATCTGGAGGTGATGGGAGACAGGGACACCCAAAGTGTGTTGCTTATGCCCAATCTACTCCGTAATCTCTTTTTGGTTGCTGTCACTGCAGAAAACCCTGCTTCACAAAGATAGGTTGTTGGAAATGGAAGCAGGGTTTTCAGTGTTTTTGTGGCCATCTCAGGATATTCCGCCTTGACTTTAATCCAGAATGTATGGAGATTTGAAGTTGTCTCAAACATACTTTTGAGGCCACCCTCATTTGTGACCTCAAGCAGCTGATCCTCTCCTAGCACGCACAAAGTCAATTCACCTGGCTTATTCACAAATGGTTCGCGGATCTATTCCTTCCCAGTTCGGGGGTCTTCTGTGGTTGGGAAGTAATGCTCAAACTCTTGTGAAAGGTGAGATAGGTGATCATGCACCAGCTGGGAGAAAGAAGGCCCTGGCTCAGTCTCTTTCAAAATCTCTGCTAATGTATGAAACATGTCAAAAATCCCAAAGTGCACTCGTTGCCCCCATAATTCCAGTTAGGCTTTGAGTGCAGCCACTTTATCTGCTGACTTGAACACAGTTGTCATTCTCCCCTGAAGTGACAGATTGAGTTTGTTGAGGAGGTTGAATATGTCACACAGGTAAGCAAGTTTTGCGACGCATTCTGTGTCACTGAAATGTGCCGCCAGTGGTGACTGTTTTTCTAAAAGAAATCTCTGGAGCGGCTCTCGTAACTCAGAAACTCTGGCCAGCGATCTACCTTCAGAAAGCCATCTCACTTCTGTGTATAAGAGAAGATGTGTGTGCTCTGCGTCCATCTCCTCACAGAGCTGCATGAACAGACGTGAGTTAAGGGCACGTACTTTAATGTGGTTGATAATTTTAATCACATTCTGCAAAACATTGTTAACTTCAGGTGACATTTTTTGGCTAGCCAGCATTTCTCTGTGGATGACACTGTGCGTAGACTCACATTCAGAAGTGACCTCTTTGACCCGAGCAGTAAAACCAGAAAGCTGTCCAGTCATGGCAGCCACTCTGTCCGTGCATATACCAACACAAAATGACCAATTCAGTTTTCCTGATATGTAATCATTCAAAGACATAGTTCTGCAGCTGTGGTGTTGGTTGGCAACAAAAGTGCACATAACATATCTTCATGCACATCCTCCTGAAAAATATGTCACATAAAAACAAGCATTGTTGCCTTGTTGTCAACATTAGTAGACTTGTCAACCTGGACTGCATACCATGGTGACTCATTAATCCTCTCTAACTATTGTGCTTCAATATCCTCTGCTATTTCATCAATTCATCTAGTTATGGTGCTAGCCAAAAGAGGAACATGTGTCACCTTTTGAAATGCAGCCTCTCCTGAAAGTTCACGACAAATGTCCTCAGCAGCAGGCAGGATCAACTCTTCACCAATAGTAAAGGGCTTCTTAGCTTTACCAATGCAGTTAGCCACTAAGAATGGTGCTCTCAGAGCAGACACATTTGTTGAAGTGGTGGCCTTCAATAATTGCTTCTGTTCTTCGTGTTCACATTTTTTTTTTCCTTTGAAAAATTCCAAAGGCTTGTCTTTTGATGCAGGGTGCTTGGTCTCCATGTGGCGAAGCAGTTTTGAAGGTTTCATGGCTTTGCTGGATAGCCAGTCACCACATATTATACAAAGCGGGCTTGGAGAATGTGAATCACCTGTTGCAATGAACCCATAATTTAAGGACTCTTGGTTATTTTCTTTTAAATGCAGCTTTCTTTTTGTTGGCAGTCTTAGGCTCTTCTGCTGTCTCCTCATTAGGTCTCTCCCCCTTTTCAAAGAAGCTCTCCAGTGATGTTTGTTTTTTACTCATTTTGGCTAGGGTTAGCTTGTGGGCTTACGTGTGACTGAGACAAGTGCGCAATGTGGCAAAGAGGCGCAGATGGAAGTGGTAAATAAAATAATGGGCAGGCCACACACAGACTAAAATAAGTATCAGATTCAACTTCAAGCCTGCCACCAGATACAGCTGAAGTACATCAACTCACTTGCCACTATAAAGCCTGCTACCAGATGCAGCTTAATTGTCACTTGCCACTCACTGATAGGGTTTTGATGTAAGTCTGCAAGCAACTGATTTATTATGGTCTCTGTGCAGTCAAACCTCTCTGTTAATGATAATCTGTATTTGCAGCCGCTCCCCAGTACTAGCATCACCGCCTCAGCTCCACCTCAGATCATCAGGCATTAGATTCTCATAAGGAGCGCGCAGCCTAGATCCCTCACATGTGCAGTTCACAGAAGGGTTTGCGCTCCTATGGAATCTAATGCCGTCGCTGAGGCAGTATGCGAGCAATGGGGAGTGGCTGTAAATACAGATGAAGCTTCGCTCGGTTGCCCACTGTTCACCTCCTGCTGTATGGACTGGTTCCTAACAGGCCATGGACCAGTGACGGTTCATGGCCTGGGGGTTGGGGACCCCTGATCTAAGAGAAAGGGGAGGAGAGAAATGAAATTGGAGAAAATATCTGTGGATTAAAAAAATTCTTCTATGCATAGGACAGAAGAGGATTTTCTCCATAAAATTTTCAGAAATAGCTCCTTTAGATACACTTAAAAAAAAATTCTTACTTAAAACAAACTGTTCTGCTATTATTTAAAAAAAAAAAAAAACAGGCTTTACTTGGGGTACTTTAATAGCCATAATGCTAATATAAAACTGAAGCAAAAATTGTGCATGCACCTCTTATTATCTAAATGTGAGTATGTGGCCTTATACAAAATTAGATTCATTTTAAATAAAAAATTCAGTACTACATAATTACATGTACTATGAGCTATAAACTTGAAAACTTCATTATATTAAAGGAGCAACTAATATTCCTTCAGACTCACTTAGAAAAAAAGGAAAGAAAACAAAAAGACAGAAAACTATCTTTTATAAACAAATGGAAAATGTTAAAACATTCTGAGTTTTATAACAAATAAATTTGTTAAGGACCCCAGAGCACTTAAGTACACTGTGAAGAAAATGCTAACTTCTAGACCTAATATGACACAGGCAGCTCCCAAGGGAAGATGGAAGGAGCTAAAGCTACCACCCTCATTTCTTAGTATAATCAATTAAGCTTTTTGCATCTAATCAAACCCAACTATACTCTCACACAACAGTATTATCTTCTGGTGGTTTTAATACAAAACATTTCATATCTGGGACTTGGTAAATATTCAAATTATCAAGTTCATTTTCCTTCTATCCCCTATCTCTGCCACCTACTAATTCCCTTTCCAAAAAACTTACTTAAACATTAAAAACCACTGTATTAGTTTCCTAGGGCTGCTGTAACAAAATTACCAAACTTGGTGGCTTACAACAACCGAAATTTATTCTCTCATAGTTCTGGAGGCCAGAAGTCCAAAATTAAGATGATGGCAGGGTTGGTTCCTCCTGGAGGCTCTGAGGAAGAATCCCCTAGCTTCTGATGGCTGCCAGCAATCCTTTTTCTTCCTTGACTTGCAAATGCATCTCTCCAATCTCTGCTGTCTTTGTCTTCACAAGACCTTCTTCTCTTTGTTTTTTCTCTTTTTTGAATCTTCTCCTCTTCTTATAAAGATACTTGTCATTGAATCTGAGGTTCATTCAGACAATCCAGGATGAAATCATCTCAAGATCCTTAAGTTAATTACATCTGCGAAGACCCCTTTTCCAAATAAGGTCACATTCGTAAGTTCCAGATTGACATATCTCTCAGGGGGCCCACCATTCAACTACAGTCACTATCTTTCTAGGCTCAGTCATATCCTAATTATGAATAAATGCTTACTTCTTTAAAAGAATTTCAGAAACATGTCATATCATCCTTTTTCTAAACCTTGTATTATTTCACATATTTTTATCTGATAATTCTTTTCAATTGGGTCTATTTTCTTATAAATCCTTTTAGGGTTTTCATGAGTCACTGTGAAAAAGATTGGCATGGTAAAACAGGTAGATAGTAAATGCTTTTACCTACAAGAATATTATTTTTGCGGATTACCAAAGTAGAAAACTCAGTGAGTCTTATATATTGATCTGGGTAGTCTTCAGTTTCACTGAATTATGTTTTTATCTCTACCTATACACCTTAACCAGGATAAATATTCTTATAATGATAAGGTTAAACATATACTTTTAACTTAGGAAGTATTCAAACACTGCCTTTAATTTTTACATTATTACTGTTATTTCATTCATAAACTAATGTTATCAATGTGCACATCCTTAGGTGAAGTCAACTTTTTGAAAGAATGACTTCACAGAATGAGAATGTCTCCAAATTCTCTGCATCAGATGAAAGAACAAAAATGTCAGATTTATCTGGTGATGCAGATTTCATTATCAATGGTGGAAAAGTACTTTCTTAAATGAGTCTTCCAACAGAAGCTGCTCACCTTTTTTGTAGTAACAGAAGAAACAACACTTCCTCAGCTCAAAATTCAGGCTACCCACCAACCCTAACCTTTGTCCAGCTGCAGAGAAACACAGTAAGCTGGCAGGAAGCCTGGGAAGCCCTGCCCCCTCCTCCACTGGGGTCTGACTGTGTGTATAAAGCTCTCTGAGGACGCACACATTTACATACTGACATAAAAGTTTCAAAATATCGGTGTTATCCTTCAAGAATAATGTGACTGATGCAATAATTTTAAAGTTCAGAAATCTAACAGAAAAGCACAGGACACAGCACAAAAAGAGAGCAACAGGCAACAGGTCTGCAATCTTCACACCTACGGAAGCTAAAGAATGCATTCTGAATAAGGACTCTGCTACAGAAGCAAACAACACAGCATTAGTCTCTTTACCCAAAATGTTGCCTTTTCAACTAACACCTTTTTGCCTTATGCTCTGTTTTGAGGAACAAATCAAGATGGGCGTGAACAATCCATACCTCCACCAGGAATAATTGCCAACTTTGTTTCAACCAGGCCCATTTTTGCAGAAGAAGCTAAAAAGGAAAGAAGAAAACTAAGTAACATCCACATCATCAAATTCAAATATGATGACCTGAAAAAGTTAGGAAAATAAGCTACAAATATTGTTTACTAATTAAATTTGTGTCACAAATCTTTTTAAAAATCACTTCAGAAGGCATTTAGTTATGGAAATAAGTAAACATTCTAAATGACATATATTAAGAGATTCACACAACATTTTCTGTTAAAAACTGCTTGGCAGAGAATTAATTTTTGATGCAGAAAGACCAGGGTTGTGACTACATAATTTGACCTGATACTGCCAAGTCATGTTTGAAGGCTTAGATCTCATTAATTATTCAGGATGAGGAGAGAGGCTGTGTCTGACAAGTATGAATTCTTTAGCTGCCTGAACAGCCCTCCAG
Source organism: Aethalodelphis obliquidens (assembly GCF_003676395.1). NCBI lineage: Eukaryota > Metazoa > Chordata > Mammalia > Artiodactyla > Delphinidae > Aethalodelphis > Aethalodelphis obliquidens. Next base: position 3,628,429 of record NW_020838018.1, read on the forward strand.
ATCAAACAGCTTAATATATCATATCAGATATGGCAACTTTTCAAGACCAAATCTCTAGTTACTTTTGACAAATGGCTTTGCTGTTCTGACAGCTGGACAGGGTTCCTCTTTCCATGTTTGTTTTCACGGCTACTTTAAAACATATTAATTATTTCTTTATTTGCATATCCAAATGTTCTTGGACTACTTCCCATATCCTGATTCCCAGAACTTGCATTCTTTCAAAAATGGATTGCGTGTAACTTGGCTTTTCAGTTTAAAACCCAAAAATCTCAGTCAAGAAAACAGAGATCTAAAATAAAGCGAAATGGGGGAAAAGTACACATGGATTAGCAAATGCAAATTCCAAGAGCCAGTTACCATAAAATTAGTAAAAACATAATTATATTGACTCTACATTTAACAGGCAGCTCCAACAGAAGAGACAGTGGGAACCAGGGGAAGAACCATGACAAATACTTGCTGCCTACCTCGCCCAGTCCTTGATCCCAGAGCCCCTGTATGTCACCCCTATGAGGGACAAGGATACAGACAGCACTGTGACCATACAGAAGATAGTGTTGAGGACAGCACTGGCAGCATGCAGTACGCTGGCAGGATAACAGAAGTGAGAGCCGTGACGCCAGACTGCCTGGGTTCAAATCCAGCTTATCACTGATCTGGGTCTTGTTTCTTCACCTGTCTCTGCACTAGCTTCCTCAAGCACCACAGTATGTACCTATCTCACAGGGATGTTAGGCAGATTAAGTGAGCTAATATGTGTCAAGTATTAGCTGAACACCAAGTCAATACTCAGCACATGGTTAGCACTAATTGTTTCCTTCATTATTTTCATAAACACTTCATCCAGTCTTCAGAAAACCATGCAGGAAGAAAGTGTGCCTCAAAGAGATTAAGTTATTACTACTATAGCTAACAATAATTATGTGCTTAGACTAGTCACATGCTGCACACAAACTCATTTAATCTTCACAACAGTAACCGTCATTTCTCCCATTTCAGAGGAGGAAACTGATCTAAAAAGGGCAGGACCTAAGATCCAAATTCAGTCTGTCTGACCCAATTCCTGTTCTCCTTTCCTCCTGCTAAGACTGAACAAGATACTACAAAAGACTGTTTTCTTAACTGGGAATTTTAAATACTTCATTAAGCCCAGGAGGTGATTTTTTCTACATGTTCTATTCAACAACAGGAAAAAAATAAAATATTTGGAACAATCTGAAGAGTAGGCACAAACCTCATTTTTAAAAAGTTATGTTTTTATATAGGATTAATTCTCACCTGCTACTCTTATATCACATGCTAAAGCCAGTTCAAGTCCACCACCTAAAGCGAGTCCATCTATTGCTGCAATGGTTGGCACTGGAAGATTAGCTGAAATAAAAAGAAAGATTTTATGCTCCTTCAGTAAGAGTGTTACCTTACTATGCAATTTATTTTACATTTTTTTCTGTGAATATAATTTTAAACGAAATATCGTCTATAGACTTTTATATCCCTTTTACTTTTAACTAAATAAGCATTTCATTCTTCGTTATTCTAGAAAATGTAATGATTGTATAGGGTTTCATCACATAAATATGCAGTAATATCTTTAAATCTTACCATATTATTGAAATACATTCATAAACATTTTCTGTTGAATTAAAAGAATCATAGTTCTGATTCTGTATTCTTCAAGCCTGAAGCCTTTTATGAGATGTCTGGTTCACACAAATTTCAAGTTCAAATGACTTAGGTATAATGCAAAATTCATGACCCTTTATAGGCTACCCTGGTACTCAGAATGATAGAGCCTCATTTAAAGAAGTAATACATCTACTCAAACAAGACAGAAGCAGTCCAAGTGGCTGCTGGGCGTCAACCCACTAGTTCTACCATTTGGCAATGAGTATGATGAACAGTAGCTAGAAAGTGATCAGGCTCTATCAAATACCACACACTTCAGATGGAAGAGATACTGAGAACCTGCCCAAAGGCATGACTGGGAAGGGGTCAGCCAATCACAGAACTCAAAGCCAGATTTTCTTTAGTCCAGAAACACTATTATTTTAATGAAACTTCTGTAAATATACAGATTTCATTTTTTACAAGTAGTTCCAAAACTAACTGGTTAATTATTCCGTGAAGCAGAATCCTTTCTATAAATTTTATTTTGACTATGGGAATGTGAAGTAGGCTGAACAAGCTTAACATATGAATAAAATGTGGATATTAAAAAGGTACCATCTCCTAATTTGTTCTCACCACAAAAAAGAAATAATAATTGTGTGACATGATGGAGGTGTTAGCTAATGCTACAGTGGTAATCATATTACAATATGTAAATACATCAAATCAACACATTCACCTTAAACTTACACAAGTTATATGCCAATTATATATCAATTTAAAATAAATAAATATATAAAATAAAAATGAATAAAAATAAAATTTAAAAATACCATCTCTAGAAGTCTCTCTTCCATAGGTATTCTGATATGTGAAATTCCTCAGATAGAGAGCTTTATTCAAATTTGTTGAAGTACACTGAGTTTTCTTCATACATGAAGAAATTTATTAAATTTATTCTAAGAGCAAAGCTGAAATGGCTGAGATAGAGCACATATAGATGCTGCCACCTGAGGCAAAAGCACTACTGATAGAGCAGGGATGAACGGGGCTTGGGAACAGGGCATATTTCACTATTTGCACCTGTCTGAGCATTTTGCAGGGAGGTGGAAGCTTGAAAGGACAGGACAAATTCAAAGGTGCTCCACACAATGTGCTTTACAGCACACCTGGTAAAAAAATGAACAGACAGCTATGTCAGTGTTTACAGTCAGGAAATGAGTTTAATGAAAAAATAAAATCTAGTTATTTTATCTGACAAAAAAGAAAAATTAATAAAGTAATATAATGGCAAATTAATCCAACTGGCTCCCAAGGTCACCTCAAGCCACTACAAGTACAATGGAATTACTGTTACACAGCTCCCAATTCTCCTTCCTTTCTACAAAGCTAGCTATAGAAATTATCATATTTCTAGACTCCTTCAATCTGCTACCTCCCCATTCTCAAGTCTCTCCCATCAAAATTTTTCCCTAGGCCTCACTATGGCCTTGGCTCACCTCCATCTAAGACAAGCATCTAGAGGGAACAGAGTAAACGCATTTCATCACTCCCACTCATCTCCACCTCACAGCTCTAGTCCCACTCATCTCACCGAGACCGTTCTTGCTCCGCTTACCAGTGACACTATGATATTGTCCCATAACCAATGGGCACCAGTCCCTATTAAACTCGTTGCCTCTGAATATCAGAGACATAAATCCTGAACACTCCTCCTCCTTGAATTCCTCTCTTCATTTGCCTTCTGGATTCCTCCCGCTCATTTTTCCTGCCTTTCTTTCTGCCTCTGGTTATATCTCAGCCTTCTTCCTCTCTAAATAGAAGCTCTGCCCAGTAGGTCTCTTTCCTATCCTTAACTTTTCCCATCCGTAATACCAATGATATACAAATCACCACTTCAAACCCAAACTTCTCTCTAAACTGTATCTCTACAGTTACCTGTCTGTTGGACATCTCCACTTAAATACTTTATCATGTTCAAATCAACTTCCTGTCAATCCTTCTTCTAGATTCTATCTCACATTCACCAAGCATCTCCATTCACCAAGTTACTCAAGACAGAAACCCAGAAGTCATTCCAGATGTCCTCTTTTCCAATGATCTTACATCTAATTGTTTTCTAAGTCCTGTCTAACAGGTCACAATTTGGCAAATCTCCCTCCCTTTCATACAGCCAAAGTTCTGGGCCCCCTCATTTTGCACCAGCAGGAGATCTCTAATTGACCTCCTTCACCTGCAATGTGCCCCTTCCAATGCAACTTCCATATTTCTTGCAGGATAATCTTTCTAAAGTGCAAACAGGGTCATGCTCTTCCCCTACTTAAAACAGTACAATGATTTATTCCACATTCAGGGTAAAATTTGTGAAAATTTTAGCATGGCACAGGAGGCACCTGATGAACTAAGTCTGCCCACCTGCCCAACCCCTTCTCCAACCTCACACACCTACTCTGTGTTCCAGCCCCAAATTACTTAAAGCACCTTCAGAAGTCATTTGCATCCAAACCTGTGTACAAGCTGCCCTCTGCCTGGAACGCCTAGCTAGTCCCTAATTATCTTTCAAGGCAATGCTCAAAAGCCCCTTGCTTTACGCTTCCATGGCACTCTGTACACACTTTTCCAGGAGAGCATTCACATTCACCTTCTGAATGGACAGTTCCATTCAGAAGTAAAGATTAACATCACATCAATGCTGGTCAATAACATCCTTCCTACCACTCTGGAACAAACCGCAAGATTTTTCATTGCCTCTTCTAACTCCATTAATTCTGGTATTCTCTCTACTCTTCTTCTTGTTATTAACTTCTTTCATTTAATACTTTAATGGAACAACATGAATATATGCAGCCCTATGGAGCTACAGAAAAGAAAAACTGCAGAGTTCCTAAGATGGAGAGAGCAACAGGAAGAGTGGGGTATTCTCTCCTTGCTGTGTGAAAATGCTGGTCAACAGTGAGTGTCTTCAGCACTCACTAAATATCTGCTGGAAGCTGACGTATCAGAAAACAAATTAACAAAAATGAGTTTAAAGGCTTCCAAAATCAAACCCAAGCCTGAAATATGTGTACCACCAAGTTCCAATTTCTAAAAATTTCAACTCATGGTAAATAGGAGTTATTTCATATTCCTTAGATTTTTTTCCCCTAAAAATAGCAACAAATTGATATGATATATATGGAAAAGAATTTTTCTTCACATCAAACTGTGCATTGAAAATGTAGACTAAATAGAAGGGTAAAAGGAATAAAATGAATGTAAATTACAAAAGAAATACTCTATCACTTCATAATTTCTAAAGCATAATGGAAAGAACACAGGAAAAATTCCTGGTCAACTGTAATGTTCTTAATACTGCAACACAACGATTGCCTCAAAAAGACATAAAGCTGGGCTTCCCTGGTGGATCAGTGGTTGAGAGTCCGCCTGCCAATGCAGGGGACACGGGTTCGTGCCCCAGTCCGGGAAGATCCCACATGCCGCGGAGCGGCTGGGCCCGTGAGCCAAGGCCACTGAGCTTGCGTGTCCGGAGCCTGTGCTCCGCAACGGGAAAGGCCACAACAGTGAGAGGCCCACATACCGCAAAAAAAAAAAAAAAAAAAAAAAAAAGACATAAAGCTTTGCTCTACATTTTTATTAGTTAATACTCTCAAATAAATATTACACTTAAAAATCACACTTAGCCAATAGAAAGTTAAAAAGCACCATTTTTTCAGAAGTATAAAATGTCACTAAAAGAAAAAAAGTAAAAACACAAATGAAATTAATGTATATATACCCTTTCCCTTCATTGTGAGAAGTCTATAACAAACATTACTTTGACAAAATAAAATGATGGGGGAAGGGGCATGTTCAACAGACAGGTTTCAGGTTCTACATGACTTGAAGTATGAGGATGGAGTTTATATAATGCAGTGGTAGGAAAGGAGAAGAAATAAACAAATGCAAACATGCTGACCTGGGAGATGAGGGCACTGGTGGGAAGGGGCTAAAATGAATCATCTCGTGCTAAAGTTTTTCTTAATTCTGAAGTTAGAAAACAATACTTTTCTGCTATATGCTTTACTTTCTGGAAGTAAAGAAAATTATTTTTTAAATGTGACAGTTAAGAACTTAAGGTATTTTCTCAAGGAGATAAAAGTTTTTAACATTGCAACTTATATAAAAATATATAATAAAAATGACAAGAAATGTGGGGTCCTTATATTACAAAGAACACAGAAAATAGGGTATTAATACTCTCAAATCATTAAATAGGTAAACTACTTGGTACTTTTGAATATTAACATAAATTATCATTCTGTAAAGCTGACTATAAAATTTTTCCTACTAAAAGAATTATTTAAATAGAACTGAATTAGCATTCAATGAGTAATTAAATTTCAATCATTTTATAATATTATAAGTCCTGAAGTTCTATATCATCCTAATTTTTCCCTGAAAGATGTTTTTCTTGTAAACATTTTTCAGGAAAATGTAAGTGACCTCAAAGTACATGCTAGTTTCATAGTTACCTAATATGCTTGTTTTTATACATAGTGTTTCTTCTACTTGGGAGCAGTTAATAATCTTAGAGAAAACTCAATAAAACAAACATCTGAAAGGCAGATTATCAGTTTCAAAGAACCAAGAAATATCAAATTGGCAGTTGTATCAGAGTGAGACTGAATGAAACGGGAACCGCCACGAGCAGTGGCTATTCCCAACAGCAATAGGAAGAAATGATGACTCAATGTGTTATGCAACCAACAGGATTAGATACTATTTTGAGTTTAGCACCAGGAAATGAGCCAGGTATGACAAAGAAGATAATCATCCTTTGAATTCTCCTAAAAATATAATTAAAGCAAACAATTAAAGTGTTGCTATTTTAAGAGAAAATAAATGAGCTACAAGGCAGGCCCTGTCTACTCCAGAGTCTGCAGGACACCCTCTGCGAGCATAACGAGTCAGAGGCCACGAACGTGGGGGAAAGGCAAGTGAGGGGCTCCTTTCAGCTCTGAGATAAATACAGTACATAATGTAGGTTTTCAGATGTTTCTAGAAAAACATAAACAGTGCGATTATTAAGGGACTGCTAGTGTCACTCATGAGTTTTAAATTTGGTTTTGCTTTAAGAATAGTGTTCTTATAGAAAACACAAGAATTAAATATTTCAAAACAAATGCCCATTTAGTAATACCAAAAGTCTGACTTTATTGAAATCATTGAAGGAGAATAGAAATAAAATCAAGGTTAACTGAAAGTTATAATAAATTCCAAATTATCCCTAATTTCAGCTAAAACTTTACCTTCAGGTTAAGCTGCCATCATCAAGTTTCAAAGGAACCACAAAAAAACAAAATAAAACCATTCCTGCCCAAAGCCTGCATGCTGGCTGCATGTTGGCTCTCCGGAGGTCCAGTCTGGGCCACTGAGAAAGGAACAGGCCTGACTAGACGCCAACAAACACACTCTCCTCACCACACCGGGGGCTGGAGGCCCACAAATGGGAGCCACCCTTCCCAGGACTCAAAAAAGAGACCACTGTGCAATCTGAGTAAAGCTGCTTGAATTTTCTAAGCTACCACTTACGCACATGCCTTCCTGTCTTTCTACGTAGCTACCTATGGATCTAGCAAAATAGTAGAAAGTGCTTACTATGTCTGGCCACTCTCCTAAGCACCTCAGAAATATTTAAACCTCCTACCAGCCTTATGACATCAGAACTATTACTGGGTTGAGGAGTTGCTGTTAGTTGCCCAGGATAGCCACAACTAGAGCACAGGTGGTCTGGCTCCAGGCTCTCCCCTGTACCCATTATTGTCTATCACCAGTTCTTACAGCCCAGACTCAGAGTCCCTGAGGAAGGACTCAGCATTGTTAGCCATCCTTTCCAAAGGATGTGCAGCCATGTACCTCAAGAAAGGGAAATGCTGAGACTCCTAAGAAACTCCGACAAGCACACTGGTTCTATGCTCTTCTAACTCTTGGAAACCTAGAGCAACACCACAGTTCAGTGGATCCAATTGGGGAAACCTCAGGAGCCAGATGCAAGGCACCAGTCAGTTGACTGTAACAGAGTTCTGACTCGAGTTTTCCCTGGGAACCCCCAACCCAGACTGTCCCTAGTATATGACTATATAGGTTATTAAAGTAGGAAGAGCCAACACCTGAGCATCCCCTTCCTACCAAAATTCCAAATCAAATAAAGCCTCCCTAGGGGAAATGCAGAGAGGGGATGCTGCTGAGGTTAAATCCCCACATGCTCCCACTCAACAGCCTTGTCTGGGAGATTATAATAAGTGTAACTGAGTAATGACTTCCACTGTCAACTGCTACTTCAGATAGAATAGAGCCCCTGGCACTTCAAATGCTGCTTAACATGGGCAAATGTAGTTATTTTGTTGCTAATAAAAGTATAACACTAGAAGTAGTTTACTTTTTGACCTGTAGGAAAAAAACAGCTTTACTGCCTTGCTTCATTAACTCTCAGGGTCTATATCCTTGCCCTTCAAAGTGGGGTTGTGGACCAGCAGCATTAGCATCTCATGGAAGCTTGTTAAAAATGTAGAATTCCAGGTCTCACCCAGACCTACTAAAACAAGGATTTGCATTTCAAAGAAGATTCCCAGGCAAAGCTCTGGACACCTCCTCTAATCCCCAGAGAAACTGACAATCTCATCAATCCACAAAACTGACAGAAAGAAGCAGTAAGGGCCTTAATTCTTTGGGGAACAGTAGTAAAGGTAAAGATGGTCAAGATTTACATACAAATATGTGTAGCAGCTTTATGTGTAACTGCCCCAAACTGGACACAACCCAAATGTCAGCATGTGGTACATCCATACAAGGGAACAATACTCAGCAATAAAAATGAACCAACTACTGATCCATGATAAACATGGATGAATCTCAAAAAAGCGTATGCTGACTAAAAGACAACATACAAAATTAATGCATACTGTGTTCCATTTATAAAAAATTCTCAAAAGTGAAAACTAGTCTCTAGTGTTACGAAGCAGTTCAGTAGTTTTCTGGGGACAGGTGCAGGGCAGGGAGGTGAAGAAGAAAAGGATTACCAAGGGCCATAAGGAAACTTCTGGGGGTGATGGATATGTTTACCATCTTGATTATGGTTATGTTTTCACAGGTCGCAGTTACCACACTGTACACTTCAAAGTTGCAATTTATTATATGTCAATTATACTTCAATAAACCTGTTTTTAAAAAGCATATGACTTGATTAATATAAAAATGATAAACAAAAGAAAGTACACTAGTTCCCTGATCTTTTATAAACAATAGAGATATAATTTAAAATTGATAAATCAAGTAATACAGGTATGATTCAATTTAGAATTATAAAGAAAACAGTAAGAAAATATGATGGGATAAGAGAAAGGTTGGAGGAAAGAACTTAAAACTGGAAATATGCCAATTCCATCACTGCTCATAGTAAGAAGTCAACAGAACTTTCTAAAGGAACAGAGGACCAAGTACACTACATAAAGTTCTAATAATAAAGATAACCAGGTGACACAAAAATACAACCCTTTCCCATTACTAGAATAAACCTATACACAGAACCATGAAAACACACAGCATATTTAAGATTATTTTTTTAAATGTAAAATCACCAAAATCAGAAGGCATGGAAATCGTAATGACAGACCTAACACCAAACATATCAATACAGTTAAGAAGCTATAACCATCAAGTAAGAAAACGACTCCAACTGGATCACAAAACGAAACCCAGCTAACAAGCAGAACAACAGAGAAACATCTAAAACAAAACAGAAAATAATATTTTAAAAATATGAAAGATGTCAAATACACAGTCAAATACAAAGAAAACATCTCATAACCTTAATAAATAAGGGCAACACTGGGGTAAAAATTAAATAAACAAACAAAAAAGGTACTTATTAAGGCTTAATAAAGCAAAAATCCACAATAAGGATCTAGCAGTGATAAAATACCTATACACCAAATAACACAGGATGCACAAAGCAAAAACACAATAAATTCAAAACAGTACAAATGTCACAGCCATTCTCTGACCAATATGCAATAAGTAAACTAGAAAATAACAACAAAACTACTAGCTAATTATAGACAAACACATATGGGTGGCCTGGAGGCACATTTTCTTCCCCATTTTAGTAACCTAGCAGACAGTTGGCTCAATGTGTGAGGATCAGTTTAGCAGGAGTGCAGGCTCCAGCCATCTGTCTCCAGAGGTACTTTCTAACAAAGCCACTCACTTTCCCAACTGGAAAGTGTCCAGTGTACATGGTCATACAGATGTTCTCCTCTCCCCTGACATACTAAATATATGCAGCATTAGAGAGGTGGGTTCTACTCTCCTATAACTTTTGCCCCAAAATTTCTTCTACCCTAACAAATTATTTTTTATCTAATTGGCTAATTCAAAATGAATAAATGGGCATATTCTTGGCTCAACTATTCCCTCCTTCTTCCTTCTTTTGGAAATGCACCTGGCCTCCAAGAACACAGGTTCTCCTTGATGCCTACGTGAAAAGTGCCCTGTGAGTTATGCGACGCTGCATCTGGGCCAACTGCTGTAGGAGGCGGCCAGAGCTTCAGTGTAGCTCTGACTGGGGTAAGCCGGTCTAACGCTGGCGATCCAAATGAGCAAATCTCATCAACAGATCTAAAGCCACAACCTTCAACTGAACGGTAATAAAGTAATAAAGATCATATCAGTAATAAAGATAACAGTTTGCCTTTTTTGCTACTTTTTATTTTATTTTTCAATTTATGCCAAACCTCAGAGAGAAGGATGATTTCTATTTATTAAGGCTCCCTCAGATACCCTAGTAATATGTATAATGATATTTTCTGCATTGTTGTTTATAATAGTAAAAAACTAAAAACTACCTATAAGCCCATCAATAAAGGAATAATTATATACATTATGGTATATCCATAGCAAACAATACTAGGAAGTCATTTTTTAAATTGCAGTGATAAAAATCCACATTGGCGAAAACTAGATTCTAAACTATTCCCAGAAATAATTTTTCAAATACAGTGTCTATCACACAGCCAAAGAATAACCAAGGAAACAAGATACAGTAAGAACCAGTAGAAAAAAACAATTAAGAAGAAAAATATCCATGTAAAATTGAGATCCAAAGTCATCAAACACTGATTGTCAAAGACATAAAGCCAAGCAGGAAACTGTAAACTATAAAAAGTGACAAAACAGATTTTTTAAAGAACGAAAACAAAATGAAATAAAATAACTCAATGTTTATAACAAATCAGGTGCAGCTTACAAGAAAACTAGTGAGCTGGTAGATGGGTGACAAGAAACTATTCACAGACAGGTAAGGAAAAACAAATATGGAAAAGACAGAGATAAAGGATAAAGTAAGAAGGTCTAATATATGTCTAATTGGAAGAAGATAAGTGAAATAAAGATCCACCTGAATGAGTTTAAAATAAAGCAGTGGTTTATATCTACTAATCCCAAACTCCCAATTTATCCCTCCCCCACCCCCTTTCCCCTTTGGTAACCATAAGTTTGTTTTCTATGTCCATAAGAATAAGAATACACACACACACACACACACACACACACACACACATATGTGTATATATTAATATATAACTGAATCACTTTGCTGTACACCAAAAACTAACACATTGTAAATCAACTATACTTCAATTAAAAAAATAAATAAACTAAAATAAAGTAGCAAATTAAACCTGAATAAAAAAGAAAGGAATTAATAAAAACCAGAATAGGGATTAATAAAACAGAAACAATAGAGAACAAAGCCCAATACAGATTTTTTTTAATGTATAATGAAACTGAAAAGCGTCTGGAGAGACTGATCAAAGAAAAAGAGAAGACAAGAATTACCAATATCAGGAATGAAAAGGGGACATCATTGTTGGTTCTTCTGATATTTAACAGATAAAAGAATATTATGGATGACTTTAAACCAATGCATTTGACAATCTAAATGAAATGGATAAATTCCTAGAAAACTAAAAATTTCCAAAAATAAAATTAAAAAACCTGTTTATGTGGTTCTTTTCATATATACATATATGTTTGTACATAATCAATGTACATTATCAATGTATATAAATATACATTATCAATGTATATAAATATATATTCAAGTAAAAGCCAGGAAAAGGCCCCAAAATATACATATTAAATTAGCATATTAGCAGTAATTACTTATGTGGAGAGAAAGGGAATGAGGGAAAGCTGCTGAAAAGGGTTTTAAATTTTTACATTAAACACATACTTAGATATTGCCTGTGGAATTAAAAGCTAACAACCATGAAAAAGACATAAAAAAATTTTTAATGATTTTTTGGGGGGAGCTTGTCAAATTCTAGAATATTCTAGGTAATATTTTAGAGTAAGTGACAGAGCTTGGTTGAGAAGCCCATTACTCCTGCTATAGTTAGGAAAACATTGTAATTTTCACAAAATTACAGTTATAATGTAATTAACACCCAATGAAAGTCAGCAAAGGCAATAAAATTCCAAAAAGAGAAGAAAAACCATCAGTTGCAAACTGTGATGTGTAACTACTCTATTCTAGATTACAAATCAATAAATAGGGGATGTTAACAACTCATAAGGGAAAACAACTGATTCCTAGATACCTGTGTCAGTTTTCCGTCATTCTTGGCAAGAGGATAAAGGAAACTAAAATTGAGATCTGTAAGTTACTACTTGGAAAACTAATAAAGGTAGCTAACTAGAGTGTTTCATTAATCAATCTTTCACATACTATAATTCAGTACTTCCAATTTCTAATTTGTAATAACATCAAATGGGGAGGGAGAGTAAAATATAAACTGGATTGCATCCAATCTAACTAAATTAATTACTGATTTTTAAACAGCTCAACCCGCTGACCAACAAACAATTCTGCAAACTTTGAAAATGTTCTTTACTAATCAATTCTTAACACACTACATATAAAATAAAAATCAAATAATCATTTAGGCAATAGCAAAGAAAATATAACAAGTGCATAATCTCTCAAATTGTATTATAACAGTCACTGTGGTAACAATTAAGTATTTTCAGAATCAGCTTTATTTCAGATAAAGTAAAACAAAAAAGAAATCTGAAAAAGCTTTGAATTCTATAATTGTGAAAACTTAAACTGCAGGAAAAAGAAAAATAAAAGAAACCCTCTGGATTTTTCGTGAACAAGTATCAGATGCCTCTAAATCAAATGGAAAGCTTAAAACGGATATACCTAGAATTTATGAAAGCTCTTTTATATTCATTACTCAAGAATCTCTAAATCCTGGGAATTCCCTGGTGGTGCAGTAGCTAAGACTCTGCACTCCCAATGCATGGGGCCAGGGTTCAATTCCTGGCCAGGGAGCTGCATCCCACATGCATGCTGCAACTAAGAGTTCACATGCCGCAGCTGAGGAGCCCGCCTGCCGCAACTAAGACCTGACACAACTAAATAAATAAATATTTTTTTAAAAAGATCCATTTGCTTTAAAAAAGAATCTCTAAATCCTAAAATGGGATACTAGAAAGAGTTTTAGGTGGATTTATAGCTTTACAAGCACATTTCTTAGCTTAATGTTTTATGTAATTAAAAAGAATATAATGACTAAATGTATGAAGTGACAAATACAACACTTTAAACTTTGGCAAAAAATTATTCATACTTTATTCATATTCAAAAACTCTGAATTTACACCAGAGATTATTATTAAACCATGATAAATTAGCATCAGAGACTAATATTAAGGCACGATAAATCAGACATTATGTTTCACAGAAAGGTGTATATATATATATATATATATATATATAAATTTATATATATATATGTTTTTTTGTGGGTTTTTTTGAGGAAAACTTTTCCAAATACTCTCATTTGTAGTTTACTTACAAGAAATCAAATTATGGGAAGTATTGTCCATAACCAGGATAAGTTTCACATAACTAGTTTTTTCTAAACGGATTTACAACCAAAAAGTCCAGCAAGTCAAATTAGGATGCCTCCCAAAATTGCTTTGGGAGCTTTGCTAAGGCGATGGAGCTTTTTCATCGTTTGCCAGCAAATAAGCAGCTGCCCATAGTAGCCTCAACACTTGTTTCCAAAAGGGTACATGGTGAAAGTCACCAGTAACGACCATGTTGCAAAATCCAAGTCAACTCTTTAGCATTCACCTTACCTGACCTATCAGCAGCTTTTGATCAATCAGTCTTCATGAAAGACTTTCTTCGGTTGGGTTTTCAGAATACTGTTTTCTTCCTACCTCCCTACCCTGGCTGATCCTTCTCAGTCTCCTTCATGGTTCTTCTTTTTCATCCCAGACTTGACACATTATAATGTCTCAGGTTTGGCAGACTTCTTTCCTCTCTACAGTAACTTTCTAGGTGCCTCACCCATTATCAAGTCTTCACATAGCACCGACATTCTGATGACTCCAAAATTCACAACTCAAGCCTGGACTACTTTCCTAAACTCCAAACTCCTATCTTGTTGCCTCCTTGACATCTGCACTTGGTAAGCATCAACTAACTTCACATTTCAAACTTGAACTCCTAAGCTACACCTCCAACTCTAAACCAGCAAATTGGCACTATCCTAATTTACGAATCACAATAACTAATCAAACTGCTCCATCCATGTTCCTTCTATCATCCTCAGTCACATCCTGGAAACAACATGAACTGGGATGGAAGAGGCAGAATCAAACTCAGGCCAGTACAGGCATAATTCTTTGAATTTTAGGTACAGGCAGACAGAAAGGTATTCCATGAGAGAATCCAATCTGAAGATGAGAGGAAAGCAGTACAGCTTGGGTCACCTGTCTACACCAATGGGATCCCAGTCAATTTACTCTTTCAACTGGGGATCTACCATGCCAGTTATTATGCTAGATACTAGGTACAGGTGGAGGAAAAAACCCACTATGTTCTCACAACAGAGAGGAGTTAGGAAAAGTACCATACAGTAGAGAGAGGACTAGAATCCACATCTTCTGCCTCTACATCAAGAGATTTACAAATGGAATGCCTTAATAAACATATATCAAAACAATTCATAGAAACTCACTAGATTTTAGGAACGTACAAAATTTAACTTTTCTACAACAAAATAAGCATCTATGGCAATGTCTCTGAGAAGTGTTATGCTGATCTGATATTCTTACAGAAGAATAACTTTATATTATGAAATAGAATGTAACTTCTAGCTTAAGATAAAGATGACAGAAAGAAAGATAGATCATGTAGTTACCAAAACATTAAAGAATACTCTCTTGTACAAAGCTAGCTAGGCTGGGACAGGCAAAGAGTTTGATTCCAATAACAAACCCCTACAGAAAGGCAGCAAAGATAAAAGTCTGACAGAAGAGTGTTTCCACTATATTGTGGTGGGTTTTTCTTTATTTTTTAATTATGAGTGACTTGTTTTGTATTGCTTCAAGGCTTTCAATTCTAAAATTCAAGTGAAGTGTGTCTCAATTCTAAAATTCAAAATCATGCCAACAAAAGTAAAATAAATGAGAAGCACTACTTGAGATGAGGTTTACCCCATAAAATTTACATAAGATTTTTCATACAAAGTTTTTCTCTTCTGTTGTACAAAAATATTTTCTATGTATTTGACACAGAGAGACAGTTTTTTCTGATAGAAAAATGCATAAGAACAGGAGATTTTTCAATCACATGAAGAAAAGCTAATCAGAGAATTTGAAAACTTTCAAAATTAAATTATTTCCTTTTATAGAACATTACAGTATAACAAAATCTTACAAAAAAAAGATGTTTGTTAGATAGATGAATTTTGTGATCCAGCCTTTTAACATAATTACCTGTATTTCAATGCAAATTCAGCTCTGTATTTACATAGCTAAATAAAAGCTTTTGCAATTTTATTTCATCAGAATAAAAAGGAAAAGGAAGCCAGAAATGCCTAACATTTTAAAGAATTACTGTGGAAGATTATTTACAAAAATATCATCCACATCACACTAGACTCTACAACTTAAAATTCTGGTGAAAACCTATTTTAAATATTTATTTTTTATTAGATAGCAACTCCTTGAGGCCTCAACTTGAGAGAACTGGGTCTGCCCCCTCAGAGTTTCTACTTCACAAAGAATTCTAAAAATGTTTTCCAGCTCTTCATGAAATACCATCTAATTACAGAAAGACTAGTCAAAAGTAGATAAACACCTCTGCTCTAGAACAGCATATTCTATACTGCTAATTTGCACAATGGAGGTCCCAGTAGTGAGGTACCCACATCATGCACCCGGAGGAGGGATGGTAAGTTCAGGAACAACAGCCGTTATTAGATTGGGATCATCTCATGTTTGTGCAACCATGCTGACTTGTTCATGCCTAATATTTCAAAATAGTCAGTTAACTGCTTTCAACCTACACATCCCCTACCTGAAGGGGGGCAGTGAGGACTTCTAACAATGAGAATTTGTTTAGAATAAAACATCTCAAAAAAGAGCCATAAGAGGTTTTTTGGGTTTTTTTTCCTTTGAAAAGAGCAAAAGACCTAAATTTTGTTCTAGGATTTTGGAGTTACTTTTTAAGAAGACGCTTTCCAAGAAGCTAGGAAAGGTAAAGTAAGGAATTTAGTGACTCAAAACACAGAACTTCTTTCTGACCTCTATTTTAATAAAATAGCTTTCAAATGAGTCTAGTACCTCTAAGTTCCTTATAGACTCTCTTTTATTAAAAACAAGCACAGCATAATAGTCACTATGGCCAAGAATAAAGTTCATTCACCCTTCAGACCACAGAGAAAGATACTCTAAATGTGGAAAATGACAATATAATGAAACAAAAGGGGAAAGTGGTATCAAACAGGTAGGATATATTCTGATTTGTACTATTACTGATACTGCTACAATGACCAATTTCAAGATATGTATGGTTGTTGAAAACCAGCTCACAAAATTCCTGAAAATTTAACAATCCTCGAGTCCATATGAACAGGCGCCAGCACATGTACATATAGAACAGTCCCAAGAGTACAATGCAGGATCCTCCTCCACCAGCATCCATTAACATCCACCAGACAAACCATTTCTTCCCATGGGAAAAATAGCCCCAGGAAGCCCTTCTCTAGGAGAACTATAGCATAAGGACCAAAAAGAAAGCTGGAGGCCTATGTGCAAATCTGGTCCATAAACCAATTTTGTTTGACATTCAAAGGGTTTCTTCTCAAGAAAAACCTTAAAACTAGGAGATATTTTCTAAAAATCTAGAATTCTGGCTTCTCTTGAAAATAAGAAAAAAAGAACATAAGAAAAAATGCAGAAAATTATTCAAGAAATAAAGTAAGAAAGGTTTGCAGAACTCAAGATATATGAAGCTACTAAAAACACTGATCTAATTTGACAAATATAAAGAATATATGTAGCATGTATATATAATGAAGCATAATAATAACAAACTCCCTTAAAATCACCAAAGTAAGAAACAGGTCAGAACTAATACTCTATCTGCCCAGGTGTTCTTCACCTATTCTTCCACCTGCCTTCTCAAACCCAAAGTTAATCACCAAAGTCTGTGTTTATCATTCTCATATTTTTCCTCTGTGTGTGCGTGTATATGTATGTGATTTCATTGCATTTACACATCTCTAAACTATATACTGTTTTGTATTGCTTTTAGTTTTACAAAATATTATATGTTGTTTTAATTCAACATTTTTCAAAGATTTATCTTTGCTGCTACATGTGTAAGTTATTTATTTGCAAGGCTGCCCATGTCCAACTGTACAAATATACCAAAACATCTATCCATTCCCGTCATTGATATTTGTTTGTTTTTAGCTTTTTACTATGAACAATATTGCTACTATAAACAGTATTTTTCTTATATCCTAATATAAGTAGTTTCCCTGGACACGTGCAAAATGCCTATAGCATAGTGCTGTTTCAAACTCTAAGTAGCAAACCACTCATTAGAAGACCAAAATCAGGAAGTTTTAAAAATAAAATAGGATAGTATCAAACTGCAATGCACAAAGAAAGGTGATTATTTCATGAATCTTTGATACCCACCCACCCCTATGTGTTTACTGGACCAAATTGTAAGTATATTTGTTACTGTCTAGTAAAAACAGTCTTAAAGTCACCCTTCTAGGTAAATACCCCATAAAAATGTGAACTATTGACTCTTTTGGGATGTGGATGCCCAACTTTGTAAGATAGCACCAACAAACTTTTCCTAACCAGTTACACCAATTTATACTCCCATGGAAAATGTATAAAAACTTCCTGGTGATCCACTACCCCGCTAACTTTGGTAATGTCAGGCATAAGAATTTTCGGTTAATCTGGTAAATACAAAATAGCATCCCACTGTGGTATTAATCTGCATTTCTGTGACTGCATATGAGGTTGATCATCTTTCCATATGTTTACTTCCGATTTCCCTTTCCTCTTGTGTGAAACATTTTTCTGTCTTATTGACTTCCTGGCTGCATGTATGTATGCACGTGTTGATCCATGTCTGCATGTATATATACACGAATCCTTTGACAGCTATGTGTTTCAAGTCTTTTCTCCCAGTTTGTGGCTTTTCTTTCTCCTTTCTTCACAGTGTCTTTTAATGAACGGATGTTCTTAATTTCATAGAACTTATCAACCTTTCCTTTTGTTTTGTATTTTGTGTTTAAGAAATTTTTCACTCCATCAAGATCATATAAGTTTGTTTTACCTCATAAATGTAGTCAAATCTTTGCCGTCCCCAGTGATCTCAATGCCTTCTCTCTCCTTATCAGTTCCCCTACTTCTGTGGGTCTGTTTTGGGTTCTATATTCCACTCCATCGGTCAATTTGTCTATCCCAAAGTCAGTAATATACCATCTTAACTTCCATATCTTTAAAATAAGTCTTGAGTACTAATAAGGCAAGGACTCTCATTTTCTTCTTCTTTAGAAATGTTCGGCTATTTGGGGGCCTCTTTTTATTTTTTTTTTGCGGTACGCAGGCCTCTCACTGTTGTGGCCTCTCCCACTGCGGAGTACAGGCTCCGGACGTGCAGGCTCAGCAGCCACGGCTCACGGGCCCAGCCGCTTCACAGCACGTGGGATCCTCCTGGACCGGGGCACGAACTCGTGTCCCCTGCATCGGCAGGCGGACTCTCAACCACTGCACCACCAGGGAAGCCCTGGGGCCTCTTTATGCTCATCAAGTTTCTCACAAAATTAATGTACTTTTAAGTTAAATCTGTACATTGAATCATTTGTGAGAATCATCTTTTAGATACTGAATCTTCCTATTCAAGAAGATAATGTCTCTATTTAATTTTTTAATGTCTTACAATAATGTTTCATAATTTTTCCATACAGCCTGCATATGTTTCTAGATACATTTTTCTTCCTACTGTCAATAATATCTTTTTCTGACTGATATCTTTTGTCTGTTGCTATTGGAAAAAAGGCAATTGATTATTTTTTAATATGGATCTTATATTCAGCCATCTTGCAATACTCGTTATTTCTAATAATTTGTGGATCCTTTTAGATTTTCAATAGAGACAATCACTTGAGAAAGATAGTGTTACATTTCTTCTTTTTCAGTCATTATTTTATTTCTATTTCCTGCCTTTCCACAAATGCCAGGATTTTCAGAACAATGTTGAATAGAGGTGGTGATTGCAGGCCTCCTGTCTTTTTCCTGATTTTAGGAGACCACTTTTACATTTTACTAAGAAATACCAGGCTAAGAAAGCTCCCTTCTATTCCTAGTTTACCTTTAGTTTTATCTATGATAGATTTGACATCTCTCATTCTTTTTATCAATCTACTGAGAAAAACACATGACTTTAATGTGGTATGTTTGTCTGGTTTTGGTATCAAGGTGATGCTGGCTTCGTAGAATGAGTTCAGAAACATTCCTTCCTTTGCAAATATTTTGTAATAGTTCACAAAGAGTAGGTGCTAGCGCTTTTCTAAATGTTTGGTAGAATTCACCTGTGAAGTTGTCTAGTCCTAGACTATAGTTTGTTGGGAGTCTTTTTATTATGGATTCAATATCATTACTGGTAACTAGTCTGTTGATATTTTCTATTTCTTCCTGGTTCAATGTTGGGAGATTGTACATCTACAGGAATTTTTCCATTTCTTCTAGGTTGTCCATTTTATTGGTGAAAAATTGTTCACAGTAATCTCTTATGATCCTTTGCATCTCTGTGGTGTCAGTTATAAATTCACCTTTTTCATTTCTGACTTTATTGATTTGGCCCCTCTCTTTTTCTCTTGATGAGTCTGGCTAAAGGTTTATCAATTTGGTTTATCTATATCTTTTGACTTACATGTAAAGTGATTATTGATGGGTAAGTAATTGCTGCCATTTTTAAAATTGTGTTTGGGTTGTTTTTGTAGTTGTTTTTTGTTCTTTTTTTTTGCTCTCTTCCCTTGTGATTTGATGATTACCTTTAGTGTTATGCTTGGATTCCTTTCTTGTTTTGTGTGTGTGTAACTATTATAAATTTTTGGTTTGTGGTTACCATGAGGTTTATGTATACCATTATATATGTATTAAGTAATTTATTTTAAGCTGCTCCCCTCTTAAGTTCAAATGCATTTTAACAACCCTGCATTTCCATCCACCCCAATATTTACTGTTTTGACATCATATTTTACATCTTTTTGTTTTATGTATCCCTTTACTACTTATTGTGGATATAGGTAATTTTACTACTTTCATCTGTTAACTTTCCTACTAGTTTTGTATTTGGTTGATTTACTACCTTTACTATATAGTTGCCTTTACCAATGATATTTTTTTCTTTCATAATTTTCACATTTCTAGTTGTGACCTTTTTTTTTTAATTTATTTTGAGGTGTGTTTATTACCCTTTGGACAAGTAAGCAGAACGTCCAACTGACCAAGATTCAAGGAGGGATGGTCAGAGCTGGCTTTAGAGGAAGACTGCGAGTCATATATGGAAATTTAACAAGGATCTAAGGAGGCTCCCTGGAGTGACAATGTTCATGGATCAATGAATATATGGGCCTGCTGGTCGGGTCTATTTTAGAAAAGTAAATTTGCTTTCTTGTAGGTAAATTCCAAAACCAGCTAATGTGGTCTCCAGGATCGCGGGGATATTATTAGAATCCCAGACAATGCTAAATTAGCAACCCCTTTCCCTTACTAATCTATCTAAAGACAAAAAAAAAAAAGTACTGCCCAAAACCCTCTCCTCATGTTTTCATTTTTCCTAGTGTCTTTTCAGGATGAGCCCTGACAGATAGTTGAACAACTGCCCTTTGGACGGTGGCTGCAAAGAGCTGAGCAAAGGGTCTTGGAATTCTGAAATACAGATCAGATGACAGTTCTTATAACTTAATTATCTTGAATTCTCTAACATTCTTTTACCTGTTGACATTATCATATTAAAATTTTATCATGCCTGAAATGTTTATTCTTGCAGTGAAAATCACTCCAGGTTACAATTTTTCCCCTTCTCAAAAATACTGCTATTTCTCTAGATGGTTGTTTTTATTCCATCATCCATCATGATAAAAACTAGATAGCTAGTGGGAAGCAGCCACATAGCACCGGGAGATCAGCTCGGTGCTTTGTGTCCACCTAGAGGGGTGGGATAGGGAGGGTGGGAGGGAGACGCAAGAGGGAGGAGATATGGGGATATATGTATATGTATAGCTGATTCACTTTGTTATACAGCAGAAACTAACACATCCTTGTAATCAATTATACTCCAATAAAGATGTTTAAAAAAAAATGGCCTTTTCTTTTTCACTTACAGAAATCCCTTTAACGTTTCTTGTGAAGGTGGTTTGGTAGTGCTAAAAGCTTTTCTTGTCTGTAAAAGTTTTGACCTCTACATCAAATCTGAATGAAAGCCTTGTGGGTATTTTAGGTTGTAGGTTTTTCCCTTGCATCACTTTAAGTATATCATGCCACTACTTTCTGCTCTGCAGGGTTTCTGCTGAAGTCAGCTGATAATCTTATGGAAGTTCCCTTTTAGGTAACTTGTTACTCTTCCTTGCTGCTTTTAATATTCTCTATTCTCTCTTTAGTTTTGGTTTTTACCGTTTTAATAATACAATGAATTGTATCTTGGTGTGGTCCTTCTTGGGTTGATGCTGTTTGGGGCTCTCTGTGCTTCCTGGGCCTGGGGATGTCTGTTTCCCATCCCAGGTTAGGGAGGTTTTCAGCTATTATGTCTTCAAATACGTTCTCTTCCCCTTTCTCTCTTCTCCTTCTGGGACCCCTATAATGCAAATGTTAGTATGCTTGATGCTGTCCTACAAGTCTCTTAAACTGTCCTCATTTCTTTTTATTCTTTTTTTCTTTTTCTTCAGCTTCATTGATTTCCACTACTCCATCTTCTAGCTAATTTGTTCCTCTGTATCATCTAATCTACTGTTGATTCCTTCTAGTGTATTTTTTCTTTCAGTTATTACATTCTTAACCTCTGTTTAGTCATTTTATATTTTATACTCTTTGTTAAAAATTTCTATGTTTTCACTCTGTTCATCCAATCTTCTCCTGATTTCTTTGCTATGTATCAATATTTGGTAGTTCGGTTACATTTCCTGACCTTGGAGAACTGCCCTTTAGTAGGAGATGGCCTATCTGTTCCAGCAGCACACTCCTTCCTATCTGGTCACCAGAGCTGTATGCTCCAGGGGTGCCCGTTATGGAGACTGCACAGGCCCTTCTGTTATAGCAAGCTGACCACTTTGAATGGTCTGGCAGGCATGGCTGACCCCCAGTTCAGTTGGTTGCCAGGTCCTGCCTTATGTAGAGGCTGTCAGCTGCTGCTGGGTAGGGCTGGGTCACAAGGCAGCTGGCTGTGGATCCCCAAGGGGTCCCGAGGCTAATGTTGGCTCACTGGTGGGCAGAGCCAGGTTTCAGGGTGGGTGGTTACAGGACTTGGGTCCTTGGATCTAATGTTGATCTGCTGGTGAGTGGTGCCAGATCTTGACACACCTGGCTACAGGGCCCAGGGTGTCCCAAAGATGGTGTCGTCCTGTTGGTGAGTGGGGCTGGATCCTAGAGAGGCCTGCTGAGGGGTCCAAGGTGTCTTGGAGCTGGTGTTGGCTTGCTAGTGGGCAGGACCAGTACCAGGGCCTAGGGTGGGATGGGGGGTGGGGTGCACCAGGGCAGGTCCTGCAAACGAGTTGGTAAAGTTGGTCTGGGGCTAGTGCCGGCCCACTAGTGGGCAAAGCCAGGTCCCAGAGTCTCTGGCTGCAGGGTCCTGGAGGTCCTGGAGTTGGTGTATCAACCTGCTGGTGGGCAGGGATGGGGCCCAAGGTGACCTGGGGCTGGTGCCTGTCTACTGGCTGGTAATGTTGGTCTAGGGTTAGTGCTGGCCAACTGGTGTGTACAGCCAAGTCCTAGGGTCTCTAGCTGCAGGGCCCTCAGGTGGAGGGACTAGTGCCGGAACTGTGCAGGGCTTGGTCCTGGGCCCTCTGGTGGACAGGGCCAGGTCCCAGGATGGCTGTGGGCTCAGGGAGTCTTAAAGCAGCTGGCAGGCTGGTGGGTGGGGCTGTGTCCAGCCCAGCTAGTTGCTTTGCCTGAGGCATCCCAGTACTGGTTGTGAAAGGCTGGTGGGTGGGGCCAGGTCCTGGAGCTAATAAGCTAAAGGGAGAATTCCAAATTGGTGCTTGCCAGCATCAGTGTCCTAATGGTAGAATGAGTTCCCAGAAATGTCTGCCACCAGTGTCTATGTCTTCAGAGTGAGCTGCAGTTGCCTCCTGCCTCTCCAGAAGGATCTCCAAGATCAGCAGTTGCATCTGAATCACACTCTTCTCAAACTACTGCTTCTGCCTTAGGTCCTGGAGGATGCAAGATTGTGTGTGTACCCTTTAAGAGTGGAGTCTCTATTTCCCACAGCCCTCTGGCTCTCCCAAAAGTAAGCACTGCTGGCCTTCAAAGCCAAACATTCTGGGGTCTTGTCTTCCCAGTGTAGGATGGCTGTACACCAGAAACTAACACAACATTGTAAATATATATATATATATATATATATATATATATATATATATATTCTTTTTTACATTCTTATCCATTATGGTTTATTACAGGGTATTGAATATAGCTCCCTGTGCTATATAGTAGGGCCTTGTTGTTTATCTATTTTACAAACAATAGTTTGTATCTGCTAATCCCAACCTCCTAATTTATACCTCCCACTCCCTTCCCATTTGATAACCATAAGTTTCTCTTCCATGTCTGTGAGTCTGTTTTGTAAGTAAGTTCATTTGTATCATATTTTAGATTCCACATATAAGTGATATCATATGATATTTGTCTTTCTCTTTCTGACTTACTTCACTTAATATGATAATACCTAGGTCCATCCATGTTGCTGTAGACTGCATTATGAAATTTAATGAAGATTTTAGGATCCAGCACATGATACCTTTTTATAAATATTTCACATGTTCATGAGAAGTATACATACACTCTAATCTGGGGTTAAGAGTATATTAAACCAAACTTGGTACTCAGGTTGTTCAAATCTTTATTTTTAAGCTTTGTCTTTTGACCTCATTGATAAGTTGGGAGAGATGGGTTGCAATTATCCACAATGACAGAGGATTTGACAGTTTCTCCTATATATATCCAATATAGCTTTATTTGTACATTTTCAGATCTTTGTTTTCAGGTGCATACAAGTTCAGTATGACATTTCCTAAGAAATTTAAACTTTTATCATATGCAGTGACTATCTTACTAATAATCCTTTTTATCTCAAAGTATATATCTATATACCTCTTTCCTTTGGTTAGTCATCTCCTGGCATAAAAAGAACTATACCAGATGTGGCTATTATTAACAATACACAGCCTATTTACATTTTTTAATTAGATCTAAACATCTCTGTCAACAGCAAGTTTAATCAACTGACATTAATGGTAATTACTTTACTTATTTCAACATCTTACTATTTAATTTGTCCTAAGATTATGCTTCTTTTTATATTTTTTATGGATCTGATGAACTTTCTTTTGGTTTTTGTTTTGTTTTGTTTTTCTTACTACTCCCTTCACCCTCCAACTCATCTGTAAGCTTTATGCTCTGTTTCCATGAAGAATATCTTAGGACCCCTATCAAAGGATACACAGGCCTTAAAACCTTTCATCTCTGAAAAGCAAAAACCAATGAAAAGCCCTGAGCCAAGCGTGAAGCAATGTATCCAAATTAGAACTGAAAGTCAGTAGATTTTTTTAAATATATAAATTTAAAAAGTGGAAGACTAGAATTCTAAAAAACAGAAAAAATAAAAAAGCTAGAAGACATCTGAGATGGATGGATAGATGGATGGCAGTGAGGGAGGGAGAGAGAGAGAGAAAGGGCAGGTGAGAGGGAGAAAGGAAAGAAATCAGGCCATGTGTCTGCTTCAGCACAACCTGTGAGCTAATATGGTTTTTCTGTCTTTAAATAGGTAGAAAAAAATCTATTTAAAATACTATTTCATAATCTATAAAAATTATATGGAATTCAAATTTCACTGTGCATGAAATTTTACTGTAACAGAAAAACACACATTTTTTTACACATTGTGGCTGCTTGAGCACTGTATGTCAAAGTTGAGTAGCTGGTACAAGACAAGGATGTCTCCTGTCACTAGTCCTTTTCAACATCATGCTAGAAGTCCTTACTAATGCAATTAGACAAGAAAAGGAAATAAAAGGTAATACAGACTGGGAAGGAAGACATTAAACTGGCTTTGTTTGCAAAATATATTTTCATGCATGATGTGCAGAAACCTGAAAGAATTAACAAAAACATTCCTGGAACAAATAAGCAATTATACCAAGGTTGCAGGACACAGGGTAAATATACAATAAGTCAATCATTCTTTTATATACCAACAACGAACAAGTGGAATTTGAAATTAAAGACACAATATCACTTACACTAAGACCCCAAATAATGAAATACTTAAGATATAAATCTAACAAAATATGTACAAGATCTATATGAGGAAATTAAACTAATGCTTGAAATCAAGGAAGAACTAAATAGAGAGAAGAAATTCTGTGTTCATGGATAGGAAAACTCGATATTGTCAAGATGTATATTCTTCCCAATTTAATCTATGCAATGCAATTCTCAATCAAAAGCACAGCAAGTTATTTTGTGGATATTCACAAACTGATTCTAAAATTTATATGGAGAGGCAAAAGAGCCAGAATAACCAACACAATATTGAAAGAGAACAAAATTGGAGGACTGACAGCAACCAATGTCAAGAGTCACTATAAAGCTACAGTAATTGAAGACAGTGCGGTTACTGGCAAAAGAATAGACAAATAAATAAAGGAACAGAACACAGAAACAGATTGCATAAACACAGTCAACTGATCTTTGACAAAGGAATAAAGGTAATATAATGGAACACTGATAGTCCTTTCAACAAATAGTGCTGAAACAACTGGACATCCAGAGGCAAAAACATGAATCTAGACACAGACCTACACCCCACAACAATTAACTTAAAATGGATCACAGATCTAACTGTAAAGCACAAAACCATCAAACCCCTATAAGATAACATAGGAGAAAACCTAGAAACCTTGGGTATGACAATGACTCTTTAAATACAACACCAAAGGCACAATCCATGAAAGAAATAATGGATAAGTTTGACCCTAATAAAATAAAAAACTTCTGCACTACGAAAGATAACGTCAAGAGAATGAGAAGACAAGCAATAGATTAGGACAAAGTATTTGCAAAAGACATACCTGATAAAGGAATATTATCTAAAATATACAAAGAACTCTTAAAACTCAACAATAAGAAAACAATCCAATTAAAAACTGAGCCAAAGACCTTAATAAACACCTCACCAAAGAATATATACAGATGGTAAATAAGCCTATGAAAAGACACTCCACGTCATATGTCATCACGGAAATGCAAATTAAATCAACTACGATCTACCACTACACACCTATTAGAATAGCCAAAATCTGGAAGACTGACAACGCCAAATGCTGGCAAGGATGTAGAGCAACAGAACAGAAACTCATTTACTGCTGGTAGGAAGGCAAAATGGTACAGCCACTTAGGAAGACAGTTCGGCAAATTCCTATAAAATTAAACAGACTCTTACCACATGATCCAGCAATCGTGCTCCTTGGTAGTTACCCAAAGGAGTTGAAAACACGTCCACTCAAAAATCTGCACACAGATGTATATAGCAGCTTTATTCATAGTCGCAAACACCTGGAAGCAACCAAGGTGTCCTTCAGTAGGTAAATGGAGAAACTGTGATACATCTATACAGTGGAATATTGTTCATCAATAAAAAGAAATGAGCTATCAAGGCATGAAACGACATGGAGAAAACTTTAATGCATGTTACTAAGTGAAAGAAGCCAATCTGAAAAAGCTACATATTACATGATTCCAACTATATGATGGAAAAATATGGAGAAAGTAAAACATGGTTGCCAGAGAGGGCAGAAGGGACGGATAAGTCAAGCACAGAGGATTTTTAGGGCAGTGAAAACACTCTGGACAACACTATAATGATGGGTACATGTCATTTTACATTTGTTCAAACCCATGGAATGTAAAACACCAAGAGTGAACCCTAACATAAACTATGGACTTGGGTAATTATAATGTGTCAACATAAGTTCATCAACTGTAACCAATGTGCCTCTCTGGTGTGAGATATTAATAATGGGGGGGGGGAGACTATGCATATTGTGGTGGCAGGGGATATATGAGAAATCTCTTTACCCACCCCTAAATTTTGATGTGAACCTAAAACTACTCCTGAAAAATAAAGTCTTTAAAAAAAAGAAAAGTTGAGTTACTGCAATAGAGACCATAATACCCCTGCAAAGCCGAAAATATCTGCTATCTGTCCCTTTAAGAAAAAGTTTCCTAGCCCCTGGTTTAATGTACTAAACGAACAAATTTGATCAAGACAGTTTTTACCTGCCCTTCAAAGTCTCACTAAGTCACCACCAAAGACATCTTAAAAATTTTATGTCCATTGTAATGCTGTAGTGAAAAGTATCATTACCTAATATTAGGGAACTCATGGAATAGGAAAAAGAGTACTGGATCAGGATCCAGAACAGAAATAGTACAGCTTCAACCAGTGAAAAGAAAAATCTACTACAAAAAAAGTAGTTCTTCATTTAAAAAGCATCAGAAAAATTCCAATTTCAGATTCAATAAAATAGAAAGAGGCTGGGAACAAACATCAACGTAATGTTTATAACTGAACCAGTCTTAGCCATTCATCCCAGCATATATAGAGAGTTACAGATAGCATCAACTTCTACTTCCAAGATCAAGTTCTTTGACCAACATGGAAACCAAATCCATGCTCTGCCTCAGAAGACATCTATCTCACCATATGGTTGAAGCTGGAGAGAGAAGCAGAGGAGAGTCTTCAATAACACTGGCAGAGGATAAACAAAAGTCATGAAGGTGACAAGAAACATTCTAGAAACCAAAACACATATATTTTTTAAAAACTTAGCTCTAAAAAAAAAAGGAAACAACAATAACAAAACCACACAAGACCCCAAAAGATGCCACATGGTCAAATTCTAATCTTTCAAATAACAGATGATTTCCCTGTATAGTACAGAAAAAGGTGAAAAACTTTTCACTTCATTCTATGAAGGTTGTATAAACATGATACCAAACCAGAAAGGGTAACACAAAAAACAAAATTAGAAGATTCCCATCTCGTTTATGTTTATATCAAAATATATAAAATTAAAGCCAGCAGTATATATTAAAAACCACCATAACCACGAACCACAATGACCAGGTAGTGTTTATTCTACTAATACAAGGCCAGTGCAGCATCAGTAAGACTATTAATACAATTCAGTATAATAAAATCTGAGACAAATTTTAATATATACCATCCTGACACATAACAAAAAGGCAGCTGACAAACTTTAACCCTTATTCTCGATTAGAAAAGAGTAGCAAACTCCTAAAGAAGTTGAAATAGTAGAAAACTCTCTGAACTTGATATTTATCGGCAAAATATTAAAAGCATTCATTAAACTCAAATAAAGGTAAGGATGAACATGATCCCTTCAACAGCTGAATATTGTACCAAGAACCTTAGCCAATGTGAGAATATATGAAAAATATGTTAAGATTAAAATGCTGGAAACAGGAGAGATTAAAATTGCATTTTTTATATATAATGAACTTTTTTTGCTTTCTGGAAAACACAAGAAAATTAATTGAGAAAAAACAATGGCTTATACAAGTACAAGCACATAAAATTTACCAAATTTCCTACGGACCTACAACAATAACCAGACTTCATCAGAAGTACGGTGAAAAGATCCCATTCAAAGGAATAAATGCTATAAAATAGCTAGGGATAAATCTGAGGGGGAAAAAAGATACAAGACAAAGCCAATGTGAAGAAAACTTCTTTGACGAACATTAAAAAATGAATGACCACCCCCTCAAAATAAGAGCCATGCATATCATGGATGGAAAGATTTAGTATCATAAAAATGTCAATTCTTTATAAACAAGATTTATAGAAATTCCAATCGAAGTCTCATAAGAGTATTTTTCTTCTTCACTTTAAAATTAATAATTCTAAACTCATTTGGAAGAGTTGATGTGTGAGAATTAGCAAAGAAAATCTTCAAGGAAAAAAGAAAAATAATAATGATGGGAACTTTGTACCCTCTAGATATTAAAGCTCCTAGAAGTGAATTAGGGTGGAACATTAAGAGGCAATACCTGTAATAAATTTAACAACAAAAGATTAATACAAAATTGGCTTTAGGTAAATAGTTATTAAATAATGCTATAGAAAAGAGGATAAAGAATGTGAAAAGGCAATTTACAGGAGGGGAAAAGCAAGTCTAATCTGAAAAGATATACTAGCATCTGAGAAAGTGAAAATTAAAATGCTAAGATTATTTTTTTCTTCAACTCTGGCAAACTTAAAAAATAACAACATTAAATGCTACAAGACTATAAGGAAACAGGTACTGTCATGTGATTGATGGGAATATAAATTATTACCATCTTTTTGCAACATAATCTGGTAGGATTTATTAAAATGTAAAATGAACACATGATACTTAGAACTGCAATACCATGTTTAGCAATCTTATAAATATACATACTAATGTTCTAAAAGACTTTGTACAAAGATAATCACTGCTTTATTATAAATAACAAAAATGGCAAAACCCCACAAAAACAAAACAATAAAAACATCCTAAGTGTTCATTAATGAAGAAATAGTTTCAAATTTTGGATAAACTATGCTATGGATTACTATGTAGTAATGTATTAAAGAGTATTAATAATAAATTGATATATACTGAAATATAAACACTACACAGAAATTTATAATTCTAAGGAGATAGTATGATCCCGTTTATGTAAAAAACAAAAAAAAATCCCAATCTATAAATATGTCTGTGTATGCAACTATTTAAGAAATATAAATACTTATGTCAAAGGCTTATGCCAAATTATTCTTTGTTTTCTAATAATTACCTCTATATGCCATGTCATCATAAATAGGAGGCATCTTTAATTATAAAAAAAATTTTCACAACTTTTCAAATTAAATATATTACATGCTGTTTTACAACCAACTATAGGTCATGACTATCTAACTATATAAATATTTTAGCCAAAGCTTATACATAAAGACAATGTGCAACTTTTAAAATCTGACATTTAAGGTCACCTTCAGCATGCTAAAAGGAGAATTTAATTGTGCTTACCGATTTCATTAATCACTGCTCTTATTTTGGAGACAAAAGGACCAACTTCACTGGAATTCATTTTGACTCTTTCCTTAAGGTCAGCACCTGCAAAGTATTTTATTTACAAATATAATCTAGTTATAAACAAAATTTTAAGGCAACAAACTGAACATTTACTTAAGATTTATATATAACTTGAAGACAGACTAGATTTATCTATCAAAGGAATTACAGTATCTAAGTTTTCCTTCCCAAAGACCAGCACCAGATTGAATATAATATTTGTTTGTTCATGTATCTACCATGTGCTTAAAGTAATGCTTCTCAAACTTCATGGTCTCAGAACCCCTTTATACTCTTAGAGAAGGAGGCATTGTTAACATTATATATATCTACCAATAGTTATTCTATTAGAAAATGAAACAAAATTTTTAAAATATTTATTTTTTCATTGAATAATACAAATAAACCCATTCCTGTTAACATAAATGATTACAGACTGATGCCACTTTCTTGGTTCTTGAAAAGATGCTGGCTGTTCTATCCACCACTGCTGCTGTCCCATCAGTGCAAATGCCAACCCAATGAAAAGGGCAAATCACACCTTCCTGCTATGAAAATCATTGTGACTTCATGGATGCCCACCCTGGTGACTGCAGATCACATTTGAGAATCACTGGCTTGAAAGTATATGCAAATAGACAATTTCATAATTATGACTTTATCACAGAATCATAACTTTGGAACAGATAAAAATAAACATAAGGAATTCCTTAAGGGATTAAACTGTTTACTCTGTGGCTCAACAAAGACCTTCTTTTTAATAAAATTAAACTCACTGAGAAAAGGTATCCCCATTAAAATAAATAAACAAAAAACAAAGTAAAATTACAGCATAGATAGTATATACTCAGCTACTTATTTTCTTATTAGCCCATTATAAATTGATCATGACTAGATGTAACATCAAGTAGCAGCTGATTCTGAGCCCATATACTTCCTGTGGAAGTGACAACTGCAGTTGACAAAACACATATCCTACAACCCATCAGTTCTTAGGTATATATACCCTAGAAAATCTCTCAAATATATGCCCAAGGAAATACATACAACATTCAATACAACATGTATAAAAATAGCAGAAAAGTGGAAAAAACCTAAATATCCACTAAAAGGATTAATAATAAAACTGGGACATATTTATACAACAAAATGTTATATGTGCAGCATGAAAATGAAGGAATTAGAGTATAAATATGGATAAATCTAATGATGTTGCAGGATTTATAATTATATAAATAAATACAATATATATTTATCATTATATATAATTACTGAAAGATACACAGGATAATAACCATTTAAATAAGTTTTTAAAAGAAGAATGCTATGTAGGGATATAAAACATACATAGAAATGATAAATTCCAAATTCAATTGGTGGTGACCTCTGTGGGGGAGGGAGAGAGATGTGATTGGCAATAGACACAGAGAACTTCAATCTTATTTGTAATACTGTGTTGCTTAAGTTAAGTGGTGGGTACTCAATATGGTAGGTAGTCATGATTTTTGGATGTCTGATACATGTCTTCATAATTTTTTCCATGGAGAATTAAAATTTAGCATGGAAGAAAAATGTTAGTAGTGTCAAAAGAATTCTAAACTAGTAGGATGTATTTGTTAAAGAAATAATGTTTCAACTCACTGTCATTTAACATTAAGAATATAATTTTAAATTGAGAATATAAAATGTTGCCTAGTGCATGTTAGCTAACACATATAGGTTAATAAAAGTAGCTAAATGTAGTGTAGTGTGGTATGGGGGAAGGCAATAGACGAAAGAGGAGCCAAAGCAATGAGGAACTGAAAGCTGATGGGACACATAGGGACTCTGGATGAGGTGGTCCTGAAGGAGCCCCTGTAACTCTATCATGGGATCCATCACGTCCTCTGGCCTCAGGGCACCATTAGGGTACCCTCTAACACAGCTCTAACTAGAGCTCCAATAGGGGGCTTTCACCAACATTCTGCCCCTGTGACCACACAGCAGGCTTTGAAAACCACACTCAGGTTAAAGAGACTAGGCTGCTGGAAGCCATGCCAGGACCTAAAGGGAATCAAGGTTTGCTCTTAACACGTGTGGCCCATTAACTGCACACTAGTCCCAGCAGAGAAGTGTAGAAGATGTGTCTCCTTATGGAATGCAGCTTTATCCACACAATGGTATGAGACAGAAAATGAGTATCTTTAAAGTGAAGAAAGAAAATAACTGCCAATCTGGAATTCCAAACAAATCAAACCTATCCTTCAAAATGATGGTGAAATAAAGACATTTTATACACCCACTCACAGACACACACACCCACAAACAACAATTTGTCACCAGCAGACCCACGTGAAAATAAACGCTACAGGGAATTCTTCAAGCAGATTATGAGAGTAGAGTTTTAAAGCTTATTTTATACTCCTTACAAGTGATACGTCTTAAAATATAAGGGCACAGACTGGCTAAAAGGGTAAAAAACTTGCAAACATTAAGCAAAAGAAAACTTGTAAAGTTATCTTCATCTCTGACAAAAGAGAAGTAAGGCAAGAAACATCACTCAAACTAGAGGGTTATTTTATAATAATAAATATGATGATCCATTAAAAAAGCCATAAGAATTCTAAATTGGCATACATAAAAAAGACAGCCCCAAAATACATAAAGCAAAAACTAACAGAACTAAAATGAAAAACTGCCAAGTCTACAACCACAGTGGATTTTAACAGACTTTTCACAGTAACTGATAAAGCAAGCAGTCAAATATCCTTTCAAATATTCCTATCAAGAAATAAAAAATCGGAAAAAATTAATCCCAAAGTAGAAACTGGAGCAAAAAAAAACTTTTAAATAGAAAACAAATGTGTGAGAGAAAATCAAAATAGTTGGTTCTTTGAAAAAAAACTAAAATAAATAATAGACCTTTTAGCAAGACTCATCATAGATAATCAGAGAAGGCACAAGTCCCAATAGAGAATGAAAAGGAGGGTAATACTAAGGATTTTACAGACAATAAAACAATATTATTAAAAACTTTGGCCCAAAGGATTTGAAAAACGACAGGAAATGAACAAATTCCTAGGAAAACACAACTTATTAAAACTGACAAAGAAATAGAAAATCTGAAAACACAAATACATATTAAAGAAATTGAATATGTAATTAAAAACTTTCCTACAAAGAAAACTGCATGCCCATATGGCTCCAATAGTAAATTCTTCCAAACATATAATGAAAAACATTTACCATCAATCTTAAAAATGCTGACATGGAGAACAGCAAAACAAAAACTTGAACAGAACATTGTAAGAAAAAAACATGACGGGCCAATTTTTCTCATAAATAAAGTCTCAAAAAATCCTAAACAAAGTATCAGTGTATCATACCTAGTAGTAACATAAATAAAATATATCAAGACCAATTTATACTCAGTCAAGATTTATGACTGGACTTACATTTTTAATATTAATTTTTTTAATTTATGAAATTTTTAAATTTATGTAATTGAGAAAGGTGAAAAACATAAATTTTCAGTAGGGTCAGAAAAGTAGTTGATAAAATTCAACACTCATTCTTTAACATCTTCACTGAGGTATAATTTACATAAAATAAAATTCAGTCATTTAAAATACACAATTCAATATTTTTTAAGTAAATTTACAGAGTTGTACAACCATCACCACAACCCAGTTTTAGAACATTTCCATTATCACAGAAAAGGTCCCTCACACCCATATGCAGTCACTCCCTGTTCTCACTTCTAGCCCCAAACTAATCTACTGATATTTTCCTATAACTTTGCCTTTTCTGAACATTTCATACAAATAAACTCATATAATATATGGTCTTCTGTTTCTTTCTTTCACACAGTGTAGTGTTTTTCAGGTTCATCCATGATATAAAGATGAATCAGTATTTTTTATCTTTTTATTACCAAATAGTATTTCATTGTAGGGACAGACATTTTGTTTATCCATTCATTGGTTGATGGACATTTGGGTTGTTTCTACTTTTTTGGCTATTATGAAAAATACTACCATGAACGTCTGCATACAAGTCTTTGTGTAGAGAAATTTTTTCACTTGTCTTGGATAGAGTGAAATTGCTGGGCTATATTGTAAATTTCTATTTAACTTAAAAAAGAAAAGAAGGAGAAAAACCTGCCACTGTTTTCCGTAGTGGCTGCACCACTTTACATTCCTATCAGTAATGCCTAAGGGTCTCTATTGTCCTACAAGGTCACCAACACTAGTCTGCCCTTTTATCATAGCCATTTTAGTGGACATGAAGTGGTATTTATTATGGTTTTAAATTTGCATTTCCCTAATGACTAATGAGGTTAGCATCTTTTCAAGGTGCTTATTAGCCATTCATACAGTTTCTTGAGTGAAATGTCTATTCAAATCTTTTGCTCATTTTTTTGATGGATAATTTATTTTATTCTTACTGGGTTGTAAGAGTTATATCTTGCATGCAAGTCCTTTTTCAGAAATATGATTCAATATTTTCTCCCTGTGGCTTACCTTTTGATGATTCTTGACGGTTTTTCAAAGTTTAATTTTAATGAAGTCCAATTTATCAATTTTTTGTATTTTATTACTTGTACTTTTGGTGTCCTCTCTAATTAACACTCATTAATTAAAAATTCATAGCAAAGAAAAGAATCTTTTTGATTTTATAAAGAGTAATTACAAAATACCTATAGCTAACACCACCTTTAATGGTCAATTACTTCCTCTCAGAGACCAAGAATGAGAAAAGGTATTCTTTATCACTTCTACAGATGGGAACAGATGTACTAGTCTGTGTAATAAGAAAATTTTTTTAATTACAAGGAACAGAAGGAAAAAATAAAACTGCATAATTAGCAGATGACTTAATTATACATGAGGAATATCCAAACGAATTTACAAACCATAAAAATAAGTGAATTTAGTAAGGTTGCTGGATACAGGTTCAATATTAAAAAATCAACTTTCTATGTACTAGCAAAAGAAATTTGTGAAATTTTAAAAAGATACCATTTATATTAACATTCAAAGATCAAAGAGCCAAGGAATAAATCTAATAAAAGATGTACAAAATCTTGACACTAAAAACCTACAAAATCTAAATTAAAGTCCTAAATAAATGGAGGAATATATCATTTCATGTGTTAGAAGATTCCATACTAAAAGATGTAAATTCTCTCCAAATTAATAGATTCGGTGTGGTTCCAATCAAAATCCCAATGCTTTTTAGCAATTGACAAAGTGGATAGGCAAAAGCCCAATAATAGTCAAGATAATCTTGAAGAAGAAAAAGCTGGAGAATTTATATTAAAATAAGATGTATTATAAAGCTACAGTAATTAAGAAAATGGGACACTGGCTCAAAGATAGAGAAACAGAGCAATGGAACAGAATAGCAAGTCCAGAAAAGACCTGCTTGATTTATGACAAAGATGGCACTGCTGGAACATTCCAATAAATGGAGCTGGGACCACTGAAGGTTCATATGGGGAAAAACAATTCTTGACCCTTCATATCATATACACACACAAATCAGTGCATTACAGCCTAAATCTGAAAGATAAAACAAATAACTTCTAAATGAAAATATCCAAAGATATCTTTAAGATTTTGGTATAGACAAAGATTTTTAAAAGGTTTTTCCAACACTTTTAAAAGGAAAACACTAGAGTTCTTTAAAATTAAAAACTTCTGTTCATCAAAGGACATCATTAAGCGAGTGAATATGCAAGTAAAAGAGTGGGAAATGGTATCTTAAATACATGTGTCCTGTGCATGTAAAGGACTATAAATCAGGAAGAAAAATATAAATAACCCAACTATAAAATATAGGCAAAAGATTCATACAGATAATTCACGAAAGAGAATATAACACTGGCTAATAAAGAGATGAAAAGGAACACAACATGACTAATCATCAAGGAAACACCGATTACAAACACAGATAGTTGGGGCTTCCCTGGTGGCGCAGTGGTTGAGAGTCCGCCTGCCGATGCAGGGGACACGGGTTCGTGCCCCGGTCTGGGAAGATCCCACATGCCGCGGAGCGGCTGGTCCCGTGAGCCATGGTCGCTGGGCCTGCGTGTCCGGAGCCTGTGCTCCGCAACGGGAGAGGCCACAACAGTGAGAGGCCCGCGTACCGCAAATAAAAAAAAAAAAAAAAACACCACAGATAGTTTTATAAGCAGTACAGTGCTAAAGTGTTGGTGAAGGTATAGAGCAATGAGAACTTTGATTTAATGCTGCTGGGAGTAAAACTGGTAAAAAAAAAATCACCATCCCAAGTATACACATCCAACAGAAACACATGATATGTACACTAAAGGACACGTATAAGCATATTCACAGAAGCATTATTCAGAATAGCTGAAACCAGCAACACCCCAAACATTCATCAACAGCAAAATGAATAAATTGTGAAATATTCCCACAAATATGAATATAACTATTCCTAGACGAACAGTACATACTGAATCCCACAAACGTGTTGAGAAGAAGTCAACCTTGAAAGATACATGCTGGATAATTCCAGTTACATAAAGTTTGAAAACAGGCAAAATTAGTATTTGGTAATAAAAATCAGAAAAACCTCCACTATCTTTCGGGTGAGAGATGGTTAATGACAGGAAGAAGCATAACGGATGAATTATGGTGTGCTGGTAATGGTAGTGTTCATTTCTTAATTTGGGTGGTGATTGCACAGGTGAGTTCATTTTGCAGAAATTTAACTTACAGTTTGTACAATTTTCCCTATGTATATTATAATTCAATTTAAAAATTTACGTTAAAAAAAATTCCTTCTGCAGCTAATCAGGCCTCTTTTCTCTGTGGAGGCCTGGTGTGCAATGGCTGCAAAAAGCAGCCACACACACACCATTGTAAAGCAATTATACTCCAATAAAGATGTTAAAAAAAAAAAAACAAAAAAACAGATAACTAAGGCACTAACAAAAAAAAAAAAAAAAGCTGCTTCCTTGGTAGTGCATGCAGCCTGTTGCTTATATGAGTTGCCCTAAAGGACCTTCGAGACAGCCCTTACCAGTGGACATTCATGTCTGACATCATGCTCTGCCCAATCTAGGCTCCAGACAGGTATACAGGGTGCCTTTGGAAAGCCCCAGCACGCAGTGGCCAGGGTCCACACTGGCCAAGTCATCACGTCCATCCACACCAAACTGCAGAACAAGGAGCAAGTGATTAAGGCCCACACAGGGCCAAGTTCAAGTTTCTGGGCCCCAGAAGATCCACATCTCCAAGTGGATGAATCTGAAGACATGGTGGCAGAAAAGTGGATCATCCTGGATGACTACGGGTCAAATACATCCCTAATCGTGGGCCCCTTGGACAAAAGGCAGACCCTGCACTCATGAAAGCCGTGGTGCTTTCCCTTCCTTACTCATGCCCACCAATAAATCCAACTTTCCTGCCCAAAAAACAAAAGGAAAAAAATGACAAAAAAAATTCCTGACTTCATACACATTACCTGCGCCAGCTACCACCAATTTCTCTCCTCTTTTTTTAAAGCCAAACTCCTCAAAAG
Organism: Aethalodelphis obliquidens; assembly: GCF_003676395.1. Lineage (NCBI taxonomy): Eukaryota > Metazoa > Chordata > Mammalia > Artiodactyla > Delphinidae > Aethalodelphis > Aethalodelphis obliquidens. The sequence continues at coordinate 3,666,341 of NW_020838018.1, forward strand.
GGCTGTCTTTCTGTCTCCCACCCTCTCCTCTTACACTATGTCTCTAAACAAGGGGGACAAAAAGATACTAAAAAATAAATATAATAAATAACCAAGATAAAAAGTGATAAATGTTTGGGAGTAAAAATAACAGGAAAGTGTGACTCTAGAGTGCAGAGGGAAGTAAAGTTGTGAACCACGTTACAATATTAAATAGTATGATCACACTGGTCTTACTGAGAAAGTATAATAAAATTCAGTAAGATCTCTGTAGTCCATATATTCCTGATAATTTAATATTTGGTTCTAAGTTACATATTTTTAATTACTTGTATTGCTTTTGCAGTATCTACCGCAAACTCTTTTCAACTAAATATGTAGTAATCAGAAACATAATACCCCAAGTAGACAATGCATGGAGTTAATAACCATTTAACAATTCTATGAGAATATAGTTCATTTAAATATTGCCCACTAAAATGGTCCTCTCCTAAAATACTTGGACCTTTTTTTATAAATTCCTTCTTTTGAATATGCTTTAGGATTACTATGTAGTAAATTTCTACCTACTTATGTTTGTCGCGGACTAGTCCAGTGAGTAGAAAAGTTATGTAAAACAATGATAATATTCTTTGTTGTACACTGCAGGATACCTAGCTTTATTGGCCCCCGGTAACCAAATGATAGTAAAGCCTCTCAGTCATTGTGACAAGCAAAAATGTCCCCCTAAATTCTAATATCTTCCCCAATGAGTGTTACCATCCCTCTTGAGAGCTAATGCTCCAAGTCAGTGGTCTTCAACATTTTTTGTTCCCATTACAGCTGAAAAGAATTTTGAAAAATGATGCATTCCCTTGAACAGTTTTATATTGACATCTAAAATTTTTCATAATTTAAATAGTTGCAAGGATTGCCGTGCACTATAAACACTGGCACCTTAAAATACAACTGATATATATCATTGTCAATGCATCCAGTGGAATCTACATACCAGCGACTTGACTCTCAAAATCATTCATGTCTAAAACAAGAAACAAATCCTTGCTTAACGATAAGAAATACTATGTCATTTATTTTCTTTATGAACAACTTTATGAAGTGTTGTATTTCTACAACACTTTGTTGCAATTTTTTTCTGATGCAATCAGCTTTTATGCTTAAAATTCTTCTTTTGACCACTGTCACATTTCTTTGCAACAAAACATATATATTGTATAAACTGAATTAATTTTTATTAAATTCCCTGTAACCATGAAGCACTAAGTTTAGAAGTTTTCCTCTGGACTAACTTTTAATTACAAGCATTATTAGCATAAAATTGATTAAATATATTATAAATCTGATAACAACTAGACATTAAAAGTAAACTTTTTTGGGAAAAGTATCTCAATGAGATAGATAAGACGACCTCCCCTTCTTCCATTATTTCATATATCTATGCATGAAAATCATTTATTGCTAGAATACTTCAGCAATGTCACCCAATTCTTTCAACTCCTTTAAAGCCAGCTCTTGAAAAATCACATAGTAATCAAGAAGCATTTAAAAATTCCATAAAAACTTTACTGTCCTTAAATTAAGCTGAAAGCAATGAATTGGAAACTGCCAGAATAAGAATAGGATCCTAGTTAAAATTCTCAACATTAGTATTTTAAAATACCCCTTTTAGAGCAATTCAGACCTTTCTTCATCCCTGGGTCAAGGAAGCAAAAAAAGGCAAAATCAGGATTGACTACTGTAAAGTGCAAGAAGAGCAACTATGAAAGAGAAGATGGTAAAGAGTAACTTAACCTGCAGATCAGCCTGAAAAGTTCTACAAAAAAGTACATATAAGTTATCAGCTAGGTCCCTTTTAAACAATCTGTATCTCCTGAATGCCTAGAGGAGAACCCAACCTCAGTCTGGGGGATAATTGCTTTAAGTCATTTCCCTCGGAGTACAGGTGCTGGAATTACCTGTTCCATGAAATGTCTGGATAGAATGTTCCTCTGCAGTCATGGAGACCAAGTGTTTTCATTGTTATGGGACCAGTCAGGTTTTCTATTTAAGTCAGTTTTGGTTAAGTTTTATTTTCTAATAATTTACCTATTCCACTTAAAATTTCAAATTCACTGTTATCAGTTATTCTTAATATTATCTTACCAGATTAATCTCTGTAAAGTTTATACCTATGAGATCCTTTTTCAATTTGAATATTGTTTAGTTATTCCCTCACCCTTGATAAATCTTGTCAGAAATTTGGCTATTTGACTTTTGAGGAACCAACTTTGGACTTTATTATCCTATTACTTACTGTGTATTTTTCCAAGTCATAAGTTTATGTTCATCTTCAGTTCTTTCCTTCTACCCTATCTGGGTTTATTCTGTAGTCACTTCTATCATTTTTAAAAATTGGATTCTTAGTTTATTCATCTTGAGCATTTATTCTTTCTTAAAGTACAATCTAAACTATATTATACAACTTTTAAAGTATTTTGTTAGAATTTAGTTCTGAATATGTTCTAATTTCCATTAAGATTCCTTTGTTGAGCTGTAAGTTATTTAGAAGTTATTTTAAATTCCCCACGTAGGGGACTTTTTCTAATTACCTTTTGTAAATGACTTGTATCTTATCTGCCTGTAGTCACAGAATTCAGCCTTTGAAATCTGTGCAGGTTTTACAGCCAAGCAGATGGTTAATTTTCATGAATATTCCACATGTGCTTAAAAGAGATGCACAGTCATCAACTGCTGAGGGCAATGATCCACACAGGTACATTACATTAACCCTCAGCAGGCCAGGAAAAATAATCAACACCCTTTATCAGCTGGGCTGATAGACTCTTTGTATTAATATTTTATTTAAAATTTAGGTCATTTTATAAATAATTTACAGAAAAATAAAAGGATAATAAAAAATCAAATTAGTTGGAAATTTCAGTCAAAATTTAAATACATAAAATCCATATATTTTTATATTTTCCTGGTATGTGCATATATGTGTATTACACATATACATACCTACAAATGCATAGTGTATGCATATATGCACTCACATACTTACATATATCACATACACACACGAACACATATGAAAAGGGTTATATCATTTGAATGAAACTGGTCATCAACTGACACACATGAACCTGGGACACACAGTTTTATAAAATCTGATTCCAGATTTCAAATATAGCTCTACTAAATGATCATTACTTCTGCTTCTTCTTGAACTTGCATTGTAGACATGCTGTGCTTTTGAAAATTTGGATGGCCCATAAACTTGTTGAGGACAGCCATATTCATTGTTCCCTGATTGTAAATATTCATTTTTAGATTTATAAATATCCATCAGAATGATCAATGATTTGTTTTCTTTTCTAAACCATAGAGTCCCTTCCTGTCACCTCTGTGTACACACCTGCCTTCAACACTCTTCAATTACAAGCTGTATCAAGTAAATGCTCATGTACATCATCATATGAAATGCAAGAATATGTCACATATCCTTTTGGAAAAACTGAATAGTCCAACTTCTTGTCACAAAATACTGCATGGTGAAGTCCTTCCTACCTAATGACTAACTGGATGCAGATTCCATACTTCCTTTATAGAAACCACAGAAATATACTGCTCACTCATCAATTCTTGAGTTCAAGAAAATTAATCTAGGATATTGTCATCTGATGACTCACAGTCTAAGATTTCACTCATAAGATCAAGTTCGCCATCATGATTAGGGCCTACAGTCTGCTGTCTCTTTTGACCATTATTTTACCCATCTAATAACTGTGAAATGTCTTCCTCTGTCAACTTTTCTACTCTTGTACCATTATGTGTAGAAAATGAAAAATTCTAAATTCTCAGCTGTGTTCAGTGATAACTAAAAGAATGACTACAAAGATGGTACCTCCAGACTTCAGTTATATTTTCTTAAAATATGTGCAACTCTTGAGGCAATGCAATAAAAAAAAAAAAGATAATGCAATAGCAATGATTTGACCTCTACAACATCTTTCTAGACAATTCCATCTTTCTTCCATTTTCTTATTTTAGTTTTTCATAGCATAGTTGGGAATAATTAAAGAGTAATGATAAAAATCATTCTTAGGATGATGAAATTACCAATATAAAGATACAGTGATATGAGATAAGAACCCACAGCATCTTAGATTCATAAAAAGCTCCAATGAACCCATACAGTAACTGCAAGAGAAAAGGAGTTTTAATTTTCTTTTTTAAATTTTCTGTTCTTCAGAAGACCTCTAAGAAAGAATGAAAGCCATAAAACATCAATCCATACAAGCAAAATTGTTCAAAAAAGAAACTAGTAAATTAAATCTGGGTCCAGGGGACTCTGACGATATAAGGGTTAAGTTTACTAACTGACATATTCAAATCTCCTATAGACTTACTTTTTCCTTGTTTAATCTATCATCAACTAAGAAAAGTGCTAAAAATTCCCATTATGGTGGTGGATTTGTCCATTTTTCCTTAGGGTGATATCAATTTTTGCACTGTATATTTTGAGGCTGTTTCTAACAGCAAAAAAGTTGAGAATCAACATATCTACAAGGGAAATTGAATCTTTTATGATTACGTAGTGACCTTCTTTAACTCTAATAATTACTATCTCTAATAAAAATTTGTTTTAAAGTCTATTTCATTTGATATCAATATAGTTATACCAGCTTTCTTTTAGTCAGTATTAGACTGGTATATCTTTTTCTACTCTTCAACTTTCAATGTCCTTATGCTTTAGGTGTTTCTTACAAGCAGCTTAGTGATAACTTTTCTTAAGCCAGCCGTTGCTTGTGTTCTAATTCAAGAATTTAGTACACTTACATTCACTATGATAGGTAATAAATTTGAATTTATTTCTACAATTACATTTTAGGATATTTAGCCCATTAGTTCTTTTTTTTCTCCCTCCATCTCCCTCCCTATTTTTTAACCATCTTCTGGATTGACTGTTTTACTTGTTCTTATTTCATTTACTCAGAAGTTTAAATACCACCTGTATACCAATGTCAAAATTTTTACCTCACGCCCAGACCTCTACCCTGAACTAACTACAGACTCCTAAATTCAGCTGCCTATTAGACATATCCAGTTGAACGTCTAATATGCATCTTATAAACACAATAAACCCTCCCCTCCCCCAACTATTAAATTTCCTCCCCAGAATATGCTCCTCTTGCATTCTTCCACGCCTCAGTTAATGCGAACCCCATCCTTTCAATGTTCTGATCAAAACAGAATCAACCATTATTCTTCTCCCTCATACCCCTTCCTTTTCATCAGTAAATCCATGTCTCCACCTTCAAAATACATGTAGAATCCAATAATTTTTCACCACCTCCACTACTACACTGGTCCAAGTATGATCTTACCTGCAGGGGATCAAAGACAGAAGTTCTGGAACAGTCTATTCTTGACACACAGCCAGAGCAAGCCTTTTAAAATTTAAGTCTTTTCAGGTCACTCCTTAGCTTAAAACACCCCAGATTCTCTTTTCACTCAAAGTAGAAGTGAAAATTCTATGTCACTTGGACTCCTACTACTTCTGTGACATCACCTCCTAGAACTCATCTTGTCCACTGGGCTCCAGAGACACTAACCTTCTTGCTCTCCCATTATCTTGCAAAGTGTGATGTTGCCTCCAGGCTCCATTCTTTTTTTATTTTATTTTTTATTTTTTAACATCTTTATTGGAGTATAATTGCTTTACAATGGTGTGTTAGTTTCTGCTTTATAACAAAGGGAATCAGTTATACATATACATATGTTCCCATATCTCTTCCCTCTTGCGTCTCCCTCCCTATCCCACCCCTCTAGGTGGTCACAAACCACCTAGCTGATCTCCCTGTGCTATGCGGCTGCTTCCCACTAGCTATCTATTGTAGTGAGGTGGATAGTCCTAGAGTCTGTCATATAGAGTGAAGTAAGTCAGGAGAAAAACGAATACCGTATGCTAATACATATATATGGAATCTAAGAAAAAAAAAAATGTCATGAAGAACCTAGCGGTAAGATGGGAATAAAGACACAGACCTACTAGAGCAGGCTCCGTTCTTGCTTACCTCTCTGCCTAAAACACTCTTCCCCAGGTATCCACAAGGAAAGTTTACTTCTTCCAGTGAACTTCTTCAGGACTAGTTCACTTCTTCCAGGACTCTACTTATTTATCTCCTTCTCAGAGAGGTTTTCCCTCTTCACCATATATGAAACAGCAACCCTCTATGCCAGCCACAAGAACTCATTCTTCTTGCCCAGTTTTATTTGTATTCAGAGCATTCATCTGACACAGTACACATTTACGTTAATTTTTTTTTCACTGCCTCCCCTACCCCCATGCCTATGGAGGCTTCACAAGAGCAGGTGATTGCTGTCTTACTTACTGCTGTATTCCCAGATCCTAGAATAGTCCCTAGCCCATGACAGGCTCTCCTCCAAGAAATATGATGAATAAATAAATGAATAAATGAAAGAAATCCATGTGTTTTCTTTATAGCTGGCCCTAATGAAGACAATTTATAGTAGGAATTTTAAAACTCATGAATATTGGCTGTCTACTTAGCATCTACCGCCCTCCTCCCACCTCCTAAAGGTGGCCTTATTTTTGTTGTCTGCCTCTACCGTCCCCACCCCCCACATTCCATGTACTTTGAAAGAAGTTAAATCCATTCCCATAGCACATCAGCATAGTTTCTTCCTCTGAGAGGTCAAATCAAGATCAATCTGAGGGTTCCAGCTTGGATTTGGGCAAAAGTGTTCTCTTCTCTTCATTTCAACATCGTCATACATGGATAGGAGGCCCTGAACTACTGAAGCTTCAGGCTACCAAGCTGGATGAAGGTGGCATATAGAAGACAGTGAAGCCAAAGGAATTTCGTAACAGCCCAGAATCACTGAATTAGAGCAATCCTAACTACCTTGTAGTTTAAGTCAACTTGAATCAATTTTTCTGTAACCTGAAGCTGAGAGATTCCCATCTGATGCTTATTATCTACTAGATGATATATTACAAATGATAACAAATGGGTCAGATTCACTCTACATCTGTTCTCAAGGAATGGGACTGATTGATGAGGGCACTGGTTAGCCCTAATTATTACATGGAATTTCTAGCCAAGGTTTAGCGTGGGAGAGAACCAAATCAGGTTCAGGAACATAATCTTCTTGTTATGACTACCTTCATAGCTTCTAAAACTTTAATAGCAACACTAAATTCTCAAGTACTTTTAGCTTAGATTTCTTCATCCTGGATCTGAAACCACCTTTTATCCAATTAAACATAAAATTTCAATCTATAAAAAGTTACAGGGACTTAACAGTTTCTGGTTCCACATACAAGGAGCTTAGAAGTTGTCACTCTGTCCTAACAACAAGTAAAAAGCTGAATAGACTGAATCAACAACTCTTCTAGGATCTGAAAGAGAGGTGAGGAGGACACAGGGCAAACCACTGCTCCCAAGACTGAAGAAACAAACAGACAGATACAGAGAATCACAACATACCAGAGCAGAGACTCAGGATGAGTGGAAACCAGTGCCAGGGTCAGAAAACCTGAACTGCAACTGATGAACTGCTGGAGTCTCAGTAGGAACAACTCTGAGGGTTAAAAACTCTAGGGGTACCCCACAGTTTTCTGAGGTTTACCTCCAAGAGCCTAACCAGCTTCTCAAAATAAATACTGGAGAAAAATCCCCTCCTCCTTCTAACAGAGGAAGGGGCAAAGGAACCATTTTGAAATACCAGAGCACTCTATTCTTAACAAGGCCTGCCTTCAGGGAAAACTGATGAACCAAAGCCTAACTGACCTGGAGGAAGGGAAACACCAAACTCCAGCCCACTCTAGTCATCCAGTCCCACCTAAGGGGGCAAAAAAACCCTGAGAAACACTTGTGAAGTTCACAGAGGCATAGGCTCACTAAAAGCCTGAAACTAATCATAGCACAATAGAACACTTCCCCTCCCCCCAGCACCTTACTGCATTACTACAGGCCTATTCACAGCCTTTACCCAGTACATCATGTCAGGCTATCAAGAAAATATTAAAAGGCATACCAAATCACAAAAACACAATTTAAAGAGACAGACCAAGCACCAGAACCAGACGTAGCAGACATGTTGGAATTATAAACCAGGAATCTGAAACAAATTGTTAAGGGCTATAATGAATAAAGCAGACAGCATGCAAGGGCTCCAATGAATAAAGCAGACAGCATGCAAGAACAGATGGGCAATGCAAGCAGAGATGGAAACCCTAAGAAAGAAAAGAGATGCTAGAGATCAAAAACTTTGCAAAAGAAATGAACACTGGCTTTGATGATCTTCTCAGTAGACAGGACAGAGCTGAGCAACCAATCTCTGAGCTTGAGGATGTCACAATAGATTCCAAAGATGAAAAAGGAAACAAAGACTGAAAAACAAAAAACAAAAACACCAACATCAAAGGACTGAGGGACAACTACAAAAGGTATAATATGTGCATAATGGGAATACCAAAAGGAGAAAAAAGGGAAAAAGAAACCTAAGAAACATCTGGAACAATAATGACTGAGAAGTTCCCCATATTTATGTCAGACACCAAACCACAGATCCAGAAAGCTCAGTGAAAAACAGGCAGAGAACACCAAGAACACCAATGCAAAAACCAAGCAACCAACAAATAAAAAAGAAACTACCTAGGCATATTTTCAAACTACCAAAAGTCAAACATAAATTCTGAAAGAAGCCAGAGGAAAAATACATCTTACCTATAAAAGAACAAAGGTAAGAATTACATCTGGAATCTCCTCAGAAACCATGCAAGCAAGGAGTGGAGTGAAATATTTAAAGTGTTGAGAGAAAAAGAATACCAAACCTAGAATTCTGTACCTGTGAAATTATCCTTCAAAAGTGAAGGAGAAATAAAAACTTTATCAGAGGTGCTTCCCTGGTGGCGCACTGGTTAAGAATCTGCCTGCCAATGGAGGGGACACAGGTTCGAGCCCTGGTCCAGGAAGATCCCACATGCCACGGAGCAACTAAGCCCATGTGCCACAACTACTAAGCCTGTGCCTGTCTAGAGCCCATGAGCCACAACTACTGAGCTCGCGTGCCTAGAGCCAGTGCTCCGCAACAAAAGAAGCCACTGCAATAAGAAGCCCACGCACCACAACAAAGAGTAGCCCCCACTTGCTGCAACTAGAGAAAGCCCACGCACAGCAACAAAGACCCAACGCAGCCAAAAATAAAATAAAATAAATACATTTATAAAAAACAAACTTTATCAGATAAACAAAAACTGAGGAAATGTGTTGCCAACAGACCTGCCTTGCAAGAAATATTTTAAAAAATATTTAGAGGGAAGGAAAATTATATAGTCAGAAACTTGAATCTACATAAAGAAAGTGCATCAAAGAAGAATAAGTGAAGGTAAAATAAAAACTTTTACTTTTCTTATCCTTAATTGACCTAACAGGTAACAATGTGTTCAAAATAGTAATAGTATTTGATTATGTTTACCTATGGATATATCTTACATATATATGAGTATGTGTGCCTATATGTGTATAAACATATATAAAAGAAACAATTAATAGCTATTGTAAAGGATGGAGGGGAAGAATTAGGATTATTTTGTTATTATAACGTATCACACTACCCATAAAGCAGTATTATTCTAAAGTGGACTTAGATTAACCATAAATGTATATTGCAAACTCTAGAGCAACAATAAAAAAAAAGGAAATATAACTGACATGCTAAGAAATGAGAGAAAATGGAATTACATAAAATGCTCCAATGCCTTTTGAAAACCACAAAAGGCAAAAAAGAGAAGAAATAAAAAGGAACAAAGAACAAGGGCAACAAATAGAAAACAGTAACTAATATGGTAGATATTAATTCAACTATATCAATGATCACTCTGAATATCAATGTCTAAATGCAGCTCTGACAATACAGAGATTGTCAGAGCTGATAAAAAAAAAAAACCACTGAACTACATATGACTACAAGAAATCCACTTTAAATATAAACACACATATAAATTAAAAGTAAATGGATAGAGAAAAACATACCATGCTAACACTAATCAAAAGAAAGCAAGAATAGCTATATTAATTTCAGATACACATACTTCAAAGCCAAGAAAGCTATCAGCAATAAAGAAGGACATTACATAATGATAAAGGGGTCAAATCTCCCAGAACACATACCAATCCTTAACACATATAACAGCCAAGCATCAAACTACGTGAGGCAAAAACTGATAGAACTGAAAGGAAAAACAGAAGAATCCATTACCATAATTAAAATTTCAATATATCTCTATCAGAAACGGACAGATCCAGTAAGCAGAAAACCAGTACAGACGTAACTGAACTCAACAACACCATCAATCAACTGGATATAACTGACATTTATAGCCTACTTCATCCAACAACAGCAGGATACACATTCTTCTGAAGCTCACATGGAACATTCACCAAGATAGGCCCCATTTGGGGCCATAAAGCACACCTTAACAAATTTTAAAGAAAAGAAATCATACAATGTCTACTCTCAGTCCACAAGAGAATTCAACAAGGAATCAAGAACAGAAAAATAACTGGAAAATCCCAAAACACTCAGAGATTAAACAACACACTTCTAAATAATACGAGTCAAAGAAGAAATCTCAAGCACTATAGAATTTTAAAAAACATTTCATTCAATAAAAATAAATGAATAAATAAAAGAAATCTCAAGAGAAATTTTAAAATATTTTGAAGAAAATGAAAACACAATTTATCGAAATCTGTGGTATACAGAAAAAGCAGTGCTTAAAGGAAAATTTATACACCACTGAATGCATATGTTATGAAAGAATATCTAAAATCAATACACTAGAAAAAGTGCAAATCAAATCCAAAGTAAGCAGAAGAAAGAAATAATAATAAAACAGAAATTATGAAATTGAAAACAAAAACAGAGAAAATCAACAACAAAAAAAGCTGGTTCCTTAAGATCAATATAATAAATAAGCTTCTAGCCATACTTATGAAGGAAAAAGGAAAGAGGACACAAATGATTTTTAGTATCAGAAATGAAAGAGGTGACACTGCTACAGATCCCACAGATGTTAAAAGAATAACGAAAAAGAATACTATGGGGCTTCCCTGGTGGTGCAGTGGTTGAGAGTCCGCCTGCCGATGCAGGGGACACGGGTTTGTGCCCCGGTCCGGGAAGATCCCACATGCTCTTCCCACATGCCACGGAGCGGCTAGGCCCGTGACCCATGGCCGCTGAGCCTGTGTGTCCGGAGCCTGTGCTCTGCAATGGGAGAGGCCACAACAGTGAGAGGCCCGCATACCGCAAAAAAAAAAAAGAAAAAAAGAAAAAAAAAGAATACTATGAACAATTCTATGCCCACAAATTTGATAACCTATATGAAATGAACCAATTCCTTTAAAGATGCAAACTGCCCAAACTCACACAAGAAGAAACAGATAATCTGAATGTGACTATGTCTATTTCAAAAATTGAATCAATAAATAACCTTCCAAAACAGAAAGCACCAGGTCCAGAAGGGTTCAGTGGTAAATTTCTACCAAAAATTTTAGGAAGAAATACAGTTGACCCTTGAACAACACAGAGGTTAATCTGTGTATAATTTATAGTCAGCCCTCTGGACCCACAGTTCCTATGCATCCATGGATTCAACCAACCACGGACCACATAGGGCTTTACTATTTACTACTGAAAAATATCTGTGTATAAGTGGATCTGTACAGTTCAAACCCGTGTTGTTCAAGGGTTAACTGTATTCCAATTTTCTACATCTCTTTCAGAGTACAGAAGCATAAGGAATACTTCCTAACTCATTCTATGAGACCAGCAACACCTTAATACCAAAACCAGGACATTACAAGAAAACTACACACCCATATCTCTCATGAACACAGATGCAAACATCCTCAACAAAGCATTAGCAAATTGACACCAACAGTGTATAAAAAGAATTAAACAACACAACTAAGTGGGATTTACCCCAGATATACTAAGCTGCTCAGCACTCAAAAATCAATTAAAAGAATCCATTACATCAGCAGGCTTAAAAGAAAATTACATGATCATATTAATAAATGCAAGAAAAGCATCTGACAAAATTTAGTACCCATTCATGATACCCAATCTCAATAAACTAGGAATACAAGGGAACTTCCTCAACTTGATAAAGAATATTTATTAAACACCTACAGCTAACATCATAATTAAAGATGAGACACTAGAAATTTCTGCACTACGATCAGGTAAAAGGCACTCCTTTTCAATGTCATACTGCAAGTCCTTATTAATGCAATAAGGCAGGAAAAGGAAGTAAAAGGTAATACAGACTGGGAAGGAAGACATAAAACTGTCATTGTTCAGATGATACGATTGTCTACTACATAGAAAATCCAAAATAATCAACAAAAAAATTCCTGGAACTAATAAGCAATTATACCAAGGCTGCAGAATTCAGAGTTAATATATAAAAATCAACTGCTTTTCTATATATCAACAATAAACAGGTGAAATTTGAAATTAAAAATGCTTACATCAGCATCTCAAAAAATGAAACACTTAGATATAAATCTAACAAAATATGTACAAGATCCACACAAGGAAAACTACAACACTTATGAAAAAAAATCAAAGAAGAACTAAATAAGCAGAGAGATATTCCATGTTCATGGATAGGATGACTCAGTATGGTTAAAATGTCAGTTCTCCCCAATTTGATCTATAAATTCAATGTACAGATGTGACATCAAAGGCACAATCCTTGAAAGAAATAATGGATAAGCTGGACTTCATTAAAACGAAAAATTTATGCTATGCAAAAAACAAAGTCAAGAGAATGAGAAGACAAGCAACAGACTGTGACAAACTATTTGCAAAAGACACATCTGATAAAGGAATATTATCTAAAATATACAAAGAACTCTTAAAACTCAACAATAAGAAAAAAAAATTCATTTAAAAACTGAGCCAAAAACCTGACACCTCACCAAAGAAGATATGTACATGGTAAATAAGCCTATGACAAGATGCTCCACATATATGTCATCATAGAAATGCAAATTAAAACAACAGAGATACCACTACACACTCATTAGAAGAGCCAAAATCTGGAATACTGACAACACCAAATGTTGGTGAGGATGTAGAGCAACAGAAATTCTTTCATTGACAGTAGGAAGGCAAAATGGTACAGCCACTTTGGAAGACAGTTTGGAAAATTCTTATAAAACTAAACAGACTCTTACCATACAATCCAGCAATCATGCTCCTTGGCAGTTACCCAAAGGAGTTGAAAACTATGTCCAGTTAAAAATCTGCACACAGTTGTGTACAGTAGCTTTATTCACAATCACCAACACTTGGAAGCAAACCAGGTGTCCTTCAGTAGGTAAATGGATAAACAAATTGTGATACGTCTATACAGTGGAATATTATTCAGCAATAAAAAGAAATGAGCTATCAAGGCATGAAACGACATGAAGAAAATGTCAATGAATAGTACTAAGTGAAAGAAGACAATCTGAAAAAGCTGCATACTGTATGATAACAGCTATAGGACACTCTGGAAAAGGTAAAAGCATGAAGACAGTAAAGAGATCAGCGGTTGTGAGGGTGAAAGGGATGAATAGGCAGAGCACAGAGGACTTTTAGGGCAGTGAAAATACTAAGTATAATAATATAATGGTGGATACATTTCATTTTACATCTGTCTAAGCCCATAGAATGCACAACACCAAGAGTGAACCCTTGTGTAAAGTTACTCACTTATAACCATGTAAGTTAATCAATTGTAACAAATGTACCACTCAGGTGGAGGATGTTGCTAATGAGAGAGGCTATTCATAAGTGGAGGCAGGGGGTATATTGGAAATCTCTGTACTTTCCCCTCAATTTTGCTGTGAACCCAAAACTGCTCTAAAAAAAATTTAGTTTTTTAAAATCTATATAGCAAACTTTCCTCAAAGTCATTTATAGCAATTCCCCATTTAAAGAAAAGGATTTTATCAGAATTCAAGGCTCTAATAAACAGGGCTTCATTCTTCCTCACAGTGAAGCATTTGGTTGGTTTTCATCAACCAAAACCCCAAACCTCCATTCTGCCCAGCATCCCAGGACCCCTGGCTTGCTTAAAGACTTCTTTTTTTTTTTTTTAAAGCTGTGCCGCATGGCATGTGGGATCTTACCTCCCCCACCAGGGATGGAACCCGCGCCCCCTACAGTGGAAGCACAGAGTCTTAACCACTGGACCACCAGGGAAGTCCTTGAAGGCTTCTCTTCTAAAGTCATGTCATTTCTCCCTCTCAACAGGATCAGGATCAGTTTCATCAGCAAGCAAACTGGGAGAGTATCTCCATCTTGAGAAAGTCTCATTAACCCACTTCTAGCTATCATGACACTTCTACGAACTAATATGGAATGATTTCTAGGATATACTGTTAACTGAAAAAAAGTAAGTGCAAAAGAGTACATATAGAATCCTACTTGTACAAGAATGGAAACAGGTAAACAAGTACATCCTTAAATTAATTTTGCAAAAAGAAACATAATGGATAAACTAGAAACTAATGAGATTCATTAACACCCTCAAGGGTGGGAATTGGAAGGGATTAGAGGGAGGAAGTGAGTAGTGATACTTCCATGAATAGTTTTGACTTTTGAAATTGTATTGATACTTCAAATACTCAAACAAGAGTGAGGAAATCTAATTTTACTTCATATGAATCAAACATAATTAACTGAAGGGGAAATAACGTAAATAACTTTTCAACACAGTATTTTTACTCTATACCCTCAGTCTAAAGACATAAATACTCTAACAAACTCTAGTTAGAAAGTGTGTTTATCACAGTGGTATGGATCAGCAATTTTGAAACTATTTTCTGCATTACAATAGGACTGAGCAATTGAGTAAATATACTGTATATGATACATATAGAGAATAGGAAAGAATGAGAATGAATCCTGTGGTGAACTGGAAATGGAGTTATCAGTATGAACTCATGGCTTTCAATATATAAATACAGACCTTGACATAAGTATGTGTGTATATATATAAAAAATCTAATTTATTTATCTACATATTTCTTAGTTCTGCCCAGTAAAAGGGCCAAGAAGCAGACACCCAAGGAACAATGAGCATGTTTAGCACCCAGATGTTGGTTCTTAAATACCATTCCCCATTAAAGGAACTGGATACTTCCATTTCTGACTATGGGGAGTGAGTGGCACTGGACTACTAGCCCTTCTTCATTCAATATATATGAAATATCTTTCAGATGTTGATCAACAGGTAGTGACAGACTGATCTGGGAGCCCACTGACTGTTCCAGCTTTCTTTCTGAAGGCACTTTACAGGCTGGGGTGCAAGGCAGGGAGATCTAAACAGAACAACACTGGTCTTGCTTGTATCACACGGACATGAGAGGGCAGGGGAGGCTGGTTGGCTGGAATTTGCAGGACAGGGAACCAGAGAGGAGAGAGCCTCTCACAGAGAGAGTGCTAATAATCTGCATGGGGTTCCCTTAAGCTTTAAACTAAGGCAATTATCATTTCATAGGTAATTATCAAAGAAAGAACATCAACAGGGAGCTGTGGTCTGAACAACTCCTGATGTTCACGTATGACCAGCAAGAAGCAAGAAAATGTACAGAACACCCCAGGCATTTAGTAAAGACATCAGAAACTTTAAAAACAAGCCTCAAAAGGGTCAAGCAGATCCTCCAGGAGAATAACTGCCTGCTAGAACAAAACAACACTTTAAGAAAGACACCCAGTGAAGGCTGTCCTATCTGTAGAAAAACAAAACCAATTTACAGAAGTATTTCATAGAATTCAAAAGAAGAGAATGACCAGAGGTTTACAGTTAGGAAGAGATAACAAGTCTATAATAGTACTACAGATATTAAAATGAATAAATCATATTGTTACTTAATGTGTTAATCATGTTGGCTTTATTTTTATTTTAGAGAATACGAAAATACTACCTCCATCTCTCAAATCTTATTTTGCCCTCCAAAGTCCTAAGTTATTCAAATGGAAATTCTAATCAGGAGGTTTCCAGGAACCCTAAACCTCAAAATAATCCTAACTGGTAGTGGCCTTCAAATCTAGCATTCATCTAAATGATGATATCAGTGAACAAAATATTTGTACAACTGTGAGTTGCAGAGTGTCTGCAGGATCATTCATCAATCGCGCAAGAGAAAAAGGTACTTTTAAAGTACGTTAAGAGACACAACACAGCTTCCACAGGTCAGGCATCTTAACATCTTCCTGTGGAGCTCAACGGAACTCAGCCTGGCTTCTCCAGCTACAGGTGAGGGGCCAGGTCTCAGGAAATGGACTCAGCCAAGCAGAGGAGAAAAAGGAATCAAGTCTGGACCAGGGGTAAGAATAGTACAGCCTGCAGACCACTCTGCACCCAGTTGTTGCTTGGCTCTCAAGCTAAAAACAGTCTACTTTTTTCTAAAGCACTGTAAAAAAATTTTTTTTAATTCTTTTAAATAAAGTATGACAAAGACTGTAAGAGGTCCACAAAGCCTAAAATATCTGGCCCTTTACTGAAAAAGTTTCCCTAACCCTAATCTAGACTAACTCTGGCTCCCAAGGGACCCTCTCAGAAAGCAAACTGTGCTGCTAAATATCAATTGCCAGAAGCAGACTGATAAAAATTCAGTTTTCTTTCTAATATTTCCAGCTCTGCCTTTCTAGCTGCTGGTGCTCTACCGAACCTGACCCAGGGTCACGGGCGAATTTTATACTCCCCTGGCCCCTCCCCTGTAGAAGAGGGGCCTTCTACACTGAGGACCTCTTGTGGCCTTCAGTGCCTTCCAATGCCCCCTCCCCACCAAAGGCTGCACGACCTAACTGGGCAGGCCTGGAGAGGGGGGCTAAGGGAGAACAGCCAAGGCCAACTGTCTCTTCATCCTATAAGCCACCTGTATATGTACTGAATCCAAAAATAAGCTTGTTTTATTTAATCTTTGCCAACATTACTTTCTCAACAACCAAAATTTTTCAATTCTTCATCCCATGAACTATTTGTCAATGGACTAGGCACTCTTCTGATAATGGGCACCTGCCCCAATTCCAGGGAATGAGCTTATCTGCAGAAGAAGCAGATTGATGACAAACAAGTAAAAAATAAATTCAGGAACTAAGAAGTACAAAGATGAGGCTAAAATACGAAATAGTAACAGAGGGTGAGAAGTAAGGAGGCCTGTTTTGGTTAAAATGACAAGGTAACAACTCTCTAAGGAGATGACATTTGAGCAGAGACCAAGCAAAGGGAACACTGAGTAGTCTGAGAGGAGAATGAGCACTGTCTAACAGAGAACAAGGGCTGCAGGATCAAGTGGGATGGACAAGGGCAAGAAATGTGAGAGATGGAACAGGAGAAGGTGAGGCAGCCAGAGCAGCAAGACCTTATACATTTGGTATCAGTTTCCCTACAAATAACTACAACCTTAGTGGAATTATCCTACAGTTCTAGGTCAGAAGTCTAAAATGGGTTGGCAGGGCTGTATTCCTGAGGCTCTAGATAATGAGTTTCCTTGCCTTTCCCTGCTTCCAGAAGCTGTCCACATTCCTTGGCTCAGGGCCTCTTCCCTGCAAACTTCTTCCTATCCTCATTTCTCTTCTCAAATTCTAATCCTCCTGCCTCTCTCTTAAACAGAACCTTGTCTTTATATTGGCCCCACTACATAATCCAGGATAACCTCTTCATTTCAAGATCTTTTATTTATTCATATCTGTGATGTCCCTTTTGCATTGTAAGATCACACATACACAGGTTTCAGGGATTAGGACATGGACATCTTTGGGAGTCACTATTCAGCCCATCATACTTTATTTCTGAGAATTATTTGAAGTAGGGCAATGAAGTGATTCACACTTTATTTCTGAGAATTATTTGAAGTAGGGGAATGAAGTGATTCACACTTTATTTCTGAGAATTATTTGAAGTAGGGGAATGAAGTGATTATTTTTTAGATTACTTGGGCTGCACTGTGGGGAATGTACTATATATAGTGGGGCAAGAATGGAAGCAGAGAGATGAGTCAGCAGGTTATTACTAACATATACTTCCTGTTTCTTAAAAAGAAAATAATATCTACAGAACATAAAATATTATTTCGGTAGTATTTTTTAAAATGGAAATAAGGTCAGAAATGAATTAGCAACAACCAATAATTATTAGTTCCACAAAAAGGCCATGAGTACTCTGAGTCATTTTTAATGGCATCTCTGGCACGCTGAAATGAAGAATTTAAAAAAATAATACTAAAAGTTTGTATTAGGAAAGAAGAACTAAAATCAATGATCTAAGCTTCCACCTTAAAAAGCTATAAAATGAGAAGTAAATTTAACCCAAAGCAAATAGAGGAAAGAAAATAATAAAGAAATTAATGACACAGGAAACAGAAAAAAAAAAAAAATCAATGAAACCAAAGCCAGTTCTTTGAAAGGATCAAGAAAAATAATAAATGTTCTGACAGACTTTTAAGAAAAAAGACACGAATTATCAATATCAAAAATGAAAAAGGAACCATCATTATATTTAGATTCAACAGACATTAAAAGGATAATAAGTGAATATTATGAATAACTTCATGCCAATGAATTTGGAAACTCAGATAAAATAGATGATTTCCTTAAAAGACATAATTTATCAAAACTTAAAAAGAAATGGATCACTTGAATAGTCCTATATCTACTAAAGAAATTAAATTCATAGTTAAAAATCTTCCCACAAAGAAAACTCCTAGACCAGATGGTTTTGTTGGTGCTTTTTACCAAATAAAGAAATAATATCAATTCTACACAAGTTCTTCCAGCAAAATAGAAGAAACAAAATTGCAACATTTTCCAATTCATTTTATGAGACCAGCAATACCTTGACACCAAAAACAGACACAAACATTGCAAGAAAAGAAAGCTACAAACAAATTTCCCTTATGAGCAAAGTTGAAAAATTCCTCAACAAAATTTTAGCAAATCAAATCTGGCAATATATAAAAACAATAATATATCATGATCAAAAAGGGTGCATTCCAGGAATACAAGGTTGTTTCATATTTGAAGATCAATCAATTCACCATATTAAAAGACTGAAAAACTATATGATCATCTTAATAAAAGCAAAACAAAAAAAGATTTGATAAAATTCAACACCAATTCATGATTTAAAAAACAAACAAACAAAAAACCCTCACAAAATTGGGAACAGAAACTTTTTCACCCTAGTAAAGTACATAAGTGAAAAAACTACAGCTAAATTATACTTAGTGGTGAAAGACTAAATGCCCTCCCCCTAACAGTCTCACCACTTTTATTCAACACTGTAATAAAGGTCCTAACTGATGTAATAAGAATAAAACAAAAGGCCAACATAATGGAAAGGAAGAAGTAAAACTGTCTTTTTATTTGCAGATGACTTGAATATCTACATAGAAAATCCCAAGGAATCTACAAAAAAAATTCCTAGAACTAAAAAGTGAGTTTAACATGGTTGCAGGATACAGTCAACATATAAAAATCAATTGTATTTCCATAGCCTAGCAATAAAAATCAGGAGTCTAAATTAAGAAAGGTCATTTTACAGTATCATCAAAAATATACAATATTTAGGAATAAATTTAGCCAAGCATGTTCAAGACTGTACACAGTAATTGAGACAGTGAAGAGCACAGAGAGCCTGGGTATAACTCAAACATATATGGTCAACTGATTGTTTTAGAAAGGTCCTAAGATAATTCAATGGATGAAAAGCTAGTCTTCAATAAATGGTGCTTAAAGAATTGGATATACTTTATAATATATAATAAAAATATATTTGGTCTTTGTCATGGGATCCTGGCACAGAGCTCTTAAAACCCTTGGAATTTCCTGAGTTATAGAAGTATTTTCTATTTTTATTCATACTGAGCCCCTCTCAACCACACCTGAGCTTATGTTAATGAGCTAACTGCTAGAGGGCCCCTTAATAGTTTTACCATGGAGGCTGGTCACCAGAAGGACCAAGCCATGATTAGAGGTTGGAACTTTTATCCCTACCCCTCAGTCTCTGGGGAGGGTAGAGGAACCAGAGATTGAGTTCAATCACTAATGGCCAATGACTTAATCAACTGTGGCTATGTAATGAAACCTACATAAAACCCATTAACAATTGGGTTCAAGAAGCTTCCAGACTGTTGAACACATGTTTGGGAGGGTGTCATGTCCAAGAGGGCATGGAAGCTCCTTAACCCCCTCCAGCCCAATCTTGCCCTATGCATTCTACCATTTTGGGTGTTCCTGAGGTGTAGCCTTTATAATAAACCAGTAATAGTAAATAAAGCACTTCTCTGAGGTCTATGAGTCAGTCTAGCAAATCCTATTCCTGACACTAAATGCGGTGGGGGGGGGGGGGGGGGGGGTAGTCCCCTACACCAATTCACCAATTCTCTGACACCAACTGGATGTCCAACAATTCAATTCAATTCTAATGCTAATGCCCTAAATTAGCATAGACCCTACAGGTTAAAGCCTCAGTCCCATGAGACTTCTTTCACTTTAGATGCCAGTTATAAGTCCCAGAGATCACCCATACTTCTGACCAACCAGCTATAAATTCAAAAGTTCCCCACACACCCCTCATCAGATTCAATAATTCATTAGAATAACTCACAAAACTTAAGAAATCACTTTACTTACATTTTCCAGTTTATTATTAAAATACAACTCAGGAACAGCCAAATGGAAGAGATACATGGTGCAAGGTATGGGGCAGGAGGGACACAAAGGTTTCACCCTCCCAACACTTCCATGCGTTCACCAACTTGGTAATTCCCCCAAACCCCATTGTTTATAGGTTCCTATGGAGTTTTCACTCTATAGGCACAATTGATTAAATCATTGGACAGTGGTGACTGAACTCAATCTTTGGCCCCTCTACTTTCTTGAAGTTGGAGGACTGGGGCTGAAAGTTCTAACCCTCTAATCCCATGATTGATTTTTCTGTCAACCAGCCCCATCTGAAAGTTATCTAAGGCTCCTGCTTTGAACCATCTCATTCACTTGCAAAAGATACTCCTATTACGCCAGAGAAATTCCCAGGATTTTAGGAGCTCTGTGCCAGACACCCAAGGCAAAAATCAAATACATATTTTATTATACCACATTACCTAAATCCACACCTTGCAACAAAAATTAACTAAGAATGCATCATAGATTTAAATATAAAACGTAAAAACTAAAAACGTTCTGAAAGAAAACATAGTGTGAGAAAGTCTTTGTGACTTTGGAGTAGGACAAGATTTCTTAGGTACAAAAGAGGAACAAACCATAAAAGAAAACAAATTGAGTAAATTGGACTTCAAAGAAAAACTTTTGTTCTTCAAAACAAACTGTTAAGAAAAAGACAAGCCAAAGAGTAGAAAAAAATACTTTAAAAACATGTATCAGCAAAAGGTCTTGTATTAAGAATATATTAGAAACTCTATAACCAACACAACTTTTATTTCTATTAAAACATGGGCAAAAATCTGAATAAACACTCTCCAAAAAAGATATACAGGTGACAAAAAAGCACCAGAAAAGATGTTCAAAATCATTACTCATTAGAGAAATGATATCTAAAACCATAATTATATATTGAATATAACTATGTACCCATTAGGTTGTTTAAAATTAAAAACTGACAATATCAAGTGTTGACAAGGATGTGGAACACCTGGAAGGCTCATACATTGCTGGTAGGAATGCAAAATGGCTAGAAAACAGTAGGAGTTTCTTACAAAACAAAATGTACAGTTATTATAAAACCCAATAATTCCACTGTTAAGTATTTATCCAAGAGAAATGAAAACATGTTCACAAAGTGGCTTATATGTCACTGTTCATGGAAGCAGTAGTTATAAAAGCCAAAATATTGGAAAAACCCAGATGACCATTAACTGCTAAACAGATAAACAAATTGTGGTATATCTATGCAATGGACTACTCAGCATATAAAATGAATACTCAGCAATATAATGAAAATCATACTCAGCAATAAAGTGAAACTACTGAAACATATATCATGGGTGAATCTCAAAGCATTATGCTAAGTGAAGGAAGCAAGATACAAAAGGCCACCTACAGAATGATTCCATATGTGGGACATTCTAGAAGAGGGAAAACTATGGTAAGAGCAACGAGATCAGTGTTTTAAGGGGGTCAGAAAAGACTGACTACAAATGGGCAGAAGAAAGATTTTTACAGCACTACCTACCAGCAGGCTAGTGCGAGCCCTAGGACAACCTGGCCCTGAAACCAGCTGCCTCAGAACCCAACCCCACCCATGAGGCAGAGCCTGGCAGCCAACCAGGCCAGAGGCCAGCACCACCTACCAGCACAGTAGTTAGCCCTGCCACATAGGGAGCATCCCTTGAACATATAGCTCTGGTGACCAGAGGGGAGTGTGCCGCTGGACCCTGTAGGACATTGCCTACATAAGGCTACTTATCCAAGATCAGGAAATGTAATCAACCTACCTAATACATAGAAATAAAAATAGAGAACTGAGAAAAATGAGGCAACAAAGGAATATGTTTCAAAGAAACAAATTAAAATGCCAGAAGAATTAAGAAAAGTGGAGATAAGCAAACTATCTGATAGAGTTCAAGATAGAACATAAAGCTGTTCAGTGAACTAAGGAGAACAGATGTAAAGAAATGTACTGTCACTGTTTGCAGATGACATGATACTATATATAGAAAGTCCTAAAGACACCACCAAAAAACTATTAGAACTCATCAGTGAATTCAATAAAGTTGCAGGGTACAAAATGAATATACCGAAATCTGTTACCTTTCTATAAACTGACAACAAACTATCAGAAAGAGAAGTTAAGAAAACAATCCCATGTACAATTGCATGAAAAATATCTAGGAATAGGGCTTCCCTGGTGGCGCAGTGGTTGAGAGTCCACCTGCCGATGCAGGGGACACGGGTTCATGCCCTGGTCTGGGAGGATCCCACATGCCGCGGAGCGGCTGGGCCCGTGAGCCATGGCCGCTGAGCCTGCACATCCGGAGCCTGTGCTCTGCAATGGGAGAGGCCACAGCAGTGAGAGGCCCGCGTACCGCAAAAAAAAAAAAAAAAAAAAAATCTAGGAATAAATCTAAACAAGGAGGTAAAAGACCTATACTCGGAAAACTGTAAGAAGCTGAAGACAACACCAACAAATGGAAAGATATACTGTGCTAGTGGATTTGAAGAATACTGTTAAAATGACCATACTACTGAAGGCAATCTACAGATACAGTGCAACCCCTATCAAAATCCCCATGGCATTTGAACTAGAACAAATAATTCTAAAATTTGTATGGAGACACAAAAGACCCCAAATAGCCAAAACAACCTTGAGAAAGAAGAACAGAGCTAGAGGTATCATACACTCTGATTTCAAACTATATTACAAAGCTACAGTAAAACAATATGGTACCTGCACAAAAACACATACACAGGTTAATGGAACAGAACAGAGAGCCCAGAAATGAACCCACACTTTTATTAGCAATTAATCTACAACAAAGGAGGAAAGAATACAAGATTTAGGAATAAATGGTGTTAGGAAAACTGGACAGCTAATGCAAAAGTATCAAACTGGACTACATTCTCACACAACATATAAAAATAAACACAAAATGAATTAAAGACTTAAATATAAGACCTGAAACCATAAAACTAGAAGAAAACATATGCTCTTTGACATTGGTCTTAGCAATATTTTTTTGGATATGTCTCCTCAGGTAAAGGAAACAAAAGCAAATATAAACAAATGATACTACATCAAACTAAAAAGCTTTTGCACAGTGAAGGAAATATCAACAAAACGAAAAGAGCACCTACTGAATGGGAAAATATATTTGCAAAGGATATATCTGATAATGGGTTAATATCCAAAATATACAAAGAATTCATACAACTCACATCAAAAACACAAACACCCTGATTAAAAATGGGCAGAGAACCTGAATAGACATTTTTCCTAAAAGATATACAGATGGCCAACAGATCCATGAAATTATTAATGATTAAGGAAACATAAATCAAAACCACAGTGAGATATTACCTCACACCTGTCAGAATGGCTATTATTTTTAAAAAAAAAAGAAAACAAATAACAAGTGTTAGGGAGAATGTGGAGAAAAGGGAACCCTTGTGCGCTGTTGGTGAGAATATAAATTCATGCAACCACTATGAAAAACAGTATGGATGTTCCTCAAAAAACTAAAAACAGAACTATCATACCATCCAGCAATTTCACTCCTTGGTATCCTTCCAAAGAAAACAAAAACACTAATTCAAAAACATATATGCACCCATATGTTCATTGCAGTATTATTTACAACAGCCAAGATATGGAAGCAACCTAAGTGTCCACTGATAAATGAATGGATAAAGAAAATGTGATACATATACCTATATGTTCAGCAGAGTATTACTCAGCTATGAAAAAGAATGAAATCTTGCCATTTGCAAGAACATGGATAGACCTAGAGGGCATTATGCTAAGTGAAATAAGTTAGATAAAGAAAAATACTGCATGATTTCACTTGTATGTAGAATCTATAAAGCAAATAAGCATAACCAAACAAAAACAGAGTCATAGATAGAGAACAAACAAGTGGTTGCCAAAGGGGCTGAGGGTAGGGAGATGAATGAAATAGGTGAGGGAGATTAAGAGGTATAAACTTCCAGTTACAAAATAAATGAGTCACAGGGATGAAATGTATACCATGGAGAATACAGTCAATAATATTTAATAACTATATGGTGACAGATGGTAACTAGACTTATCATGGTGATCATTTTGTATATAGAAAGAATGAATCACTATGTTGTGCACCTGGACCTAACATAGTATTATAGGTCAATTATACTTCAATTAAAAAAGAAAAAAGAAAGCTTTTTAAGGGATAAACATGTTCTATATCACAACTGTCATCATGGTTTAAACATGTCAAAACTAATCAATTACATATGTACTAAAACTGGTACATTTTACTGCAAGTAATTCATACCTCTATAACACACATTTTTTTTTATTTCCAAGAAAAGAACCCTATGTTAAACTAATACAAATTTGTGGATTATCTATCCTTCCTGTTTACTTATCAAACTCTCTAAGGGACTAACATTCAAATATACAAATGTAACTTAACCTAAGATTCTGAAACAATACTGACTAGATAACTTTGTTAGTCAGAGGCCTCCATAAATCCAACCATGTCATGACATCTACAACCATTTGAACAATACAACATTCAATAAAGCACACTGACATTTTAGTGAGAAGTTTTTAGTCAGAACATAATTTACTAGAACTCAAAAGCAGAAGCAAAAGTACCTTTACTTTTTAAAAAAACCCACACTAGTATAATTCAGTGAAACACTCAATTTAGAGTTCTACACACAGGAATCAATTACCAAGAATTGTTTATACTCTATTTCAGGAATTTCAAGAGAAAAAATCCTCCGTCTCAGAAATTTCTCATAAAATTTTCATGATAAAAGCAATGCATATCTACTTTGCTACTTAGTGTTAGAACACTGAAAGAACAAAAATAAACAGATGACTAGGATTAAATGTTTACTCACAATGCAATAGCCTAGTCAAAAGGTCTTTTTCATAATTTCATTATAGGTAATATATTAAAATTTTGACTCCAAAATATTTTGAAATAGCAAAATTATTTCAGTTTTTCTTTGTGTGTGTATGTGTTTGTGTGTATGTAAAAAACAAGATAAAATTTTTAAATGAATAAAAGAATAATTTCTAGAGTATGCAGGGGAGACAGCACACATTCAGGCCAATCTCTAATACAACCTATGTAGCCAATGCTTCACAATGAGCTTTGACTATCAAAATGATATTTCTCAGCATTCTAAGAGAAGTATAGGTAAGCTATAAAACCCAAAAGCAATGTTCGAACCCACAAGAAAGAAAACGTAACATCGATTCCCAACCTGGAGTCATGCCTAGGG
This sequence comes from Aethalodelphis obliquidens, assembly GCF_003676395.1. NCBI lineage: Eukaryota > Metazoa > Chordata > Mammalia > Artiodactyla > Delphinidae > Aethalodelphis > Aethalodelphis obliquidens. The sequence goes on from NW_020838018.1 coordinate 3,692,348, forward strand.
TATGGAATGGTATCTGAAAGCATATATGTATAGAAAACTTCGTCTACAGCCATGATAACTATGATACAAATTTTTCTGTATCTAGATTATCATTGTGGTTAGTAAAAGAAAATTCATTTAAATACATTACTGTAACCAAAGTGGCATTCTGACATTACACATCTTCTCAATCAACATAGGACCACTAAAATGTGTAAGTGCATGAAATTTTAAGAACTTAAAAAGGAGACCTCATACCCCGAAAGATTAAAAATCACTGGTATTCATGACCCAGCAATCCCACTATTGTGCATATACCCAGAGAAAATCACAATTCAAAAAGACACACGCACCCCAATGTTCATTGCAGCACTATTAACAATAGCCAGGTCATGGAAGCAACCTAAATGCCCATCAACAGACGAATGGATAAAGAAGATGTGGTATATATACACAATGGAATATTACTCAGCCATAAAAAGGAACGAAATTGGGTCATCTGTAGAGACGTGGATGGATCTAGAGACTCTCATACAGAGTGAAGTAAGTCAGAAAGAGAGAAACAAATATCGTATATTAACGCATATATATGGAACCTAGAAAAATGGTACAGATGAACCAGTTTGCAGGGCAGAAATTGAGACACAGATGTAGAGGACAAACGTATGGACACCAAGGGGAGAAAGCGGTGGGGGCGGGGGGGGGTGACGAATTGGGTGATTGGGATTGACATGTATACACTGATGTGTATAAAATTGATGACTAATAAGAACCTGCTGTATAAAAAAAAAGAAACTGACGTCTGTGTTGATAAAAGAAAACAAATGTCAAAAGAAAAAAATTAGAATTTTTATACTACTATTTTTATAGGCTATAATAAGTTTAAATATTTGTTTTAAGTATGTAAAGAGATTCTGTGTATCTAAACATACAATACACTTAATGTGTACATATTAATAAATATTAATATTAAATATAATATTAATAAAATATTAATAAAGACAGACATACTAAACTGCCTGTTTCAAATATACGTAAGAAAACCTTTCAGAGAAATTTGAAAGAATGGTTTTATTTATATACTCTAAGTTACTAAAATGATTTGCCCCAATTTTTCTATAATTCACACTTTTTTTTGGACAAAATACAGCAAAAAATCTTATGTTAAAACATAGGAAAAAATTATCCTGATCATGCAAAAGCACACAGAACAAAGAAAATAGATTTGATAAGCCCTTGGAAAAAAGTATTCAATGATAATTTGTTAATCTGATAAAGCATTTGGTATATTACCTAGTATGTCCCCAAAAAGGCAACCTATAAAAGATAGTTGTAACCTGTGCTAAAGCATTAAAGCCTTTTCCAAAGAACATCGGTAATGTGGAGACACAAAACCAATGGGCAGCAAAGGAATAGGTAAAACAAGAAGAATTCTACCAGTCATTATAGTGTTATAATTACAAAACCCATTACCAACAGAAAGACAGTAATGCTAGTTATAATCAACTCTTTCTTTCTTAAGCGTTATTCTGCCACTATCACTATCACTCCTCAAACATTCACATAATTGGGCCTTCCTTAAAAGCCCCCAAACTGCTCAACGTCTTCCCAATAAGCCCCTCACCAGCCCTCAGAGGACCTGAGTACAGTGACCTCAGAGCCATTGGTCACGAAGTTAGACTCAGTCACCCAGTCACCTGATCCTAAGGTCACAGATACAAGAATTCTAATTCTCTCAGTGTAAGTTTTTCATACTGTTTAAGAAAAAATGTTTAAATATATGTAAAGCCCTTATAAAAACTATTAAGAGCTATAATTTATTGACTACTGCACTGTGTTTTATGTACATTGTCACATCAAGCCTCCAACGATCCTACCAGGAGGATAGTGTTACTCGAGTTGGACAGATGTAAAAGCAGAAGACTGTACTGCAAATTGTCATCACCCAGGCAGTTGAGCATAATAATCCTACTCTCTTTGACTGCCAAACAAGTTAAAACTAATCCTTTTACGTATGGTACATTGTATCAAAAGCTAAAATATAACTCATTTACACTGAATGTTCCTAAATACCATAAAATTTTGTAATATTTTAAGGTGGAAGCTATGGAGTTCGAAGCTTGGAAAATCTGAGGACCTTTAACAATGAAACTGAAGAACATCAGCCTCAACTAAGACACCTCGAAAAACATTCTGTCTAGAAATGCTCCTCCAAGTCCCAGCATTGCTCTGGGTATACTCTAAATGCTCAAAAAATACTTGTTGAATGAATAAAATACTGTATGTTGTTCCCTCAAATGTCTGATTATCTCAAATGGATTATCCCATTTATATTTTTACTGAAAAAAATTTTTTTACGCCTCAGTCAACGTCTGCCTTCATTTACTTATTAGTAAATTATAATGATCCGGTATATTGTCAGCATTTTTTATCTTTTATCATTTAATCATCTACATTTTTCACTAATTGAAACAGATTCATTCAATCTCATGACTTAGAAATATTTACAAATATGGAAAATGCAAGACAACTTAATCTTTGGCTTTTGGTAACACAGTACAAGCAGAAAAAACATTTCGCCGCTGTAGATACCAATTTAAAAGTACAATTCGTGGACACATACTTGAGTGGGCACTACTACAAACACGAAAGCACATGTCTATATTTAACATTCCATACTGGGGTAGCTACTGCTAGTCAATTAAAGCATTTTTTAATACAGAGCACACTTGTGAGTAGGAGATGTGATTTTTCCTGCACAGCTCATCTTTCATAAATATTATTCATGTACTACAAACATATATTTTAATGGCTCAAATTATTTTTCAACTTCCAAAACAACTTTTTCCACACGCAGCAAAGGTTTCTTTCTAATACTGACAAAGCATTTTTTTTTCTTGTAAAACAGTAAAAAAAAAAACCAAAAAGGAATTGTTGGTAATGGAATTCAAACCACAGAACACTTTATAATGGAAAATAGGCTACTACTAAGGAAAAATTAGACTCGTTTTAAAATTTTAATCTATTTACATACCAGCACAGAATATCCCTGGGACTTCACTTCTGACTATTATGGTCCGTACTTTCTTATCAGATTTTAAAGCATCCACAGCTTTTGAAAGCTAAACAGAAACAAGAGGGTAAGAAGGAAAAGGGGGGAAAATCATTTTCAGATTGATATCAACACTGTATCTTAATATTAGAAGCAAATAGTTTAATCTTTACACTCACCATTTTTATAAGATTTGTACTCAATGAATTTTTGGCATAAGCTCTGTTTATTCCAAGCACCACAATTCCTGGTTAAGGGGAAAAAAAAAAAGTCATTTGAGTTAGTGACGTATTCAGGATACAGACTCCCGTATACACAGCTAGTTGACTTGGGACTTAGGAATCTACTACCACCTTGAGGTTCACTTCAAGAGCTTTACCCTAATTTTCATGTTTACCTTCCTTTTCAAGCATAATTTTGAAGAAGTGGTATATATATTTATAAAATCAATCTGATGCCTAATATTCACCACTTTTCTACAGCCTTTTAAAGAAGAACTTTATAACAGCATGTTCCCTTCAACTCCTCTCTCCTTAAACACCACCAAGGTAATCTGCCACATTTTACTAAATTTTACATCATTAAATCAGACTAGCTAGTTGAAGGCCACGCTTACTGGTGAAAATTCTAAGTTACAGAATACTGTTTAAAATATGGTTTTTTATCTTCAATATATACAGAAGTACACAATAGCTAACAACTCCTTCTCACAGGCAAGCATTGTGGGATCAGCTTTTTTGCTAGTACACCAGGTGTTAATACTCTTTTTGTCCTACTACATAGCTTTCAGTATTTTCATCCTAGGTTTCTCTCCTGGCTCTGTCCCATGTACTTAACCTGAAGCCACCTCCACTTAGAACTCCAAAAAGCAATTCAACCTGAATCTACAGGAAGTTCATTCTTTCTCCTACAAAGCCAAGCTCTCCCTCCTAACTTCCCTAATCTTATCAGAGAGCATCATCTAAATCCAGCCTCCCATTCCAATTGCTGTAGTCGGATCAATTTTCTAAAACCAATTCCATGCGCAGAATTCACCCCGTTTAAAATCCTTTATTTCTTATTTCCAAAATACCCGAGTTCAAAGACCTTAATTTGATATTCGAAGTCCTCTAAAATCTGTACCCGACCTTCTTGTTCCCCAAGGAAACTCAAATTTTCCTTGTATAACAAAAATGCCTTCCACCAGGTGGGGCGAGGTGGGGGAGGGGCGGGGGTTGAGGGAAAGGGGTAATCCTTATTTGTAATTAGGTTAAACGAAAGACAACAAAATGTGCGCATGCCTTCTCTATGCAAGAAACTGCTCAAACCCATTTTTCAACGAACTTAGGCTCATAGCAGAATAAATATACAAGAATTCCCAGTGATCTCAGCAAGGAGAAAACCATGAAGGAGAACTGGTTTCTAGGGCAGGCTCTGCATTAAACAGCTGAATGACCTTGGGTAGGTCCCAATACTAATGACAACAGCTACCACTAACTGAGTCCTTTATTATGTGTTGAACACTGTTCCCAGCGCTTTACATTTATTGACTTACGTAATCCCCAAAGCAACCTAAGAGGTAGGTACTGTTTTTATCCTTGTGGAACAGATAAAATAATTGGGACTTGAGGAGGTTAAATAACTACCTTCAGCTAGTAAATAGCAATCTAACTCCACACTTGAAGGAAAAATGAGACTTGCTACACTGTTCATGCTTTAGTTTCCTCAGAAGAAAACCAAGTGGTTAAGACTAGATATTAATTCATTCAAATGTACTGAGTACACATTATGGCGCTCAGCCCTCAAGGAACTATAGTCTAAAAAGGAAAGACAAACATCAATTAAAAAAATCATAGAAATATACAATTCAAAATGCTTTACATGCTCTGAACGGTGCTACAGTAATTTGTAACCAGAACTGATATGGTCTGGGGGCAAACAGGGATAGACAGGGAAAGCTTATCCAAGACAGTGCTATCTGAGTTGAGATTGGGAAGATGAGTATTGGGGGAGAGGGGGGTGCTGGATTACAGACAGGAACAACATAGGAGAAATCATAAAATAGTCATGCCAGAAGGAGGAGAAGAGTACCCAATGAGAGGAGAGGTCAGCACCAGCCAGATAGTGTCATTACAGGCCCTGTTAAAAAATAAGGAGTAACCATTGAGAGAGTTTTAAGTATTGTATAAACACACATATACAACCAGTGGGGAGGATTCGTTTCTATATTTGGAGACCATGCCAAAGTGTACAGGGCTAGACACTTCCAGGCACAAGCTGCAGTCCAGTCAACAGATAATAGGTTTGGCTGAGGTTAGCTGAGTTAGAAGTAGAAGGAAGTGAAAGGACTCAAGAGCTATTCAAGAGGTAAATGTAAAATGAGTTAATGATTGACTGGATTGAGGACTGAATGCATTGCAAGGAGGTATTAAGGAGTGTCTAATAAAGTTTTGGCTTCAGCAATTGGATGAAAAGAAGATGACATTCAATGAGACAGAGAACCATAAAAAACACCAAGGTGAGGGTGCCGGGGGATAAGGTTCATGAGTTCAGTTTTGAATTAAAGTGAATCTGAAGTGCCTTTGAGACACCCAAGCTGGTTATCAACTCTAAGGGTACAGGCTAAGAATGCAGACTCTGAGGTCGGACTGCTGGAACTGAAACCCCAGTCTGCCACTAGCTATGTGACACTGGACAGTCACTTAACCTCTCTGACCCTCGGTTTCTTACCCTGTTAAGTGAAGATACTAATAGGTCCAAACTCCGTGGGACGGTTGTGAGTATCATATGGCAAGACATATGTAAAGCTTTCAACATAAGCATTTAATTATTATTGTCCCTTCTGCAAACACTTTGATGCAATAATTAAAGTGTTACCATAATGAATAGATGCTAGATAGGATACTGTTGACAATATTACTGAACTGTAAAGTGCCATCAAAATGCTTCTACCATAGTTAATTCCAGTGGTTTTGGTCCCATGTTTGAGGCCTGATGTTTTGAGCACTTCTACCTCAGACAGTTGGAAATCAGCTCTGTAATTTAAAACGAATCATCCTGTGCCTAACAACTGTCCCACCAAATGTATCAGTAAGCTATTGATACCCTAAAATGGAATAAAACCTTACTTTATTCTGCAGGGCCTATTGTTTTCATTTTGTAACTGCCCCACTTTATTTCACATTTAATAGCTTCTCAATAACTCAATTATCATGCATCCTCATCACATAACCTAGCCAGGAAAAGTTTGCTAGGTTATTAAGGTTATTAAATTCCTGTTTCAGACTTTTCCTGTCTTTTGACAAAATATGATAAAATTCTTGGTGAATCTTCAACAAGTTCATATTACAGCATCAACCCTGCCCTACAGAGCTCACAAAACTGAAAGATGAACAAAGTGACTCAGCTGGGACTTAAAATATATATATATATATGAATACATTTTACTCACACAAAATTGAAGTGATACACCCCAAGTGAAAGTCCTCCTTCCCTGGACCCATTCCATTCTCCTCCCCAGAGGTAGCCATAGTTATCTGCTGATATGTAACCTTCCACAAAATATATTTACATACAGAAATAGAGTTGTGACTATAGTTTTGCTTATTGTTGCTATTTTACATAAATGGGACCACAGAGTATTTTCTGTTGGCGCTGTTCTACGTAAATAGGTTCATACATATTTCCTTTATTTACTTAATTTGGCCTTAAAGATCTTTCTATATCAAGACATTCCTTTTAATTCATAATATTATCTGAAATGAATTTCCATTATTTAGTTTCCTTTTCATTACCATTTTCCTAAAATACTGCAATGCTGCAATCAACATTCTTGAAGATTTCTTTTCTGTACAATAAATATCTCTCTGACAGGTATCAAGAAGTGGAATTTCTAGGTCCAACAGAATGTGTATTCTTAAATTTTAACAGATAACTCTCAAAAATACAGATACTGTCCAGCCAAATCACCAGTACCTATTTATTCACAGTAGCACATCTTAATAGAGCTCCAATTATGTGTATTACCTGCACAAGGACACTTCCTTGCCCACATATTTTAATATTCATATTATCACTAATTCTCAAAAAATATATAAAATCAATCTGAAATTAAGATCACTTCTAATATATTTTAAAACTACCTCTACATTGTACTAAGACACAACTGTACCACCAAATTAGTCTTACATTATACACGTTAACTTATTTATAAAGAAATAAAGAAGTTAGGACACTGGAACTCAGCTCCTTCAGGCCATTTAGAACTTTCTGTGGCAATTCTGTGTACCACTTTGTATGGAACCACCAGACTTTGTTAGACAAGATGCATGAGATACACTAGCATAGGATCTATTACACTGGAATACACAAAATTCATAACTACACAAAGATACATACACTCTTTTCGAGTACAAGGTTTTTGACCTAAAATTAGAGGAATTTTAATATATTCTGTTTTACATGGTACCCATCAAACAGAGAAAAAAAAAGTTATGTTAAGTCTAATTACATTCACTGCATTTTCAAGTATATTACTGGTAAGAGAGAACTTCCGTTTGACTTGGTGTCAATGAGAACTGAATCTTACAATTTACTCTGTCACCACCCTCTCCCACATCCCAGTAGAGAATTATTTTGACCCAAAATAAATAAATAAATAAGGCATGGCTCATTTGTGAGAATACCACTTCCGCTCAGTTGAAAATTTACCTTCGCATATTATCCTTTTTTCAATTAAAGCTATTGTCTCAGTCTCTTATCATATACAAATAAGTTTGGTCTGTTATTACTAACCCAATACTAGGTTTTATTCTAATATCCCCTTATACCACCTGTTTTTTATTTTCCGCTACTTACTTTGTAGAATGGCTTCTAGTCTTCTTACTTCTCTTAAATCCTAACTTATTTATATTTTAATGATCACAGCAGAAAAATTATATATTGAAATAAGTTATTTTGCCATAAATTACCTTCCTTTTGTTTTATTAAAGATTTTTTTAATTATGTGTGTGAGCTGCTTACATTATCTATACATTTCATCTCAGGTCACTAAGGGGACCTCATTAAACATGTCATTGTGAATCACTGGTCTACCACCCAACACTGAATATTATAAATCTCTGACAATATATGGGAAAATAACATCATTATGTATCAAGTTTCACCTAATCTTATGAACCAAAGTTGAGTTAACTAAGTTTAATAATCATTTGTCATTTGTTTTCTGAATTAACTGTTCTCATTGTTTGCCTATCTTATCAGAGTTGTCTTTTGCATTTCAATTAATAAATTTTTAGATTACAGACATTAATTCATTATTTATAAAACAAACCTTTTCCCTATCATTCACTTTTAAAGTTCAACTTGTTTATGGTAATTTTCGGCACCATAGTTTTAACTTTTTATATAGTATATTATTGCCTTTGCAACTTTCGGGCTTAGTATCTTCCTTAAAAAGGGTTTACAATGAAAACACACATCCACACAAATGCACCAAAATGATCACAGCAGCATTATCCAAAATATTCAAAACGTGGATACAACCCAAATATCCCTCAGCTGATGAATGGATAAACAAAATGTAGTATATCCACGCAGTGTATATTTGGCCTAAAAAAAACGACGAAGTATCAATACACGTACAACACGGATGAACCCTGAAAACATGCTGAGTGAAAGAAGCCAGTCACAAGGGAGCACATACCTTATAATTCCATTTATATGAAATGCTGAGAGGAGACAAATCAGAAGGGACAAAGAAGGTCAACTGGTGGTTGCCTAGGACTAGTAGAGATGGAGGGATTGAGCAGTGACAGCTAAAAAGTGTGAAGTTTCTTTTTGGGGCAATGAAAATGTTCAATAATTGATTGTGGTGATAGATGCACAACTCTGTAAAAATACTAAAAGCCATTAAACTACATTTTAATAGGAGAATTTTAAGGTATATGAATTATATGTCAATAAAGCTATTTTTTTTAATTTTTTTAAAAAACATGGCAACATTCTCTTAGACCTAGAAATAGAGCGAAATTACCAGAGAACCATGGAATGAGGATGAGGGCAAAAGAGAAGGTACACATTTGTGGTGGAGTGTGAAAGGGAGCCAAACCCTTATCCTCCATTGCAAAAAGTCAATAGATAGGTAATATCTAAATTTGAAAATTCCAGTAGAAACACATGTATGTTATTTCAAATGAAATAACATATGAAATAACATATACCCCAAAGAATCAGCCAAAGGGTTTTAAATAACTGCTTCTGGAGTATAGGAAATGGGGTGGAGGAAGGCACTGCTAGTTCTCAAAACAAACCATGTTAAATATTGCTCACAATACTAACTGTATAGATAATTAAGAAAAAGTAAAACTAAACCAATTAAAACAAAATAAAGGATCTCTCTACCCTAATGTTTTGAAACAATTCTCTAATACTTTCTCCTAACATTGATTACTTTCATTTCTGCTGTTCTCAACTCCGCAGGTATCTTATTTTCTCTGAAATGCATAAACATTTTTGGCTAGCACCATTTATAAAATAGTACCCTATTTTCTTTCTGATTTCAAAAATCAAACAACTGTATACTAAATAACTATAAAAATCACTCTCTGGACTCTGTTTTACTGTCAATTTCCTGGGCCACTCCTATTCTAATGTTCTTCCTACTTTAATTATTATAACAATATTGTATGTTTTGTTATCTAATGTACAGTAAGCACCACGTCTACCAGCTATTATTTTTCAAAATGTCTTAAATATTCTTAAACACAACTCTTTTCAATGAAATTTAAAATACACTGTTAGGATATCTGTTGTTTAATATTTAGGAAACTGACATATTTAAAGTATTAACTCTTTCCCTTTATAACATGGTACAATGCTGCAAATTTTCAGGTCTTGGTTTTTTCCTCAATAAAGACTTAAGAGACTTCATCTTGCACATCTTCAAAGGCTATCTGTTGCCCCTTGTGAATGCTTTTATTTCTATATCATTTATATTTTCTAATCACATATTGAGTGTACGTGGTAAGTTTAGTGTTATTTTATATGAACTTTTTCTGGCAAATTTATTAAATATTAATAGACTTAATAAGTGGTTCTCTTCAATTTTCTAAGACAACAATCAATCATTATCTGGAAATATTGGCAGTTACATGTTCTGCTCCAATGTTAATTTCTCATTTCCTTCTCTTGCTGTTTTACTTTAGCTAGGACTTCAAGTCCAACATAATATTAGCAAAAATAATAAGTTCCCTTATTTTATCAATGCCTTTAATGAAAATGTTTCTAAGTATTTCACCATTTAGTATAATGTTTGCTATGCATTTCTAATAGCTTTTTTCCAAGTTGGGGAAATTTATTTCTACACTCAAACTTGCACTTTAAAAAGATCACTCAGGCCACAGTGCAGAAAACAGATTAGAATAAAGCAAGAATATACTAGAATATACTAGACCAATTTCCCTTATGAATACAAATGTAAAAATCCTCAACAAAATACTAGCAAGCCAAATCTAGCAGCCATGACCAAGAGGGACTTATCCCAGGAATGCAAGGGTGGTTCAGCACAAAAATCAATCAAAGTTACACACCACACGAACAGAATAAAAGAAAACATTTGAAAGCTACATGATCATCTCAACTGATGCAGAAGAAACACTGGACAAAATCCAACATGCTTTAAATGATTTTTTTTTAATGATAATTTAAAAACCTCAACAAACTAGTAACAGAAGGAAACTTCCTCAACCTAATAAAGGGCATTTATAGAAAACCCACAACTAACATCATACTTAATGTTAAAAGACTGAAAGTCTTCTCCTTAGGATAAATAACTAGATAATGATGTCTGTTTTCACCACTTCTATTCAGTGTTGTACTGGAAATTCTAGCCAGGGTAATTAGGCATAAAAAAAGAAATAAAAGGCATCCAGATAGGGAAAAAAAAAAGAAGTAAAACAATTTCCATTCACAAATAACATGATCTTATACACAGAAAATCCCAATGAATCCACCAAAAACTATTAGAGCTAATAAATGAACTCAATAAAGTTGCATGATACAACATCAATATATAAAAATCAGTTAAATTTCTATACACTATGAATAAACACTCCAAAAATGAGATTAGGAAAACAATTCAATTTGTAATAACATCAAAAAAATACAATACTTAGGAATAAACTGAAGAAAGTTCAAGACTGTACACTGAAAACTATAAAACACCACTGAAAGAAATTTAAAAAGACCTAAGTAAATAAAAATTTATGATCAATTGGTTTTTGACAAGAATACCAAGACCATTCAATGGTGCAAGACTTTTCAACATATAGTGGTGGGACAACTAGATACTCACCCACAAAGGAATGGAGTTGGACCCTTTCCTCACACAACATACAAAAATTATCTCAAAATGGATCTAAGAGCTAAAACTGTAACACTCTTAGAAGGAAGCAAAGGTATAAATCTTCATGATCCTGGATTAGGCAACAGTGTCCTAAATATGACAACAAAAGCACAAGCAACAAAAGAAAAAACAGATAAACCAGACTTCATCAAAATTACTAAGGAAGTAAAAAAAACAAGCCACAGAAAATATCTGCAAATCATACATCTGATATGGGGTTTATATTTAGATTATATACAGAATTCTTACTATTTACAACAAAAAGACAACCCAACTGAAAAACAGGCGAAGGAGTTGAATAGATATTTCTCCAAAGAAGATATATAAATGAAATGAGGCTCAACATAATATGTTATTAGAGAAATGCAAATCAAACCACAATGAGGTATCACTTCATATCCAATAAGATGGCTGTAATTTAAAAGAGGAAACAAATAAGCATTGACAACGATGTGGAGACTTAGGAACTCTCAACCATACTCTCATATTCTCATACAGTTTGGTGGTTCCTCCAAACACTAAACATAAAATTACCACATGACCCAATGATTCTACTCCTAGATACCCATCCAAAAGAATGAACACCTATGTTCAAACAAATAATCGTACACAAGTATTTAGCAGCATTACTCATAATATCTAAAAAGTAAAAATACAACATGTCCTATATCCAGTCAATGGAATATTATTCAGCCATAAAAAGGAATGAAGTGCTGATGCATGCTATAACACAGACGAACTCTGAAAACATTAGGCTGAAAGAACCCAGACACAAAAAGCCACATATCGTATGATTCTACTTCTGTGAAATACCTAGTATAGGCAAACCTGTAAAGACAGAAAGGAAATTAGTGGTTTCTGGAAACTGGGGGGAGGGGGAATATGGAGAAACTGACTAAAGAGCATGGGCTTGTTTTGAAAGTAATAAAAGTATTCTGGAATTAAGACAGTGATGATGGCTGTACAACATGGTGAATAACCCAAAAACTACTGAATGTACACTTTGAAAAATTAAAATGGTAAACTTTGTATTATGTGAATTTCACCTACAGTTACAAAAAAGAAAAAAAAAAGTATACTGGAGGATACCAAACAAGAGGCTACTGCAGAGATCCAGATGAGAGATGACAGCACACAGGCTTCAGGCTGTGGAGTGGAGATGGAAAGCAGACTGCTTCTAGAGATATACTGAAAGCAGTACCAACGTAACTATTACCAATAATATTCTAAACCCTGTTTATATTCAATCTATAGATACAGCAATGGACAACTGTAAGAGAACAAAATGTAACTATCATAAACTTTGATGATATAAAGTTACAAATGACAGAAATTGTATGGTTAGAAGATGAAGGATATAGAACAGCAAACATTTTCTGAACTTACACCAAAAAAGTCCAGATGCTGTCTATAAAAATAATTATAAAGGTAACACAAACCAGAAAGTGAATAAAATTATGATTCACAGCAAAGACTCAAAATATAAGTTTAAGGTCTTTACTTTTGATGAAACAGTTTGAAAGTGAAGAGATGACATCCTTCCATAGTGTTTTTGTTTGTTTGTTTGTTTATTTTACCATGAGCATATATTGTTACTTTAGAATTTTGTAGACCTCAATAATTTAACTATTTTTACTAACAAGTCACTTGTAATACACAAAGAACTGAAAAGCACTGACAGAATACTTTTGATAAACCATATATAATTCAGTCTCCTTAAAATACTACAGAAGTAATAAGAACCTACAATAAAAACATAATGAACCCAGAACTCCTTCACATGAACAAAAGGAGATATGCAATTTTTATAATACCCAAATTTTAGAAACAATGTGGAAAATCATTAACAGATGATGACTGTAAACCTAGAAAACCCAAAACAACAAATGAAAAACTACTGCAACAAAAGAGCATTATTTAAAAGACATGAAATTAAATATCCAGATAAAATAGCCTTCATATAGAAGGAAGGAAGGAGAGAGAGGGAGGGAGGGAGGAGGCGGGGGGAGGGAGGAAGAAAGGCAAACACACAGAAGATATACTGAAAGAAATCATCTCATTTTTATGAACAACCAGACAGGAGGCAGGATGACCTGGGGTACACTTAACATAAATGTGCAAACCCTACTGGTGGGCACTTCTAAAACTCCCCTTAAAAAAAAACAAAATAGAATTGCAAAAATGGAAACACATTCTGTGTTTTTAGGTAGAAAAGAAAGCAGTATCATAAATATTTCCCTAATTTTAAATCCAACACGATGTCAATAAAAATACCAACAAGCCTTTTTCTGAAACTATACATGGATATTCCAAAACTCATGTGGAAAAATAACCAGGCAGGAAGAGGCAAGAAAAAAAAAGAAAGAAACAGCAAAGGTGAAGGAGGGAATACCTAGCCCTACCATACACTGAAACACAACACAGCTTTAATCATAAAATAATGTAGAAGTGCAACATCTACAGAGACCATAAAACAGAACAGAAAGACCAAATTTAGCTCGTGATAAAAATGGCCCTTCAAATCAGTGGGGTAAAGATGAATAAGTGGTGTTGGGACAACTGGATACCCATCTGGAAAAAGATAAAGGGTCTGTATCTCACACTGCCATGATAATTCCTTTATTTTTACATTGGTGGTTTCAAAAGTGGTTATTTTCTATCATTCCTACCATTCTTCTATAAAAACATCTTCTTCCCTACCCCACCATCTTGAATAATCACCATGGCTTCACGGATTCTTTACTCAAGGTGCTATAATCCATTATCACTGTATTTTTTAATGTTCAAAGCCCTTGTAAGCTTATATCCTGACATGTTCCTTTTAGTATTTAACATGTTTCTATGTCCTTCTGACATGTTCCTTTTAGTATTTGAACATTTCCTTGCTTTTTGACTCACAAAGATATTCCAGGCTCACCTTTCACTTTCCCTGCTCCTGACCTGAAATCAGACATTTCTCCAAAGAGCTCTGGCTTCTTTCAGTGGGGGAACGGTCTTTAGAAACCAAAATCTGGACATTAGATATGTTCACTGCTACTGTGGTATCATTCCTTTTAGACTGTTTCAATGGTCAGAATAGGAAATAAATATAAACATGTTTGTACACAATATACTTATGGTTTTTGTAAGTTTGTCCTGATAACTCTAATTCAAATCCAAGGTAACAGGTTTCTTCCTCACCTTCCCCCATCCCATATTTGTACTTTCTCTCTCCTACCACAGTGAAAAGTCTGTTTCCCAAGAACAACATTTTTTTCATTTACTCTATCCTATAATAAAAAGAAAACATATTCAGAATTATTAAGACCAACTACTGCTAACAACAGACTACTAAGTAAATTTCAAGGTTCCTTTTGACTCAAAACTAATTGATGTCAATGATAACAACTTATTCAAAACAATAATGCCAACCATGTATGGGGTGACTGTAACTTACAGAAAAGGGTAATAAATGACAGTAATGTTATAAGGAATGGGAGGAAAGAAATAGGAATATGCATTTATACCATTACCACCATGAAACAGTATAGTGTTATTAAAAAGCAGGCGTGGATTAGTTGTAAATATATATTGCAAACAACAGGGTAACTGATAACAGTTACAAATACATAATAATCCAACTATTTAATCACTTTAAGTATGAATGGTCTAAAATACACTAATTAAAAGACAGATACTGTCAGAGTGGATTAAAAACAAGACCCAGGGCTTCCCTGGTGGCGCAGTGCTTGAGAGTCTGCCTGCCGATGCAGGGGACGCGGGTTCGTGCCCTGGTCCCCCCGGTCCGGGAGGATCCCACATGCCGCGGAGCGGCTGGGCCCGTGAGCCATGGCCGCTGAGCCTGCACGTCCGGAGCCTGTGCTCTGCAGCGGGAGAGGCCACAACAGTGAGAGGCCCGCGTACCACAAAAAAAAAAAAAAAAAACAAGACCCAACTATATGTTGTGTACAAAAAATCCACTTTAAACATAAAGACACAGACTGATTAAAAATGAAGAGATGAAGAAAGATAAACCATGCTAACACTAATAAAACCTGGAGTAGCTACATTAATTTCAGAGACAACAGATCTCAGAACAAAGAACCGTCTCAGGGAGAAAAAGGGGCATTACATAATGCTGGAGGGGTCATTTCTGCAACATAATAACCCATGCATATCCACCTAACAATAGAGCATCAAATTGCATGATTTAAAAACTGATAGAATTACAAGGAGAAATAAACAAATCCCCTAGCATAGTTGCAAATTTCAACTCACCTCTATCACTTATAGATCCATCAGACAGAAAATCAATTAAGGGTATAGCTGAACTGAACACAAACCAAAAAATCAACTAAATCTAACTGAATACTAGATCTACTTGAATATAGAAAACTGCATCCAACAATAGCAGACTACTCATTCTTCTCAAGGTCATACTGATATTCACCATGACAGACCACATTCTGGGCCAAAAACACACCTTAACAAATTTAAAATAGAAATCAGGGCTTCCCTGGTGGCGCAGTGGTTAAGAATCCGCCTGCCAACGCAGAGGACAAGGGTTCAAGCCCTGGGCTGGGAAGTTCCCACATGCTGCGGAGCAACGAAGCCCGTGCGCCACAACTACTGAGCCTGTGCTCTAGAGCCCGCGAGCCACAACTACGGACGCCCGTGTGCCTAGAGCCTGTGCTCCGCAACAAGAGAAGCCAACGCAATGAGAAGCCCACGCATCGCAATGAAGAGTAGCCCTTGCTCTCCGCAACCAGAGAAAGCACGCACGCAGCAAGGAAGACCCAACACAGCCAAAAGTAAATAAAATAAATAAATTAAAAAAAAAAAAAAGAAATCATACTGAAGTATCCTCCTAGATGACAATGGAAATAAACCTAGAAATCAATAACAGAAAAACAGCTGGAAAACCTCAAAATACTTAGAGATTAAATAAGGTACTTAAGTAAAATATAAGTAAATGAAGAAATCTCAAGAGAAATTTAAAATACTTCTAACTATATGAAATTGAAAATACAACTTATCAAAATACATGTGATGCAGCAAAAGCAATGCTTGGGGAAAACTTACAGCACTGAATGCACATATTAAGAAACGTCTACAATTGGTAATCTAAGCTTCCACCTTAAGAAACTAGAAAACAAACAACAAATTAAATTAAAATAAGTGGGAAGAAAAGTAAAAATCAGCAGAAATCTATGAAATTGAAAGTAGAAAATCAGTAAAGAAAAATCAATCAAATCAAAAGTTAGTTCTTTATTAAAAATATCAGTAAATTGATAAGCCTCTAGCCAGGCTAGCCGTGAAAAAAAAGAGAGAAAACAAATTACTAATATCAGAAATGAAAGAGAGTATCAATTACTAACATCAGAAATTCATCACTACTGAATCCCACTGATACCACAAGCATAATAAAGAAATATTATGAACAACTATATGCCAACAAATTTGCTAACTTACATGAAATAAACCAATTCCTTGAAAGGCACAAGCTAACAGGACAGGAAATAGATAAGCTGAATAGGCTAAATCTATTGATATTAAAGAAACTGAATCAGTAATTAATAAGCTTCTAAATCAGAAAGCATCAGATGCAGATGGTTTCACCAGTGAATTCTACTAAAACATTCAAAGAAAAAAATGATGCAATTTCTCTACAATCTCTTCCAGAAAACAGAAGCAGACGGGGCACCTCCTAGCTCATTTTATGAAGTCAGCATTACCCGTATACCAAAACCAGAAAAAGACATCACAGGAACGGAAAACTAAAGGTCACTATTTCTCATAAACATAAATGCAAAAATCCTCAACAAAATGTTAGCAAATTAAATCCAGCAATGTATAAAAATAATTACACCCCAAAATCAAGTGGGATTTATTTCAGGTGTGAAAGACTGGTTCAATATTTGAAAATCAATTAATGTAATACATCATATCAATAGGCTCAACACGAAAAGACATACAATCATCTCAATAGATGCAGAAAAAGAATCTGACAAAATTCAACCAGATAAAAACACTTGAACTATGAATAAACAGAGGCTTCTTCAACCTGATAAAGGACATCTACCAAAAAACCCATAGCTAACATCATACTTAATGGTGAAAGACTGAATGCCTTCCCCTCAGATCAGGAAAAAGACTAGGATGTCTGTTGATACTTTTAGTCTACACTGTAACAGAGGGTCCAAAGGGGGAGATTACAGAAGAGAAAGAAATAAAAGGCATCCAGATTGGAAAAGAATAAGTAAAATTTCTTCTGTGTGCAGATGACATGGATCCTGTATATAGAAAATATTAAGAAACCCACTAAAAACCTATGAGAAAAAATCATCAAGTTCAGGAAAGTTTCATGATACAAGATCAACATACAAAAACAATTGTATTACTGTACGCTAGCAATGAACAATCTGAAAACAAAACTAAGAAAACAATTCCATTTACAATAGTATCCAAAAAGAATGAACTAGCTAGAAATAAATTTAACAAAAATAGTGTAAGACTTATACAATGAAAACTACAAAATACTGCTGAATGAAAAGATATTCCATGTTCATGGAATGTTAAGTTTTACATTGTTAAAAAGGCAATATTCCCCAAATTGATCTACCTATTCAATGCAATTCCTATCAAAATACCAGTTGACTTGACTTCCTTGAATAAACTGAGAATTCTTTAGAGATTCTGGTATAAATTCTTCAGAAATGGTACTGACATAAAGATAGACATGTAGATAAATGGAATACAACTGAAAGTACAGAAACAAACTCTATGTTTACAGTCAATTAATTTTCAACAAGCGTGCCAACACAATTCTGTGGTGAACAATAAGTCTCATCAATAGCACTGGTACACTGGATATCCAAAGCAAAAGAATGAAGGTGACCTCTTACCTCACACCATACACAAAAACTAACTCACAATCGATCACAGACACAAACGTGAAGAGCTAAAACCATAAAACTGTTGGAAGGAAACAGTTATAAATCTTTGTGATCCTGGGTTAGGCAACAGTTTCTTAGATATGATCCAAAAGCTCAGCAACAAAAGAAACAAATAAATTGTACTACACCACAATTAAAAGCCTAGGGTCTTCAAAATTAACAAGAATAAAAAGAACCCATAGGAGAAAATATATTCAAGTCATGTATCTGATTAGAGACTTGCATCCAGAATATATAAAGAACTCTTACAATTCAACAACAAAAAGACAAACAACCCAATTAAAAAGGATTTGAGAAGACATTTCTCTTAAGAAGAAATACACACGGCCAATAAGCACATGAAAAGATACTCAACATCCTTAAATATTAGGGAAGTCAAAATCAAAGCCACAATGAGATATCACTTCCCAACACACCCGATGGCTATAATCAAAAACCAAACAATTACTGTTCATGATGTGAAGAAATTAGAGCCCTTATACTTTGCTGGTGGGAATGTAAAATGCTGCAGCCACTTTGGAAAACTTTGGCAGTTCCTCAAAATGTTAATCATAGAAGTACAATTACCATATGATCCAGCAATTGCACTCCTAAGTGGAAATAAAAAAGGATGCCCATAAAAATTTATACATGAATGTTCTAAGCAGCATTGTTCACAAGATCCAGAAAGTGGAAATGATCCAAATGTACATCAATAATGAACAGACAAAAAAATCCAAACAATGGAATACTACTCAGTCATAAAAACAAATGAAGTACTGATACATGCCACAACATAACAGAATCTTAAAAACCAAATGCTAAGTGAAAGAAGCCATAAATAACCACATATGATTTCTTTATGTGAAATGTCCAAAGTAGAAAAATCTATTGAGACAGAAAGTAGATGATAAATGGGTCTTAGTCTGGGGGGAGAGGGAGTATTGAGAATGGGGAGACACTGCCAAAAAGAACAGGGTTTCTTTCTAGATTGATAAAAATGTTCTAAAATTGGATTGTGGTGATGGTTGCACAACTCTGTAAATATGCTAAAAATAATTGTACATTTTTAATTTTATATGTGAATTAATCTCAATAAAATTTTAAAATATATACATCTATCTAAATATATAGCTTTATTGAGATAGAATTCACATGCCATAAAATATATGGAATTAAAGAATGTATTCTTTAAAACATGAGAAAAATGTGAAAGGAATCAACCTGGTTTTTTTAAAAAAAAAAGGATGTAGTAGGAAGATGAGCTAGCTGACCTCTTCAACAGGCCACCTGAGACATGATACAGGCTTGGACAAGAGCAGTGTTGGTAAAGAAGAACATGGATAAAAATGGAAAGACTACAAAGGCACTTGGGAAGACCTGATGATAAGCCAGATGTGAATGATGAGGTAGGAGCGGGCATTAAGAATAACTTGAATTATTCATTTGCTTGTTTGCTCTACTTCTACCAGAAGTTGGTATAAGGTTCACAAAAATGGTCTTTAAAATGGGTCACAATTATGAGTAGAAGCCTGCAAGACTGGGAGAAGGTTGGTATGGAGAAGGGAGAGGTCATTCCAGAAGATGTGTGCAAAAGCACAGACACATAAGAGCAAGAAAAGGTAAAGCTTAGGTGCAGCAGAAGGGAGATGGATGGTCTGTAAAGGCCTGCAGCTGTGAGGGCTTGTAGGCATTAGAGACCACTAGAGGTTTTTAACTGAACAGAGATGTGATTCTTGCTTGGCCTTGAAAAAATAACCCCAGCACCAGTGCAAAGAACAAACTGGGAAGGAGAATGACTGGAGACCAGTTGACCTATAAAGGCAGCCACTGCAGGAAACCAGGAGAGACCTCTGTAAACCATGACCAGGACTGCTGCTCTAAAACCCTGAGGAGGCTGGACGACAATGCAAGAAATAACGACTAAAGAAAGTTGGTTGTCTAACTGTGCTTCCACAACAAATTACAAATATGGAACCCAAGCAACCTATGAGTATGGATGTATTCTGCATTTATCCACCTCCACCAGCCTAAAGAGGCCTACAGGGCAGAGAGCAGTCTGGGGCTCCTCTGACCCAGTGGAGTTGTCATATTCCCTGCAGGCTGCTAAGAGCACCAAATTTTGGACTCGCCTCTAATAAGCAAAGGCACCAGGGAGATTCCTTCACCTGCACCAGCCTTGAACTCATGTTTTTCTTTGCACTGCTTATTGCTGGTTTGACAGTAAAGCAAAGCAAAGTAAAGCATATATAATGTTAAACAAAACTGAGTTGTCACCTTTCCAATCCTGAAAGGAAGCAGGTCAATTTTCTTTAGAACCCGTATTCCCCAATAGCTGATTTTTACATTTCAAGTGACAAAACATTCTGAATTTATCAAATTGACTTATATTCTGATTTCTTCTCCTTGACCCATTTGAAACCTAACTGAAGGACTTTCCATACATTTTATAAAAAGTTACGTTCAATATGCATTCATTTAGGTCAAAAAAATACAGAATATGGTGCACATTACTAGCTGTACCTGCAATGCATTTGAATCTAATGTACTGCTGGTTCACCTAATGTAACTGAAATGCTGGCAAGACTAAGCTTACCCAAAAGATGGTAGCGTTCATGGCTCTAATCACTCCAGTGCCAATCTACTTTCCAGCTGAATTTCTAAAAATTCTGCCTGTCATGCCAGTACAACCACACTTGCCTTATGCCATTTCCCCAAAACACCACACATGTTCCCATGCCATGCCTTTCACCATGCTCTTGTCTGTATGAAATAATAAACAAATAAAAGAAATAACTCATCATACTACAGAAGACCCCCTATGAGCTAGATCGATACCCAGTGAGCAATTTATATTACCCTCTCGTCTAATCTCCACAGTAGGCATACAAAGTTGGTATTATTTTTCCTATTTTTGCACGGAAGAAAATTGAAGCACAGAGAAGTTTGCCTAGGAACCCTCACTAATGTCACATCCCATTGCAAAGAATGCCTTGGATCCCTTTTCATCTGGCAAAACCCTAACTTAACCCTCAGAATCCCCTTCTGGAGTCTTCCAATCTCCCCAGATATAGCTATCATATGAACCTTGGGGGTACTACAGCCCTTTGCTGTCGCCAAGCCTTTAAAGTTAGCATAACCTTTTAATCACCACTATCTTCCTCGCTATACTGGGTGCTGCTTAAAGATAGCAATCATGACTTAACTCGTTTCGCACTTCTGCTTAACCGATTATAGGTGCTCAATAACTGCGTGTCAAAATTCAACGACTACTCTTCTGGCAAACTGCTATTTCCACCTTTCTTGATCCATTTAACTTCTCCCAACAAGGCAAGTGAAAGGAATTGAGCTTTAACAGCAATCCCACCGACTGGCACACATCCTCTATCACAACCCTTCCTCCCACTGTATTGTACTGCTAATGCATCTATCTCCATCCACCCAAGGAGGTAGCTCAAGGGCAAGATCAACATCATCCACAACTGTGTCCCCCAGAGCTCAGCAAGGGAATTGGAAGACCAAGAAAATGCTCAAAATTGTCTAACTGAACTGAAATAGTCCACAAAACTAACCTTCTAAGATAAAATGGGCAAGGGGAAAAATTGTTCCAGATGCACCGCTTTAAATTTAAGAAGACTCAGAATAATAAGGTGCATTGTCAAGGCAGCTTCCAAAACTCTCCGCCTGATAGCTGAGTTGACAGGAATCACAGAGCAAGAACAAAATCTGGAAGCAAATATCACACACCCGGTTTATTGACCTTGGCTCGTCTAGAGATGAGGACGTAAGCCGCATTTCTGTCTTCGGCGCCGAGTAGGGCCACTTTTACAGGTAAGCTGCTCCGAAGGACACCTTTAGGCAAGGAGAGCACTATACAGCTGCAACGCTTGGGAGGGGGAGGGGAAGGGCCCCCAAGCCTCTCGGCGGACACTGACGTCAGCCCGGACACTCGACCTTGCAACCCCTTCCTAGGACCGGCGGCCGCCCGCGTCGCGCCCCTCACCTCGGTTCTCCTCTTCCAGATACCGCACCCGCAGTTCGTCCTCCGTCTTCACCTCAGAGCTGTAGCCCCTCCGCCAGGCCGCCCCCCCGGCCGCGGGTGTCCAGCCCCGAGCCCAGGTCGCCGGGTCGACCCGCGAGACCGTCCAGGAGCCGGACAGCCTCCACCCAGGGCCAAGCCGCGCACAGCAAGCGGCCACCAAGCGAGCGCGGCCGGCCTGCAAGATACCCAAGGCCCCGGGTGCCGTTGCCGCCGCCGCCGCCATGTTGACTGTTTACGGCGTGAGCCTGCGGCTGCTGCCCCGCCCCCGCCGCGCGCAGGCCAGCCCCCCGCACGCCGCAGGGCATGCCCAGGCCCCGCCCCCAGCTCGCCCCGCCCGGCCACGCCCCTAAAACCTCCCTCTCGCGCCAGGCTCCGCCCCCAAACCCTCGCCCCGCCCAACACCGATGACAGAGCGTTCCAGGTTCCACTTTCTCAGGCCTCCCTTGCCTGACAGGAGGTGTAATGGCTTGTACAGCAAAGGAAGGGAGAAAGTAATTCTCCAAGGCTGTGGAATATTTTAGGGGGAACATATTCTATAAGAACTCCCCGGAGAGGGTCGCCTCCCTACACTCCCTGGGCCATGCCCTGGGGTCATGAGTTAGCGGCAAAGGTGAACTAAAATGTTTGGTCTCAGGTTTGGCTGACAGGGTAGCAGCTCTGCGTGGGACTCCGGTTTACTCATATATATAAGGGCCAAGGGTTATCGGTTAAACATGCCTATAAACATACATGAGGCTTACCATACAGAGTACAGGAAAGTAGTGAGAACAGCCAATCAAAACAAGGGTCCTCAGCCCACCAACTCAAGCAGGTGGCACGGCCCGTCCCGGAGTCTAATCCTAATCAGGAACCACCGTCTTAACAAAGAGGCTCAGCCAAACCTTATGCTGAGGTGGGATTTAGAGCACAGAGGCCCTTCCCTCAACCAGAAACGCAGAATATCAACTCAGAGTGTAGGTGGCCATCAAAACACACTGTATACAATTTTCTCCTACCTAGCTTTTATCAAATCTCAACGGAGAAAAGGTGTGTTTGGGAATATTGTTTGAAAAGCATGCTGCTATGAGAATATTCCCACTGCCACACAAATTTCTGCTGTTGTGCACTGATTACATTTTTGAGTATTAAGCAAAACTTCCTCCAATGTTAGACCCTCAGCTTTATCCAAAATGAAAAGAAAAAGGCAATTGGGTTCCATTTCTGTGTCTCCTGTGAGAACGTTGTTGAGGGCATCTTTTATTCTATCTTCTGTAAAGTGCCACTTGTGAAATCTCTTGAAGTTGAAGACAAGGAAAAACTTTGCTTCCTCTTGTATCTTTCCCCTTTTCTTATAATCATGTTCACTTTTTCTCCTAAGAAACTCAGAATTCTATTTACAGTTCAACTAGTGCAATAATTGCAATATTTATTTACTGTTTAAATATTTAAATATTAATTTAATATTTTATTATTTAATCAATAGCTATTTAAATATTTAATTATTGTTCCCTTGTATTAGTTGCTAATTGTTTTGATATCTTTATGTTGGCTCATCAGTAGATTGTAAATTCAAATAAAGGAGTTACAGAACACTTGACACAGTACTGTTTGAAATAATATAACCTCAGAAAATACTTGTGATTGATTAGGACAACTGCAGAAGGCTAATCATAGATTGTTTATGTTATATTAGAAATCGGAGTAAGAAGGATGGCCAATGGTTTTGATGAGCACAGAGCCAGTTGAGAAAACACCACTTAGGGACACTTGCTTCTTCCCTAAGAGTTGTGACTCTGGTCTTTATTGAAAGGAGTCATGTGGATATGCCCATCTGTGAAGAAAATTGATTCTTGAAAGTTAGTGCAAATAACAAATATCACCATGACTGTGACAACCTGTCAGGGGTGACAACTAATAGAGAATTGCCAAATATCAGGTCGGACATGGCTTTGGATCGTCTTTCCACAATTGCTTTGCTTTGAGACATCCATGAGTTATTTAAACACTCCATGCTTCCATGTCTTCATCTGCAAAATAACTAATATGATATCTATTTCACCTAAGAAATTCTTTAACTTCAATTTCTTCATCTTTAGAATGGGAAGGATTATGCCCATTCTATAGGGTTGACAGCATAAGTATGCGTGAAAATTAATAAAAGGAAACCGCAACTAAAATAGGAGTCTGGAAGGCCTATGGAGGGAACTCTCACATCCTACCATTCATTGTCAATTACCCCAAGCAGGAAGAGGACAATTACCCCAACAGGAAGCTGGTCAGTTATTTACCCCAGGAAGTAACATGCACTCCCAAACAGGAAGTACTACTACTTACTACCACAGGGGAGGAAGGAAAACTTCCTTCTTGCCCAGCAACAAGCCCAGCCAATAGAAAACACCATAGCTCAGCCAATGAGGAGCCAGTGTCACCTGACCTTTTACTTTACTGCAATGAAATTTTATTTTTTCTTTGCTAATAACTTCTTTTCCTTGTCCCACCCTCCTTACTATAAAAGCCTTCTTTGTTGTGTAACCTCTCCAAGTAGCTCTTGGTTTGCTAGATTTCATAAAGCCAATTAGATCTTCAAATTTACTCAGTTAAATTTTGTTTTTTAATACGTTATGCCCATTTTATAAGGTTGATGGCATAAGTATGTAAAGCACTTGACATCAAGAAATGGGAACAGAACAGATAATGTTAATGACCATTTATCAACTTCCTTTTTAATCCATTCCAGACTTTAGATATGTTATTTAATGTCCAGAAAACTTCAAAGTTGGTTTATTATCTCAGTTTTGCAGATGAGGACACTGAGATTAAGTTACTTACCGAACCCTACAGCTAATAAGTCATGAAGCTGGAATTTGAACCCTGATATATCTGACCTCAGTCCCCAAGTTCTTAATCACTGTTTTGCACAACCTCTCAATAAATCTTAAGGTGTCCAATAAAATTTACTTTCCTTTGGTTCCTTCTACTTTTCAGTAAGAGATGTGATCTGGGAACAATGAGTATCAGTTGGGAGAGGAAGGTAGGGCTGGTGTTTGCAGAATTCTGTTACTACTACAATTACTACCATTGGTTTACAGGATTTGGGATCTTGCCTCCAGCTAGCTCTCAGCTAACAGTCTTTTTATTCTGCCACATCCTGACATTTTTCTAATGCTTACTTCTATGTAATATTAAACGTGTGCAATACAGGATGACCAACACTGAGCTCCTGGAATACAGCCAACCCCCAGTGGCAGGAGCCATTCCTCCTAGAATACAGCCCTGTGCACAGAACACATAGGAGGGCATAGGTGTCACCAGTAAAATGAAACACTTACCAACATGTGACCAACCACAAGTGGAGAGACAAAAATAGCTTAGCAAACACTATGTGAGGAACAAAGCAAAACTTTTGGGCTTTTTCAGAATGAGGGTATATTTTAAAACTGTCTTACCTGAAACAATCAATGGGAAAGTGGTATATCAGAATAAAGCTGGACCACCCATGAATAAAATGGCTTAAATAAGAGAGAATGTTAACCATCCAGACATGGTAAGATGGCTCTGCCATCTTCGACACGGGACTTCACTTCTGGCTCTGGGTCTAGAGTAGCTGCTCCCTGCCACCAGCAAGACAGAAAATACGAAGGGAGCACCCAATTCTATCAAGGCATCTGTTCCTTCTACACAATTCCTGCAACCACACAGTCTCCACAGCAAAGGGGGCCCAAAAATATAACCTTGTGCTAGGCAGCCATATACCCAACTACAATTCTATTACTATATAAAAGGGGGATTACAGATATTCGGGAGCACAATCTGCTACAGAGTCTTTTCATTTTTCACTTTTAAACCAAAACTTTCATGAATCCTAAGATTCAAAGACCTAAAGTATGATAGGTTTCACAAGAAAGCTGGAACTACAAACTGAAGACTGTCTCTCCACATAAGCTATCTAGGAGCAATTGCTAATTATATGTTTCAGAATTGAATGATAATATAAAAGACAAGTGTATGAAATTGTGTATACAATTACAGTCATGTTAAATCTATGAGGATCTACGTATACAGTGACACATGGGAACAATTGTAATCTATGTGTTCTATGATATAAAACTATGAGAAACTGTGCACATTGACAATGATCAGAAAATGATAGAAATATATACATATAATTATATTCATGGTAAGATAGTTGTCTGTGTAATTTTCTATAAAGCTTTTTAAGTATTAAATAGGCATTTTAAATACTTGTAACTTTAAGGTACAGAGAATGGACAGGGTACATTTCAAGAAGGATGCAAAGTTTTACTCATGCTTAGTCCCAAAATAAAAATTAAAACAACAGCCCCCTGAATTTCTTTGGGGGGGGCTTTTTAATCCCCAGACTCTTGGAGGTTTTTAGTGAACCTCTCCCAAGGACATTGTCTCCAGAGAAAAAGTATGGCAGAGGACAGCCTCTTTCATTCTGCCCTGAAGAGGTCTCCTTGACCAGACACCACACTCTATCCCCCACCAAGATTATGTAGGTCACATTTATAGGTGCCAACTACAACCATGTGTGCCTGTGAGTTCCTGAGACCTCTGAGACAGAGAGTGGGTGTTGCATAGACATGGAAACTGAGGGTTTAAATTACTGAGAGTTACATAGCTATATGTTACACAGCTGAGACTCAAACACCTGACTCCAGAAACTGAGTTCTTAATTATTACCTTGTATTATCTACTTTTCCCAAATAATCATCAGGGCCTTACCCTACCCATACCTACCCCTACTCCCATCTGTGAGGAATTTAGCCAATCCCTTCTTATCCTGTCATTTGGAAACTTCACCCTCTGCATTAGATCCTGTGTGATCATGATTTCCCAGATATTGCCTCTTTCCCCTGCCAACCCCATAATCAATGGCATACGCACTCATACACACAAACAGACATACACACCAGACTCTGAGGATACATGCCATTGTTGTCTAGGGATGGGAGAGATGGGGACATTGGGGGATGATAGATAAAGAATATGTGGCTTCTTTTGGGGGTGATGAATATGTTCTAAAATAGTGGTGATGGTAGCACAACTCTGAGAATATACTAAAAACCATTGAATTGTACATTTTGAATGGGTGAATTGTATGTGAATCATATCTCAGTAAAAGCCTGGGTAGATTAGGACTCCTTGAAGACATGGCTGGTTCTATATCTGAGACAGAGAAAATACAAGGAGAGTCCAGAATATCTTCTTGTGCCAACAATGAGTTGCTCAAAGATTGGTGGATCTCCATCAGTGAAAGGACACGGCTTGAAAGGAATCCCACTGGCCAAATCTGAGACAACTACAGCATCAAAGGGAATAATGCCAGTAACGATACTAACATTTCAAATTTTTTTTAAGCCAATGAAAATCTAAGTAAATGGATGGCAGATGGTGGCTGCCAGTTTCTCACTCTTGGAATGGGAGAATACAGATAAGCCAGGGGAGGTGCTAGAAAGATGTATGTGATGAGGAAATAGAGTTGGAGACATCAGTATAAACTCATATTTAGCTTAGTATAGATACAGATGGTTACATATAGAAATATTTAGAAAAGTTTATGTACATGGGTTAGTATACACACATATATTTCCTTGCTCTCTCAGCTGAGTGACTTAGAAGCAATGACATCCCAGTAGCAATGAGCACACTTAGTGCCCAGATCTTGGTTTCTAATACCATTCTTCAGTAAAAGTGGTCCCTGTTGAAATGGCTGATTCTAGGACTGGGATAGCATAGGAAATATACAAGATAAGCCTGAAGGATGTTGCCAATAGCCAAATCTGGATAGAAAGAAAGAGAGAGAGAGAGACAGAGAGAGAGAGAGAGAGAAAGGAAGGAAGGAAGGAAGGAGGGAAGGAAGGAAGAAAGGGGTATAGGATTATAACTCAATATCCACGAATACTCACTGATATAAATAAATAAATAAGGAGAGAAGAGACATATCACCCAAGCAAAAGAATTTCAAATAATTTATGTACATACTCTGCCCTCGAGGAGGGAGAACATTACTCTCCACTACTTAAGTGTTGGCTGCATGTAGTAACTTCCTTCCAAAAAGTACAGTACGGAAAGGGGAATAGAAAGACTAACTTTGCAGTGGAGAAACCTGACAAACACCATTCTTTTATTTTTTTCTTTCTTTCTTTTTTTTTTTTTTTTTTGCGGTACGCGGGCCTCTCACTGTTGTGGCCTCTCCCATTGTGGAGCGCAGGCTCAGCGTCCATGGCTCACGGGCCCAGCCGCTCCGCAGCATGTGGGATCTTCCCGGACCGGGGCACAAACGTGCGTCCCCTGCATCGGCAGACGGACTCTCAACCACTGCGTCACCAGGGAAGCCCGATAGTATGCATTCTTGATATGATATGATGAAAATGGCATCTTCCCTCCATGGTCTTCCTCCCAAAATCCATAACCACATTATAATCATGGTAAAAAATATCAGACAAATCCCAATTGAGGGACATTCTAGTAAATACCGAACCAATATTTCTTAAAACTGTCAAGATCATCAAAAATAAGTCTGAGAAACTGTCACAGCCAAGAGAAACCTAAGGAGACATGACAGCTAAATGTAGTGTGGGATCCTGGCTGGATCCTGCAACAGAAAATGAACATTAGTTTAAAATTAAGAGAATCCAAATAAAGTATAGACTTTAATTAACAATAACATGTCAATGCAGGTTCATTGGTTGTAACAAATGTACCATACTAATGTAGGATGTGAATAATAGGAGGAACTGGGAGTAGAGTATATGGGAACTTTCTGTCCTATGTTCTCAATTTTTCTGTAAGTCTAGAACAATTACAGAATTTTTTAAAAATTATTAAAACAAAATAAAAGATAGATGCCACAGTCCACCTGGACCCTAATTCAAAGCCAATGAGCCTGTGCTGCCCTGGACTGAGCTGGAAACCTGCCTTGGTCAACTGGGCATTGATGCTTCTGGAAGAACTCCATGCCTCTCAGCCAGCCTTCTCTTCTAAGCCACCCGTTTGCCTTACCCTGCCCCTCAGATCCTTTGAAATTCCCTTCCTCTATCAAGTTCCCCCAGACAAACCCAGGGAACGTTTGAATAATGGTGCCTTCCCCACTGAGCCCTAAATCTCTGCTTGGCTATGAGCATGTCTAGGATGAGAATTGGCCATAAAATTCTAAGATTTGAAGGCCAACACCATTGCTCTTTACCTCTTTTAGCCCTTAAAGTTATAGTGTCTCTCAGCCAGGTAAAAAGGGTTCCCACTCTGTCAGAGTGTAACTGGAAAGCTGTGATTTAGCCCATCCTCTTCAGGTCTTGGGGTTCTTTTGCCTTGTTCCTTACACACTTTTTAAGTAGGTAGGAGTTTATTCTGTCCTCTACATCAGTAAAGGAGTCTAAAGAAGGTTTATTAGTCAGCTTGGGCTGACATAGCAAATACCACAAACTGGGCTCGAAGTCAAAGATCAAGGTGTCAGCAGGTTTGGTCTCTCCTGAGGCCTCACTCCTTGGCTTACAGATGATCATTTTCTAGCTATGTCCTCATACAGCCTCACCTTTGTGTGTATGCTTCCTTGGCGTCTCTGTCTCTTCTCCTAAGAACAGCAGTCCTATTGAATTAGGGCCCCACTTTTATTATGTTATTAATCTTAATTACCCCTTTAAAGGCCATATATCCAAGTACAGTTTCATTAGAGGTTATGGCTTCAACATATGAATTTGGGGAGGCACAATAGAGTCTATAACAGAGACTCTTCTTCCTCAGTTCCCTGTAACCAGCTCTGCTGACCTACGTCCCCTTAACCCAGCTCCACACCAGCCTCCTGATTTTAAGCTGAAGATAATTTGAGATTCAACAGATGCAGAAAGAAGCCTTCTAAGAACTTCCTTTATCTGACTAAGCAGGAGCTGCTGAGAAATGAGGCTGTCATAAATCCCCTCTTGGAGGCGGGTCTACTCCCAGGAGAGAGACCAAGATAAACATACTGTAAATCCCTTCCTTGGGACGTTTCACAGCCATGAAGAAGAAAAAAACACTCACACCTGCTTAAACAAACATTATCAAAAATGTTCTTATCTTTGGTTTGTTCTCCTTAAAACCTATTTGTCCTTCTTAGTGAAATTTTTTTGTTCTTCTCATAGAAGTCCCCTCCCTTTCCCCTTCTAAGTTAGGTCTAAAGCCTCTAACTTTAACCATTTAGGGAGCTAGCTACTTCTTTTGTTAGTTCCCGTATGTACACACATAGAAATAAACCTTTTTTCTCCTATTGATATGTCTTTTGCCAGTTTAATTTTCAGGGCCCCAGGCACTAAAGTAAGAGGATAGGGGGCAAGTTTTTCTTCTCAAACAGTGCCACCAGCTCTCCCCTCTCGTTCTCAGAGCAAGCGCAAGAGGAGGACACTGACACTCTCAGAGGAGGACTCTGGCTTGTAAACCAATTTGTCGAAGGTCAAAAAACTAGTAAGCTGCAGAGTCCTGTGCAAATAAGCACAAGGAATTTTGTCATAATATCCTACCTCTCTCCAAGTTCTATTCTTTCCCCAGGACACCTAGCCTTTCCCCAGGACACCTAGCTATCCTCATTAATGTCCTTGTTATATTTAGGCAGGTGGCAGTGATAGTGGAGGCGCTGATAGCTTAATACTTTCAAAGAATAGGTATTAGCTAAGCCCTGGCTATTACGGCTTTCAACAGCTTCAGAGGAAAACAACGGATGACAGTGCAGTTCATCTATCTTTCTGATTAGTGGCTATCCAGAAACAAAAAAAATTTTAAAAGCAACCAAACAGATATTACTTCTCAAGACTTTGTGGTGCTGCTCTTTTTGCACTGTCGTATCAGGGTCATAAGGGTTTCTTCGTGGACAGAGAGGCCGTAAGGCAAGTAATATATATTCAGAGCACTGTGTAGTGCCTCTGAGTGTCCCAACATTTGTGAGGATAGCCATCAAGCTTTTCAGAGGCCAAGTCTCCAGTATGTTAGAAGAAGATTTTTCTGCCCTCAGAAAGTGTTTTTGAATCACATTTGTTCTTGTTATTTTCATTATGCTAATGATATCTGAATACAAGCTTTCTGTAAGAAGTGATCAAAGCAAACAGAGGTTTGTAGTAATGAACTCACAACTGATATATGTGTTTTTTTTTTTAATCTGTTACTCTCTTGACTGAAACCAAGGATCAGTACACCTTATTTTATAACTTTTAAAACATTTATATTTTTTCATCTGCCATATTGGGGTAAGAAGAGCCCGCCTTTCCAGGTGACAAAGAATAAATGAGATAACTTACATAAAAGACCTGCATCATCGGCATTCAAAGTGCCTTTTCACTTCCCCCACAAAGATGCTGGTTACATGGTCAATATGTAAATAGGGGCAGGGGCTAGTTAAGCAGTTTTGAAGGACAAAAAGGCTACTTTGCCCCCATGTCTCTTTTCTCATGCCTGTCATTATGCCAGCACTATTCCTTAGATTTAAGGGACTGGATATTAGAATTGGATACACTGAGTTTAAATCCTGTTTTTACACTTTAACTGTAAACATGTAACTCAGTGCATATGTGGCAGGGCGGACACACCTTATTTTTCCTGATTGGGAAATGTTAACAGTTACAACGTCTGCCTCATAAAGTTCTTGGGGAGGACTAAATGGGATGGCACCCGTGAGGTGCTTAGCACTGAGCATGGTCCTTCTCTAATTACTAAATAAATATTAGTTATTATGATTAAGACACTGGCTGCCCTTGTTACAGCCGTGCCATGGAACAGTAATATATTGTTAGTGAATAACACATTAGCTTGAAATATTTTATGAAATTAAGTAATTCACAGACACCTGGACTTGGAGATACTGGAATGGAACAAAGCTACACCCAGCAGAAGCACAGAGCATAGCCTGCTTTAAGTTAGAAGGCAAAACACAGGAAGTGGGCTTTTGGTTGGATGGGGATTGGGGGAGCACTCAAACAGGAGTGGACAGATGCCACAAGCAAAGCACACTTTTGTCTTAATTTTTAACTATAGCCAGTTCTGCTGGTTGTCAGGATTTTGCTGCAGAGCAAGGAATCTATAGGGTTTATTATTCTCCTGCCCATGTAAGAAGGTAAATTATACCTTCAAATGTTGTAAACAAAAGAGAGATACTTAAGGTGTGTCTCTTGTAGACAGCAAATAGTTGAGTTTTGCTTTCTTAAAATCTACTGTAACAATCTCTGATATCAAGTAGAATGTTTGCTCCATTTATATATTTTTTAAATTAATTTATTTTATTTATTTATTTTTGGCTGTGTTGGGGCTTTGTTGCTGCATGTGGTCTTTCTCTAGTTGTGGCGAGTGGGGGCTACTCTTGGTTGTGATGCATGGGCTTCTCATTGAGGTGGCTTCTCTTATTGCAGAGCGCGGGCTCTAGACGCACGGGCTTCAGTAGTTGCAGCACATGGGCTCAGTAGTTGTGGCACACGGACTTAGTTGCTCCTCGGCATATGGGATCTTCCCGTACCAGGGCTCGAAACCATGTCGCCTGCATTGGCAGGTGGATTCTTAACCACTGCGTCACCAGGGAAGCCGCTCCATTTATATTTATTGTAACTATTGATATGGTTTGATTTAGGCCTCCCATATTGCTACTTGTTTTCTGTTTGTTGCATTTGATTTTATTCCTCTGGTCTTGTTTTCCTGCCTTCTTTAGGCTAATTGAATTTCTTAGAATTCCATTTAAATTTCCCTATTGGCTTTTTAACTGTACTTCTTTTTCCCCCTAAACAGTTACCTATGGATTACAATATACTTTCTTCATATAGTCTATTTAGAATTAATTTTGTACTGTTTCAAATAAAATGTTTTAAAAAATTGCAACTATGTAGGTCTCTTTATATCTTTACTTATCTTTTATGCTATAGTTGTCATACATATTACATCCATAACAAACACACAATACTTGTTTCAATTTTTGCTTTATACAGCAATATGTATTTTAAAGAAATCAAGAGGAAAATAGTTTTTTATATTTTCCCCCATATTTATTATTTCTGGTACTCTTCATTCCATCCTGCAAATCAGAATTTCTACCTAGTATCATTTCCCTTTGACCTAAAGAACTTATTTGGCAATTCTTAAACTGTACATTTGCTAGTCATGAATACTTTCAGCTTTCCTTTATCTGAAAATGTCTTTATTTCAGCTTCATTTTTCAAGGACATTTTCACTGGATATAAAATTCTGGGTTGAGAATTTTCTTTTTCCTTCAGCATTTTAAAAATGTAGTTCTTCTATCTTCTGGTTTTCATGTTTCTGATGAGAAACCCATTTTCTTTTGTTATTGTCCTCTGTACATAGTGTGTTATTTCTCTGACTACTTTTAAGATTTTCTCTTTATCTTTTGCTTTTAGCAGTTTGACTATCATGCACCTAGGTATGGCTTTCTTTGTATTTATACTTGGGGTTCTCTGAGCAACTTGAATCTATAAATTTATGTCTTTCCATAATCTTTGAATATTGGGCCATATTTACTTATATACTTCTCTCTGCCTCACTCTCTTTTTCTTGGATTCTAGCTACAAGTCTTTTAAACATTTTGATGTTGTCTCCTAGTTTTAAAGTCTTGTGCCTCTGTTCTTTTTCTTTAATCTTTTTTTCTCTGTGTTTTAGATTTGATAGTTTCTATGGATTTACCTTCCAATTACAGACTTTTTCTTCTTTCCTTTCCAATCTGCTATTAAGCCCATCCAGTGATTTTTTTTAATTTCAGAATTGTATTTTTCAGTTCCATAATTTTCCATTTGGTTCTTTTGAGTAGTTCCTATTGCTGAGATTTCTTATTTGATCATTCATTTTGAACATATTTCCATTTTAAAATTTGAGCATTCTTTTGATAGCTGCTTTAAACTCATGGTCTGCTAATCAGAACATCTGGGTGGTCTTGAGGTCAGTCTTCATTGTTTATATTTTCGCTTCTGTGGCAGTACTCAAAGTATAGTTAGCAGACTCCTAATGTTCCTAAGATGCTTTCCAGGGGTTTGAAAGGTCAAAACTATTTTCCTAATGATACTAACATGTTATTTGCCTTCTTTAATATGTCAACATTTGCAAAAGCAAATGGTACAAAAGCAGTTGTCAGTAAAACTCCTAACATTTTAGAATGAAT
Organism: Aethalodelphis obliquidens; assembly: GCF_003676395.1. NCBI lineage: Eukaryota > Metazoa > Chordata > Mammalia > Artiodactyla > Delphinidae > Aethalodelphis > Aethalodelphis obliquidens. Next base: position 3,726,836 of record NW_020838018.1, read on the forward strand.
CAAGGTAGTGGCCCCAAGCTGTACTAGTGGCTAGTTATTTAAGAATTGCCTTGATGAAGCCAGATAAACTATGACTTTCTTCAAATCTCAACCTTTAAATACATGTCTTTTTTTTTTTTTTTTGCGGTACGCGGGCCTCTCACTGCTGTGGCCTCTCCCATTGCGGAGCACAGGCTCCAGACGCGCAGGCTCAGCGGCCATGGCTCACGGGCCCAGCCGCTACATGGCATGTGGGATCTTCCCAGACCGGGGCACGAACCCGTGTCCCCTGCATCGGCAGGCGGACTCTCAACCACTGCACCACCAGGGAAGCCCAAATACATGTCTTTTTAATATTCTCTTTAACAAGATGTGAATCATGCATAAATCACTTTTGCTGCATAATGAAGCAGATCGAAAAAGTACTTGTGTGGTTGGTTGAGTTGTGAGCAGAACTAGCTGATTCTTTCATGAAACACCATTTTTAATGGAAAGCACAATGAGTGGACACACTGGTTATTCAGAACTCAGTATTTTCTAAAAAATGAATGAGAGTTTGTCACTTCAAGAAAATTGACAATATTTATTGCCCACAGTAAAATTTGAAATTTCAAGTGAAAATTGGAATTTTAAAAAACTTGTATCTACCATTATGAGCGTAAGAGTTTCCTGATATCTAAAGACTTGCCTAATGAGATCAGTAATGACATTAATGACTGTGATTTTTAGTATTGAACAATGAAATGAGTCAACATTTGAAAGGTCTGCATAACTTAATGAACCAGGATTTTATAAACGACCAAAGCTAATGTTGTAAAATCATGCGTGGATTAAAGATCCAATAAAAATACAATATAGAACAATGGATTTTAATATAATAGAACATGAAATTTAACAGACTATGGTATAGTTTCAGATTCCACAGTGCAACAAACCTTTGAGAAACTATCATTTATCAAATTTTAGAATAGTAGTAAAGAATATCCACAATTATCTGTGAAGGCTATTAAAATATTTCTATCTCTCCAACTATGTGAGGCCAGATTATCTTCATAATGTAAACCAAACTATAATATTGCAATAGGTTGGATACAGAAGCAAGCATGAGAATCTTGCTATTTTTCTATCATCAGACATTAAAGAGATTTGAAAAACTATAAACAATGCCACTCTTTTCATTAATTGCTTTTATTTTGGAAAACATAGTTATTTTTCATGAAAATATGTTACTTATGTTGACATGTATTGGATTTATTAACTAATACATCCAATTTTAAAATAATTAATAAATTTTATAAAATGTCAGCTTTGATTTTTAATAAGGTAATATCAATAGGTATAATATGCATAGTAAAACCCTGTTGAGGTCCTCAATAATTTTAAAAAGTACAAAGAGATCCTCAGACCAAAATGTTTGAGAAGCACTGCTTTTAGTATGGGTCATGTATCTCTGTTTCTTCACACATCTAATAATTCTGGATTGTATTCTGGACATTGTGGTGATATATTACAGAGACTCTGGATTCTATTGTTGCTCTGAATAGCACTGATTATTTTGTTTTAGCAGGCGATTAACTTGTCTGAACACAAACTCTGCCTCTCCTGCCGTGGGCGGTAGTTGAGATCTCCTGTTAGCTCTTTTAGCCCGATCTGTGTTGCTTGGAGTCTGCCAAGCTCATGCACCATTCAGAGGCCAGCCAGAGATTTGGGCAGTGTTTACACAGATAATTTGGGGCATCTGCTCTGTAATTCTCTCCTTTCTGAGATTTCTCCCCTTAACTTTTAGCTTTTGTGGTTGCCCCAAACTTTCTCCTCTGCTTCCTCAGCCAGTACAGGTACAGATTTCTGAGTCTTATCCACCATACAAACGGAGGCTTGCCCTAGGCAGAAACCCATAAAAGCAGAAGAATAACCCAGTACTGTACCTTTCTTCTAAGTGTCAATTCCCCTCCAGTTTCTTTCTGTTCTTACCTCTCCAGTGCTTTCAGTTAGTTTTTTTCTGTGGGTTTTGTCATTGTTGTTGTTGTTGTAGTTGTTTGTTTGTTTTTGTCCAGAGGTTACAATTATTATCTGCAAGAAATTTGGTCCAATATGAGCTATTCTGCCATTAACAGAAACAGAATTCCAAACAAGAGGCAAAAAGACTCAATTGTACTTCTGAGAAAAAAAATGCTTTCTATGTTTCATATCAGAACACCTAAGATCTTTTAGCAAGTCACTTAGAAAATAGAGTTAGGAGGGAAGGAAAACTTTTTCTGTTCCTTTTGTATATACTCTACCCTTAGGGTTTTAAAAAATCATATTAATTTATTATTTGATAATTTTTAGATGTAAGGGAAGAAAAAAATGAAGTGAAATTTAAAAGATGTTGCAGAAACTAAGGTCACATTTTTGCAGGTAGCAGCATGGTGATTGATTAAAAGTATGGTCTCTGGACTCAAATTAAATACATTTCAGTCTCAGTGATGCCTCTTAGCAGTGTGTCCTTGAGAAATGGAGTTTCATATGTAAAATGGGAGGAAATAATATTATTTGCTCTCTACAGTTGTTTGAAGATTAAATGAGATAATATATGTAAAGCACTTAAAGCACATTATGAAAGAGCATATTATAAAAATTCTATAAACCTTAGCTGTTTGTCACCCTGTAGTGGGTGAGATGAGAATATTCCCATTTTGGACCAAGGCCACAAAAGTCAGCGTGCTACATTTATCTGCAACCCCAACACTCAATGCAAGTTCCTGTTTCTAACCACCACACCAAGGGCAGTGTGTTGCCTGGGATGCTTAGTTTATGTTAAGCAACTGAATTTATCAATAATTCAGAAAATGAGACAGACTTTGTTTTGATCAGCAATTTTACTCTAAATGTGTCCTGTAGAAAAACCGTACATGTCATCTCATCTGAAGTCATTTGATAATTATGTACCTCTAATATAGAAAACCCAGTTAAATTAAATTGGGCCTTGGGAGACATGAAAAAAAGAACTCTTGACTTTCAATCCCTGATAAGCAGCAACAGTGCGGGACTTTCTGTGTTTGTCCACAAGTTTGTCATGTGTTACATTTGTGAAAGACTACCACTCAGGAGGCTGCCCCAGAGTACCCACCGTGGTGGAGCCTCTGACTTTTTTCTAAGAAAATGGCAGTGCCTGTTGTTTAGGAGAAAAGGAAGATATCATCAAAGTTTTGCTGGAAATAATAAATTAATCACATTGAAAGAGAAAGAGAAGGAGAAAAACCCAAGAATATCATACATATTACACACATTATTTTTTGAGACAATAGAGATGTCCCCTTCAAGTATTAGGTGCTTTGGGGTGTGGATCCTAAGGGAGGGGGTGGAGAGTCTGGAACCCCTTGTGACTGACGTCAGTTCTGTGATAGTCAATCTACCAGAACCCAGCAAATACCCTGGAATCTTCTGGCCTTTGGAGTCAAAAGGCATTTTCAGCTCCAAAGAGAAAGCTGACTTGTTTCATAGTAAATATGAGAGTAAGAACATGTGTTTTTAACAAGCACACCACTGAGGTTATGCTACTGGTGCAGATGTTTAATTACAAAAAATGTAATCCAGAGCCACATGTCAAATTTCGATAGTTGGGGCTGAGCGCTCTTCTTTTTCAAGTGTGTAGGCCAGGACTGAATTCTCAATTACTTTGAAGACTGTCTGTGGCCTTTATGTATTCTCCCAGGATCAACACCAAATTACTGCTACATTGTAAGATCCAGGAGAACAGCGCCTTGTACATTTTATTGGCCGTGGTATCCCAAGGTCCACTACAATGCCTAATACAAATTAGACTCTTGATAATATTTGTTCTTCTTGTTGAACAAATAAAAATAAGGTCTATAGCTTTCCATGAAGTTACTTAGAGCTAGGATCAAACCCCCCAAAATTACTAATTAATTTTAGAAGTATCTCAAGATTCAGCATTTGATTTTTCAATTAGAATTGTAGAGCAGATAATATTAACCTGTTACTGCTGTACTAATCCTTATAGAATAAATAATTATATCATCATTTCTTTAGTCATATATTTTAAATACTTCATTCTTCAATGGGATCCATGAATTAAATGACAATATTTCAAGTTAAAGAACGTCTCTGGGTCTCATTTAAATAAACTGAAAACCACCATTTCAAGCAGGCAAGCATGGGCAAACTTCTCATTTTAAGGTATTTTTAAGTTAAAAAAAAATTAATTTTTAGTTTTAATATCACAGATTTGTTTACCTATAAGTATGTCTGACAACCTAAATTCTATGGTCAGTATATTCTTCTAAAAGTAATTTAATAATGTGATCTCTCATAATAAAATTGAATTGCTCAGAAAGTTCTGCTAAAACTTTGTTGCTAGAAAATGCAACAACTAACCATCTCAACATTATGTATGCAAGCAGAACACGGGGCTCTAGTACACAGGTGCAGATGGGCCCCACATTCAAGAGCTCAAAGCAGATCAAAACACCACTTATTAATATTAAGAATGTCTTTCTACTCTCAATATTGGGTGACTTTGCAAAACTGATGGGCAATTCACACCTTATGTCAGTAGTTCTCAGCCATAGCTGAACATAATAATTACCTAGGTAGCTTTAAAAGAAAAAAAAAGCATAAGACATATGACATCTCTTTCTAGATAGAAGGAGTCCTAGAAATCCTAACTGTCCCTTAGGAAGTCTGTTTGTTACCTGGTACCATTTTCTATTGAGTTTTTTTTTCTTTTTGCCAGTTCTAGAAAACTCATTTTTTGATCTATAGTTTATGAAACCACCTGTGGGTGATAATACTGAATAGCTCTGATTAGTTGATGGTATTTAAATCAGAATGTAGAAGAGTGGAAACCTCTATTGGGGTATATCTAGCCAATAATGATCCAGAGAGAAGAAACTTGCAATCAATGAGGATACTGACAAATGTCCAGGACCTTTAATTTTTTAATGAAGTACGTATTATAGTTGTTACCAAATTACAATGGTTTTGTGTCTAAATAAAAGCATCAATTTTTGAACAGTTTTGCCTCAATCATTATACATGAATCCAAGTATGTTCTATTCAACCTGAAAAGTAAACAATTACTAAAACATATTGATAACGTTTTGTCACCACATAATTAATCAGACTTCTCTCTTTGGATCTGAGAGTTTTGTTTTAACTGTGGACTTAGATTAAGGAAAGGAAATATCAAAAGAAAGTGGTCAAATATTTAATTACAGTAGGATATGAATACATGTCATATTTTTTAAAGACAGGAAATTATTAAGCCAGAAAACCAAGGTTTTAGAAATGAGAGATTTTTGTTTAAAAAGATTCAAGAAATTTAGTGCAAAGCTACCAATAGAGAACACTTTCTTGGAAGGTTGACTTTTTGGAAGATAAGAGTTAGCTGTGGGTTTGTGTCCTCCACAGAACACAAAGAACAAAATTGTTTCCTTTTTCTTTAAAGAGTAGACTGTATATTCAAAGATCAAAATAATTTTTAATCTGAACTATTTGCTCTTCTCTTTATTATTTATAAGCTTTTTCAGTTTAAAACATTTTATATGCATTCTTATTGAAATACACACAAATACATATATGTAGTTAGTTAAAAATTTTAACTTCAGCTTTTTAAGATAAATTAACTTTATGAGTGTAGTATAAAAGGTAATATATTACGCATAAATTTACCATCTTAATTGGAGCTTTGCAGAAAGCAAATATGCATTATAGAGTGATTGATCACTTTTATAATCCATCTATATTTATACACTCTAATCACCAAAGATTTTGGGTGACAATGTTATTCACTAACTTAATTTAATATTACTCAGACATCTTGAAGTCAGTTAAAGATCTCAAAAATTGGGAGAGTTCCTCAGATGGCAGAGTAGAAAGACCCTGAGCTCATCTCTACTCACTGGCACACCAAAATTACAACTATTTACAGAATAGCTATTGATGAAAAAGACTGTAACCTACCTGAAAAATCTACAACTAAAGATATAAAGAAGGAACCATAACGAGACAGGTGAGAGGGCCAGAGACTAAAAAGAAGTGAGGACAATTTCAGAGATCACTGGGACAACATCAACTGTACTAACATTCACATTATAGGGATCCAAGAAGGAGAAGAGAGAAAGAGGTAGAGAACATATTTGATGACATAATAGCTGAAAACTTCCCTAACCTGGGAAAGGGAACAAACATCCAAGTTCAGGAAGCACAGAGAGTTCCAAACAGGATCAATGCAAAAAGGACCACACCAAGACATATTGTAATGAAAATGGCAAAAAATTAAAGATAAAAAAGAGAATATTAAAGGCAGCAATGGAAAGCAACAAGTTACAAACTAAGGAACTCCCATAATGCTATCGCTGACTTTTCAGCAGAAACTCTGCAGGCCAGAAGGGAGTAGCATGATATATTTAAAATATTGAAAGGGAAAAGCCTAACCAAGACTACTTTACCCAACAAGGCTCTTATTCAGATTTGATGGAGAGATCAAAAGTTTTACAGGTGAACAGAAGTTAAGAGAGTTCAGCAACACCAAACCAGCTTTACAAGAAATGTTGAAGGGACTTCTCTAAACAAAAAAAAAAAAGGCCACAACCAGAAACATGGAAATTAGGAAAGGAAAAAAGCTCATCAGTAAAGGCTTATATACAGTAATGGTAATAAATCAACCACATACAAAGCTAGTAGGAAGGTTAAAAGACAAAAGTAGTAAAATCATCTATATCCACAATAAGCAGTTAAGGATTCACAAAACAAATAGATATAAAATGTGATGTCAAAAACAGTAATCATGAAGGCAGGAGAGTACTAAAACAGGGTTGTTAAAATGTGTTTGAATTAAGAGATTAACAACTTAATCTAATCATATATATATATATATATATATATATATATAAAGATTGCTATATTTAAAACCACAAATATGTGGACACTAAAAATTATGCTACTAAACAACCAATGGGTCACTGAAGAAATCAAAGAAGAAATAAAAAAAAATATCTGGAGGCAAATGAAAACAAAAACACAATGATCCAAAATCTGTGGGATGCAGCAAAAGCAGTGCTAAGAAGGAAGTTTATAGCTATACAAGCTTACCTGGGGAAACAAGAAAAATCTCAAACAACCTAAGCTTACCCTACATGAATTAGAAAAAGAACAAACAAAACCCAAAACTAATAGGAGGAAAAAATTATAAAGATCCGAGCAGAAATAAATGAAATAAGTACAAAACAAAAATAGAAAAGATCAATGAAATTAAGAGCTAAATTCTTTAAAAAGATACACAAAATTTATAAAACTTTAGCCAGACTCATAAAGAAAAGAAGAGAGAGGGCCCAAATCAGAAATGAAAAAGTAGAAGTTACAACTAACACCACAGAAATACAAAGGATCGTGAGTGATTACTACAAACAACTATATGTCAGTAAAATGGACAGCCTACAAGAAATGGACAAATTCCTAGAAATGTGCACTTGCCCAAGACTAAACCAGGAAGAAGTAGAAAATATAAATAGACCAATTACCAGTAATGAAATTGTATCAGCAATAAAACAAAAACAAACAAAAAACCCCCCAGTAAACAAAAGTCCAAGACCAGATGGCTTTACAGGTGAATTTTACCAAATATTTAGAGAAGAGTTAACACCTGTCCTCATACTATTCTAAAAAATTGCAGAGGAAGGAACACTTCTGAACTCATTTTATGAAGCCGGCATCACCCTAATACCAAAATCAGACAAAAATATCACATGAAAAAGGAAATTTCAGGCCAACATCACTGATGAACACAGATGCCAAAATCCTCAACAAAATATTAGCAAATAGAATCCAACAACACATTAAAAGGATCATGCAGGCTTCCCCAGTGGCACAGTAGTTAAGAATCCGCCTGCCGATACAGGGGACACTGGTTCGAGCCCTGGTCCAGGAAGATCCCACATGTCATGGAGCAACTAAGCCCGTGCGCCACAACTACAGAGCCTGTGCTCTAGAGCCTGTGAGCCACAACTACTGAAGCCCATGTGCCTAGAGGCCATGCTCCGCAACAAGAGAAGCCACCACAATGAGAAGCCTGCGCACCGCAATGAAGACCCAACGCAGCCAAAAATAAATAAATTTTTTTTAAAAAGAGCCCTCTTTAAAAGTCATGAGGGATGCAAAATAATTTAAAGAAAAAAAGAAAAAGGATCATGCACCACGATCAACTGGGATTTTTCCCAGGGACGCAAGAATGATTCAATATCTGCAAATCAATCAATGTAATACACCACATAAACACACTGAAGAATAAAAACCATATGATCATCTCAATAAAGGCAGAAAAAGCTTTTGATAAAATTCAACATCCATTTATGATAAAAACTCTTCAGTAAGTGGCCATAGAAGGAACATACCTCAATATAATACAGGCCATATATAATAAACCCAGCTAACATCATACTCAATGGTGAAAAAGCTGAAAGCATTTCTTCTAAGATCAGGAACAAGACAAGGATGCCCACTCTCACCACATTTATTCAACATAGTATTAAAAGTCCTAGCCACAGCAGTCAGACAAGAAAAAGAAATAAAAGGAATCCAAATTGGAAAGGAAGAAGTAAAACTCTCACTGTTTGCAGATGACATGATACTACATATAGTAAATCCTAAAGATGCTACCAAAAACTACTGGAGTTTATCAATGAATTCAGTGAAGTTGTAGGATACAAAATTAATATACAGAAATCTGTTGTATTTCTGTACACTAACAATGAACTGTAAGAAAGAGAAATTAAGGAAACAATCCCATATACAATCACATCAAAATACCTGTACTGGGAAAACCATAAAATACTGATGAAAGAGATTGAAGATGACACAAACAGATGAAAAGATATACCAGTTCATGAATTTGAAGAATTAATATTATTTAAATGAACTTACTCCCCAAGGCAATCTACAGATTTTAGATCAAAATACCAGTGTCATTTTTCATAGAACTAGAACAAATAATCCTAAAATTTATATGGAACCACAAAAGGCCCCAACTTTCCAAAGTAATCTTGAGAAAAAAGAACAAAGTTGGAGTATCATGTTCTCTGACTTCAGGCTACACTACAAAGCTACAGTAATCAAAACAGCATGGTACTGGCACAAAAAGAGATATATAGATCAATGAAGCAGAATAGAGAGCCCAGAAATAAACCCATGTACTTATGGTCAATTAATCTATGATAAAGGAGGAAAGAATATACAATGGAGAAAAGGCAGTCTTTTCAATAAGTGGTGCTGGGGAAATTGGACAGATAATGTAAAAGAATGAAATTAGTCACACCATATACAAAAATAAACTCAAAATGGATTAATGACCTATATGTAAAACCTGAAACCATAAAACTCCTAGAGGGAAACAAAGGCAGAACCCTCTTTGACATAAACTGTAGCATTTTTTTTTTTGATCTGTCTCCTAAGGCAAAGGAAACAAAAGCAAAAGTAAACAAATTGGACCTAATTAAACTTAAAAGTTATGCACAGCAAAGGAAACCATTGATAACATGAAAAGATTACCTACTGAATGAGGGAAAATATTTGCAAATGATATGACCGATAAGGGATTATTATCCAAAATATATTAACATACATAAATATATTAACAGCTCATACAACTCAATATCAAACAAGCAAACAACCTAATTAAAAAATGAGCAGAAGACCTGAATAACATTTATCCAAAGAAGACATATAGATGGCCAACAGGCACATGAAAAGGTGCTCGACATTGCAAATCATCAGAGCAATGCAAATCAAAACCACAATGAGATATCACCTCACACCTGTCAGAATGGTTGTCATCAAAAAACAAAACAAAACAAAACACAAATAACTAATGCTAGCAAGAATGTGGAGAAGAGGGAGTCCCTATACACTGCTGATGGAAATGTAAATTTGTGCAGCCACTGTGGAAAACAATATAAAGTTTCCTCAAAGAAACTAAACATAGAACTATCATATGATTCAGCAATTCCACTCCTGGGTACATATTTGAAGAAAATGAACACACTATTTTGAAAAGATACATGAACCCCAATGTTCATAGCAGCATTATTTACAATACCAAAGATATGGAAGCAACCCTAGTGTCCATCAACAGATGAATGGATATAGAAGGTGTGGTATATATATACAATGGAATACTACTCGGCCATAAAAATGAATGAAATTTTACCATTTGCAACAACATGGATAGACTTATTTTATACTTCATAAAATATGTCAGACAGAGAAAGACAAATACTGTATGTTATCACTTACATACGGTACCAAAAAAAATTAAACAAAATAGGGAGTATGACAAAAAAGAATCTAGCTTACAGATATAGAGAACAAACTAGTGGTTACCAGTCATGAGAGGGAAGTGGGGAGGGACAAGGAAGGGATAGGAGTTCAAGAGGTACAAACTACTACATATAAAATAAATAAGATACAAGGATATATAATATATTCACAGTACAGTGAATATAGTCAATATTTTATAATAACTATAAATGGAGTATAATCTATAAAATTTTGAATCACTATGTGGTACACCTGAAACTGATATAATATTATAAATCAATTATACTTCAATGTTAAAAAGATCTTAAAAATTACATCTAAAGTATAAATATAATCATTGTTGATTTTAAAAATCAAAAGGATGACGTTTAAAAATCATATACAGATAGTGGAAGTGAAATAGCCAAGTTAAAATGATTGGCACTATTATTTGAAGTTTATAAGAACGAATTCTTTTATAAAACAACAATTATTCTTTAATTTAGTTAAATATGTATGTTTATATTTTCATGTCGTAAAATATTTTTTGTAAACAATAATTTATCTGACCCATAAGACCAACAGAGGAAATTTAGAAAGTTTAAAATAATAAGATTAGAGATATGATATGCAGCAATTTTGAACCCAAATTTGCCAAACTAATAAATTTGTCCAAGGATTCATGTAAAATAGGAGTATTATTCATGCAATTTTCAGTACAATTTATGAACTTCTGCATTTACAGACCAAATTTTAGAGCCGATTTAACCTATGTTTAATAGTACTAACTTTTAAAAGTTTTTTCTCTGCTTTTTGATTTATCTAGTTATGGAATGAATTTGTCATTGTTATGGGCTCTCTCTTGGCCACTTTTGTTAGAGAAAGGCTTATCTTGAAACACCAGCACTCTTCAAACCTTGGAAGTTTATTTTGTTACACACCTTACTTTTTATTTTTGTTTTTCATTTTTGTACTCTGACCTATTTTTAATTGGTGCTTCTTAAATTTATATTGGCCCAAAATACAACAAACTAGTGAATATAAAAAAAAGTAAACAGGGCTTCCCTGGTGGCGCAGTGGTTGAGAGTCCACCTGCCGATGCAGGGGACACGGGTTCGTGCCCCAGTCCAGGAAGGTGCCACATGCCGCGGAGCAGCTGGGCCCGTGAGCCGTGTCCACTGAGCCTGCGTGTCCGGAGTCTGTGCTCCACAACGGGAGAGGCCACAACAGTGAGAGGCCCACGTACCGCAAAAAAACAAAAAACAAAAACAAAACAAAAAAAAGGAAACATACTCACAGACATGGAGAACAAATTAGAGGTTGGGTTCAGAAAGGGAAAGGGGGAGGGGCAACATAGGGGGAGCAGAATAAGAAGTACAAACTATTATGTATAAAATAAGCTACAAGATATATTGTACAATACAGGGGATATACCCAATATTTTATAACGATTAATGGAGTATAACCTTAAAAATTGTGAATCACTATATTATACACCTGTACCTTATATAATATTGTATATCAACTATAATTCAATTTAAAACCAGCAATTTCTAAGAAAAAGAAATCTCCATAGACAAATGAGTCAAAGGAACTTCATGTACCTCTTGCCTGGAAAGGAGGGGAGGGAGACGCCTCATCTGAGTGCATGAGCCAGGTTCTCTGTCCCTTCCTGCACTTGACAGCTTAACTGTCCAGTGTGTCTCTGTCATTTTCTGTGTGTCAGCGGGTCCCATTACTGGAGAGAGATGGCTGGACACCTGCAGAAGTGGTCTTGACATTGCAGACCTAGTGGGACAGCAATTGCTAACCCTGAGTTTATAACCACCATGGTGAGACAGTATTCCTTCACTCTGTATGGTATCTGTCTGTAATCTGTCTGCTGTTTCTGGCTCAGTTTACCTCCTCTGATAATTTCATTTCTCCCTTGATGGATGAAGGGCTTACTTCCTTAGAGAGCTGTTAATACAGCTTCTGTGTTTAGACAAGATGGGGTGTGTTCAGGATGGTGCAGCCCTAGACCAGCTTCTTTATTTAAAGGAATGTGTCTGTGTTCTGTTCTTGTTATCAAAGAATTTGTTCCTGAGTTTCCTAAGGCTTTGGGAATTCAATTTGTTATTTTCTTGGAGATGATGTGTTTTTATCTGATTAGTGTACTTACTTTCTGAGTTACTTTGACCATTACTTCCTGTTATATGGCTCCAGATATTTCCTTTAAGGTGTTAATTGGACTACCCTACCATTACTTGGAACTGTTGTGATTTTTAGTTATACTTCTCTACCCTATTGCCATCAGCTTCTCAGTTTATAGTCCGCCAGTTGCAGACCAAATAGTGAAAGAGCTTGGTATTGTTTAGGAATAAGTGTAAATATGTTGCCAATCACATCTTCAATTATAGCTTGTAATTGAGCAAACTTGATACATTTCCCCAACCTTTGGCTGACTGTGGTCTCAGTGGTGGGTGGAGAGCAGGCGCCTTCCAGACAACCCCGTGGGGTATCAGCCCAGCACTTCCATCAATAAGCCAGGCCAGAAAGGGCCCAGGTGCCCAGTGGGCCCTTCCCTCTCCCTCTATGAGCTCTGTTAGACAGCAGCAAGGCCCCTTTCAGGGAGGATGTGGCTTCACACAGGAATGCAGTGGCCCAGGTTCTGGTTTGGCCTGCTCTATGAGGTACCTCTTAATTTTGTATGAGTAAAGAGCCTGGCTCCCACCAAGTCTGGACTGGGGTATATCTAGCCCATTGCACTAGCATTTGTCAGTGTTTTGGATAGTTTCAAGTTATCGTCTCAGGTTGTTCTAACACCCAATATGTTGTCAGAGCAAATGTGCGCACATGTAAGAAATTGGTGTCTATTTAGATTCAGAGCGGGACAGATTTTTAGTCCTAAAGCCTATTTGTTGATGTGAAACCGAGACAAGAAAACATGGTTATCAAGCATAGTGTCTTCCAGCTCAAGGGAAGGGACTGGTGGGGGTGAAGGGCTTGCTTAGATCATTCAAAGGCCATCTTGCCGTTGTGAGGTTCAAGTTTCCTGGATCTTCCCATAACAGAGGGGTGGCCAGAGGTTAGATATACATCTCCAACATCTGAATGTACTGTTGGCTTTGTGTGGTCTTCTTGTCAGAGCGGAAGAGCCCTCATTTTAATTTTTATTGTATAACATCTGGTAACAAACCCCTTCTTCTGATGATGTCTGAAATTTTTATTTCTGTTTTGGTTGTTTGAAGTTTTTTTTGGGGGGGGGTGTCAGATCTTATTTGCGGCACTCGGGATCTTCGTTGCAGCATGCAGGATCTTTCGTTGCAGTGCAGGCCCTCTTTGTTCCAGCTCGAGGGCCTCTCTCTAGTTGGGGCCCACAGGCTCAGTAATTGCGGCGTGCAAACTTATTGCCCCGCAGCATGTGGGATCTTAGTTCCCTGATCAGAGATTGAACCTGTGTCCCCTGCATTGGAAAGCAGATTCTTTACCACTGGACCACCAGGTAAGTCCCACTTGTTTGGATTTTTTTCCTTCAGTCCCTTTCCGTTCTTTTTCTTCCAGGTATGTAATAAGTGAAAGAGTTTTTTTGTTTGTTTGTTTGTTTTTTGATGACCAGTGGATCTCCAGAGTTTCCCAAGAAAGAGAGAAAATGAATAAGAAGGAACTACTATATACCTATTAGAATGATTGAAATAAAAAATACTGACACGACTAAGTGCTGGTGAGTATACAGAGCAACTGGAACCCTCAGACATTGCTAGGGATGCAGAATGGTGCAGCTGCTATGGAAAAGGGTTTGACAGTTTCTCGTATAGTTAAACACATACTTCCCACTCCTGGCTGGCAACCTCAATCCTGGTTTTTTACCCTAGAAAAATAAACACTTCTTTTCACACCAGAACTTTCACAGAGCTTTACCTGTAATAGTCAAAAACTGGAAACAACCCAAGTGTCTTTCAGTAAGTGAATGGATAAACAGACTGTGGTACAAACATACCATGGAATTGTGCTCAGCGATGAGAAGAAACACATGACTGATACACACAGGACTGGGATCAATCTCAAAGGCATTACGCTGAGTGAAGGTAGCCTGTCTCAAGAGGTTAACTATGGTGTGATTCCACTTGTAAGACATCCTTGAAAAGACAAAAACTGTAGTGATGGCTTGACTTGGAGTAGAATTTGTTTCTTTCACTCTGCTAACTCAGTATGTTGCTTAAGATTTGACTAAATTCTTTATGCATTTAATTCTGATCTGGTATAATTTCCTCATTTTTCTGATGAGTGATGGGTCATGAGCAGTATTTTCAGGTTTTGCAGAAGCTATTTTGCTCGATCATAATGTTCCTCCTTGTGTGTTCTGGGGAGCTGGGAGGTTGGGTGTAAGAGTCCTCCAGGGTCGGCTCCCAGGGGTGGGCAGTTGCAGCCTCAGCTTGATTTCTGCCACGCACCTCTGCTTATCCACATTAGTCACAGCTCCCACTAACACCGAAACCATGTCCTTTGATTTGGGATTTGAGTTTTTTTGTTTTTTGTATTTTTCCTTACAGATTTGACCAGGCCTCCATTGAGTTTTGACCTGGATTTATTTCTAATCTCTTGTGTAATGCCTTTTCTACACTAGACCATGAGTCAGTTTTTCATAGTCCCCTTAGGTTGGAGGTTTTCCTCTTAAGTATTGCTTTAATTTCAGAGAACACTTCTCCAGTGTGAGCTGGTTAACTTCATGGAGAGTCATCCCATATTCATTGCCAACTGGATACTACCAGCCAAGTTGTCCCAGAGGTTCCAGCACAGGCGGTGCCAAATGTAACTACTCCAAGCACTTCATTTATTGAGTCAGTTTAAAACACACAGGGAGAAGCAAGGGGGAAGATAGAGGGTTAGTTAATGGACTCGGGGTAAGGAGCAAACAAGTTGGGAAGGCCACACTCTGAATCCTGCTGACACAGTGTTCATGTTGCCTGTCTCTGTGGTGTCAGTGTCCCTGTTGTGATGCTAGAGGACTGGAATCGAGAGTTGAGCAAGGAGGTGCAATCAGAGAGGGTGGCTGTGGCCAGTGGGACAAGGATGTTTGGCCCCATTACTGTTTGCCAGTTAGTTTGCTGAGCAGCTACAGGTTTTAGCTGCATTTCTTAGACTGAGGACACATAGAGCTATAAAGCTGTAAAACCTCATGAATCTTTCATGCCTCAGGGCCTCATGGATATTTATAGTCATGAATTTTAGGTTTCTCTGAGTTTTTCCATTCCTTCTCTATCTGTGTTTAGCACACACAGACTCTGCTTGGGAACTTCTTCTCGTTATCTACATATCCTAGGAAGTTTGCCAATATCTTCCACTCTACTTGCTTACTACCTACTTAACTATACTTATGTCTTACATCTATACTTACTTGTCTACCTTACAGCTTTCCTCCTCTCCATTTACTTTCTTGTCTTCTATAGCATCATTGAATATTAACAAACAATACAAAAGTGCACATTGCACTACATTACCTCCAGCCCCACCTGTTGAGACATGGGGCAGGGGTTAGGGAGTCAACGTCCATGTTCGTGTTATCTCGGGTTTTCCTCTGTTACAGTATTCTGTACAAATATGGCTTTCCATCTGCAGCCCAATAGGCTTGCCAGTGCTGGGCTCCAGAATGAGACCTACTTACCTGTCAGTACTGGACAACTGGTTGGCTGTTATAACTATTTGCCTCCCCATCTTTGGGGGGACCTGGTCCCCTAACACTCAAGGAACTGAGAAGCAGAGAAAGCACACTTCTCAGATAGGTAGGTCCTAAAGAGAGACAGAAAAGGAAGGGGCTAAGCCACAAACCCTTAGTTTCTTCTCCCCAAATGACCATCAGATGACTTTCCTCCTCTTCCCTGGGGCAAAGGAAAGAGTGGGGAGGTGAGAGAGGCCGGGTGTGTCATCCCAGTGAGCTCCCTCCACATAGAGACCAGAGGAGTGATGATGGGAAGTGTTTGCTTCCAACTTCTGGCCCTTAGTCACCACAGAGTCTTATCAAATCATATTATTCCACTGAGGTATTTTATTGATTGCTATTTATGTTCAAGTATTTCATTTATTGCCTTAAAATAGCATTCAAGTCCTATATTGACATTTAAAATAGCTCCAGCTTTCTTCTTAAGAATAAGAGCTTTCAACATCACTAATCATTAGAGAAATGCAAATCAAAACTACAATGAGGTATCACCTCACACCAGTCAGAATGGCCATCATCAAAAAATCTACAAACAATAAATGCTGGAGAGGGTGTGGAGAAAAGGGAACCCTCTTGCACTGTTGGTGGGAATGTAAATTGATACAGCCACTATGGAGAACAGCATGGAGGTTCCTCAAAAAACTAAAAATAGAACTACCATACGACACAGCAATCCCACTACTGGGCATATACCCTGAGAAAACCATAATTCAAAAAGAGTCATGTACCACATTTTTCATTGCAGTTCTATTTACAATAGCCAGGACATGGAAGCAACCTAAGTGTCCATCGACAGATGAATGGATAAAGAAGGTGTGTCACATATATACAAGGGAATATTACTCCACCATAAAAAGAAACAAAATTGAGCTATTTGTAGTGACGTGGATGGACCTAGAGTCTGTCATACAGAGTGAAGTAAGTCAGAAAGAGAAAAACAAATACCGTATGCTAACACATATATATGGAATCTAAAAAAAAAAAAGATTCTGAAGAACCTAGGGGCAGGACAGCAATAAAGATGCTGATGTAGAGAAAGGACTTGAGGACCCGGGGAGGGGGAAGGGTAAGCTGGGCCAAAGTGAGAGAGTGGCATGGACATATATACACTACCAAATGTAAAATAGATAGCTAGTGGGAAGCAGCCGCATAGCACAAGGAGATCAGCTCGGTACTTTGTGACCACCTAGAGGGGTGGGATAGGGAGGGTGGGAGGGAGATGCAAGAGGGAGGACATATGGGGATGTGTATATATGTATAGCTGATTCACTGTGATATAAAGCAGAAACTAACACACCATTGTTAAGCAACTATACTCCAATAAAGATGTTTAAAAAATAAAAAAGAATAAGAGCTTTAAATAGCCTTATCTTTCTAAGTGTACCATGTACTGAGTTCTCCCCTCTGGCTCTGTGCCTCTTCGAGTGTTTGTAGGCACTGGTTCTTCCTATGGCATATTATTTCTGGCCAATGTCTTGAGATGGTAAAACAGAACTTACTTGGTCTTCTCCCCCTAAGTTTCTTAGAAATTTGTTCCTTAAGCAGCGCATCTACGCAAGAAATAAAGTTAATACGATCAAGAATGAAATTTAAGTTCAAGGAGAAGGAAACATTTAAAATCAACTGTGAATAATACATGTGTATATGTGTATATTCACTTAAAAATAATTGGTATTAAGTACATAAATTGTTTAGTCATACCATTTTGTAAATGGAAAGTACCTTAGGGGCTGTCTTGTCTAAACTCTTCATTCTTTTTTTTTTTTTTTTTTTTTTTTTTTTTTACCTCGCTGCTTGCAGGATTTCAGTTCCCCCGACGAGGGATCAAACCTGTGCCACCTGAAGCGGAAGCACAGAGTCCTAACTGCTGGACCATCAAGGAATTGCCTAAGTCCTTCAGTTTATAAGGAAGGAAACTGAAATCTAAAGAATCTGATTCTTGTCAATCAGAATAAATTTGAGAAGCAGTATGTGGTCCTGACTCTTTCCAATTTACCAAAATATTTACTCTGACAATATGGAGTTGGCTCCAGCATCACAAAACAAAGCGTGAATAAGCAAAAATCTCAAAAGAATTAATGCTAGTGATATAGACACTCATTTTCAAAGAAAGTTATTATTTAGACTTTTTATTGTAAAAAATTTCAGAAAAGTAGAGAGAGTAATATAATACACCCATCACTTAGTTTTAATACTTGTTAACTGTAACAGTCAGAAAAGGCTACCTTATACTTTAGTAACAAACAACCACAGTGGGTTTACAGTGACCTTTAAAGCACATTTTGCTATATGTTTAACATAGGTTGGTGGGAAGATCAGGGCTTTGTACCTCATTTAGGCATCACTTGGGGGCCCAGGTTGACAGAGGCTCCATAATGTTGTGATACCAGCGTTAAAACAAGAGGCTTCTGGGTTTGCTCTGACACAGGCTAAGAGCAGTCTGGAGAGTCGATACAGGTGATTAAATGTTTGTCCCTGAAGTACCTCATTACTTCTGCACACTTTCCATCTGCCAGATCTAATAACTTGGCCACTAATATATTAGCTTCAAGAATGTGGGGGAGTGTAATTCTCCAGGCATTAGAAAGTAGGGGCAACCAGATATTGGTGAACATTAGTGCTGTCTGATTATGCTCTATTTGCTTTACTAATTTGTTGGGAGCAGGTTGGAATATTTTAATGTAAGCTATAGACATAGCATTTACCCCTAAATATTCTACAGAATAAGGACATCTCCCCATTTTTTTACAGTATTACAATGTGAATTATAGTCATTATGGCAAGTCACCTCTAAATACTTCAGTATGCATTTTTTTTTAAATTAAGCTTTCACTTTATAATCACATAATTATTATCATACCTAACAAAATTAATAACTCCCCAGTATCTCCAATATCAATTCATAGTTAAGTTTTCCAGTTATCTCAAAACCTGCCTTTTTGGGTACACACTAGGATACAATTAAGGACTGTACATTACATTATTATGTCTAGAATAATCTCTCTTAATAAAACATAGACCCCTCCTGTGCCCATCCCAACCCCTTTTCATACAACTTTAACTTTTTGAAGGGACAGTTATACTGTGTTCTGTGTACTGAATACAGTTGTACTGTAGAAGGTCCCACCTCCTGATTTCATCTGTTTGTTTCCTGTGGAGTCACTTCCCTTTCTCCTTTACCTGTATTTATCCATAAACCAAATGGTAAGTAGAAAGGCTTCATTAAACTCAGGTTAACCATTTTGGACAAGGACACCTCCCAAGTAATAGCATAAAGTTCATATTGTTCCACCAAAGGAGGAGCCACTGTCTGGCTGCCCACTCTCAGTGATGCTAACACAGATCACAGCCAGGTCCTTCCATTGAGTGTTGCATTGCACCCTTTCCAAAAAGAAATCTGCACAGCGATGTTTTGGCACCATGTCCGTTCCCCACTAAGCCTCACAGGAAAACATTTTAAGATGCAATATTCATTTCCATTTCCAACTCTCCCAGGGAGTGACATTTCAAAGAAATACAGAGAAGCTGTATTTATTTATTTGCTGAAAATTAGGCAAGTCAAAGTAGAGAACTCGCTGTTTGAAAGTCTCAAGTCAGCAAGGGGAAAGATCTAAATTCTGTTTAAAATGCCTCTCTGTCCAGTGTTCTCATGTGGTTGTGCCCTGGCTTTTGTGACACCCGGGCCTCTTGGCTTTGCTCCTCCCTCTCTGGCCTCTCCTTCTAGTATTATTTACAGACTTCCTGCTGGTGCTGAGTGGGCACCTCAGGGTGCTGCCCTAGGTGCTGTCTCTTTGTTCCTGACATACCCTCTTGGGAAGATATTATCCACATCCATGGCTTTAACTGCAGCCTTTGCACTGCTAAGTCACACATTTCAGTGTATTAGTCAGGATTCTCTGGAGAAACAGAAACAGAACCAATAGGAAGTATATGTATGTATATATATACACACATATACACACACATATGGAGGGAGATAGAGATTTATTATAAGAATTGACCCACACTATTATGGAGGCTGAGAAGTCCCAAGATAGGCTGTCTGCAAGTTGGAGACCCAGGAAAGCCAGTGGTATAAATTCCAGTCCAAGTCCAAAGGCCTGAGAATCAGAGAAGCTGATGGTATAATTCCCATTCTGAAGACAGTAGAACAACCCCAGCTCAGGTAGTCAGGCAGAGAGCAGATTCTCCCTTCCTCCTCCTTTTTGTTCTATTCAGGCCCTCAATGGATTGGCTGAGGCCCACCTGCATTGGGGAGGGCAATCAGTAAAAAGATCAGTGGTTTTCAGGGGTTAGGGGATAGGGAGCAATGAATAAGTAGAGCACAGAGGATTTTTAGGGCATTGAAACTATTTTGTACGGTACTATAATGGCGGATACATGTCATTAGACATTAGTTCAAACCCATAGAATGTACAAAACCAAGAATCAGCCCTAAGGTAAACTATGGACTTTGGGTGATTATGATGTGTTCATATAGGTTCACTCATTGTAACAAATGTACCACTCTGATTGGGAATGTTGATAGTATGGGAACCTGTGCTGTGTGTGGTCAGAGGGTATATGGGAAAACCCTCTGTACTTTCTGCTAAATTTTGCTGTGATGTAGCTGCTCTAAAAATCTGCTCTAAAAAATAGTCTATTTTTTAAAACTAGAAAAAAATTAGCCCAACCCAATAATTTGAACAGCCCTTCTTAGCCTCTTGGATTACCATCTCCTCCTTTCTGCCAACATGGCATCCAGTGTGGGGAGAGATCTCCAGAAGTCATGGCAGAGGAAAGCGCTGAGGTTGGCCGTGGTAGTCCTCAGTCCCTCCTGGTGTTTGGAGTGGTGTTCTCTTCCAGAAAGTGGCTGGCCTTCTCTACTGTGCTTTATGTGGGTGCCCTTGTTGACCTCCTAAGTTCCTTCCTGGAAAAAAAGAAGGTATCAGGCACAAGATAGAACGTAATCATGCCATGGAGCAGCCATACCTGGATGACTATGTGTTACCTCACTTCATCTAAAATATAACAAACTGAAGAGAAGGCTAAAAAAAACCCCAAACTGAAGAGAAAGGTGATCAGCATGTCAAAGGGATGTGGTAACATGCAGATGCATTTTTTTATCTTCTCAGCATCTTTCCTATCTAAAATCTAATGGAGAGCTGGTCAGTTTTTGTTTTAAATAAAAAATTTTGAGACAGAGGTCATCTATCTTATCTATGTCTTTTCCCCCACAAATAAAACATCTTTGCCGTTTATATATGAAGGTAAAAATTCTTACTTAATTCAATCAATCTTTTTTAAAACGATATAACATCATGAAGAATGTTTTATACGTATTTGTTCAGATTTTAATAAAAGTTGCTACCATTTATTCAGGGCATTCATTATTTTAACTTCTTAGGCACCCCACAAGAAAACCGAGACTTGGAAAGATGAAATAAGTTACCCAAAGACACATAAGTAAAAAGTGATGGAGCTAGAATTGTATCCCAGACCTGTTTGATTACCAAGGTTGTACTTTCCTCGAATACCCACCTTTCGATTACGATTTCTCCAGGCTGCCTCTCCCACCAGGCAGGTTATTACCTTCATTTGATATAGCTTGCATGGAGCTGTAACTCCAGAGAACCCATTTCTGCCTAACTTTGTAAAATGTATCTGTGATCATAACAGCAGTGACTGTTACACACTTATGATTCAGGGTACTTTGTTAAGTGTTTGATGTACCTCTCTCAGCAACCTATGGATATTTGTATTTTAATCCTCTTTTTTGATAGAGAAAAGGAAACTGGAAAAATTAAGGGGAAGAAACGTGCCCACAGTTCTATGGCCAGTGAATCCCAGAGCTGGTGCCTGAGCTCCTGAACTGTGCTGCTTCTGATCACTAAACATTTTCAGTGGTAGTTTTCCAGAGTACGGTACTGTCTCCTTCTCGCTTAGCGTGAGAGCCCTGTGCCTCTGTACATGCATTTGGGATCTGTTCTCACCTTCTCTCCTCTGCCCTTATCCATTTACTTGCCATCTTGTTCCTTCTCTGGTTTTATACCCCATTTCTCTACATTTTGCTTCATTTGATCAGAACATGGAACTCAGTCATATATTTGGCCCTGTGAAATATTTCTCAAATAGGGTGTTATGGCCCATATTGTTTCTAAACCATATTTATTTTTTAAACTTTTATTTTTAATCATATGGTGCTTTGAGATTCTTCTTTCTAATTCTCTTTTGAAAAATTTAAAATCTACAGAAAAGTTGAAAGAAGAGTACAACAAACACCTGAATAAAGTTGAAACAAAAGTACAACAAACACCTGAATATACCTTTTACCCGTTTGTTAACTGGTAAAAGGTATATTCACCAGTTGTTCGAATTTGTTTTTCAAAGTAAATTATAGACATCATGACACTTCACTGCTAAATGTTTAAAAATGCATTCCTTAAGAATGAGGAAATTCTTCTGTCTCCATGTATGTATCCAATATCACATGTCAAACCTAATAACTATTCCAAAAGATCATATATACTTAGAATTTCTGAGCATGTCATCCATAGCTTTTTCCTATTTAAAATTCACACATTGCACTTGGTGACACCTCTTTAGTCTCTTTTAATTTAGAACGTTGACTTTTTTTTAAGGAGTCCAGCAGGCCAGTTGTCCTGTAGAATGTCTGGATTTCAGTTTTCACTGGTTATTTCCTGAGGGTGAAGTTCAGGCTGCGTATTTAGGCAAGCATCCTACGGCAGTGCTGTCATCTGGGTACTTGCTTTCGGGTCGCATTAGGAGGCTCATAATTTCACCCTGCCTCACTCTGCTGCTGCTGTTTGACCACTTGACTATGGGAGGTTTATATTTGCTTTTTGTTGTGTTGCTAGATTGGCATTCCTTTGATAGAAGCATAAACATTTCTGGTTGTTAAAAAGCTGGGATGTAAAGAGAACAAGAGAGTGGTAACATCAAGAAGCAAAGACAGCAAATCCAGCTTCACCCAGAGGAGGCTGTGCTTGCCACCTCCTGCCAGGCACAGCATCCTTTTTCTCTTTCCTACAATAGTGCTTCTCACGGCTCTCCCTACCAATCTCTTCCCCTTCACCACCACTCTGGTTTATCCTATGGGCTCTTACGGCCTAATCACATCACTCTTCTGCTGAACAATCTTTACCAGCTCCTCATTTCTTACAGGGCAAGTTCAAATATTTTCTTGGGGCACAAACTTTCCTTCCTCTGTTTTTCAGAGTAGTGTCTTTATCAGTAAACTTTGTTAGTTGAAGTATAACAAGTGTATAGGAAAGTGCAGAGTAATAAGTGCACAGTCTATCAGTCTTCACAAAGTGAACCTACCCAGGTCAGGAAACAGAGCTTTGCCAACATCCCAGAAGCCCTCCTCATTTCTTCTCCCAGGTGCTACCTCTCCTTCCTCCCCAAAGTCCACCACCACTCTCCTGACTTCTAACACCATAGAGTAGTTTTGCCCCTTTCAAAAGAAACTGTATGTAAATGGAAATGCACAGGATGTATTTTTTTAAGTCTGGCTTCTTTTGTGCAATAGTATGTTTGTAAGTTTCACCCAGGTCATTCATGTGTCTTCATTGTATGAATATGTTAGAATTAATTGATCTGTTCCACTGTTGAGGGATATTTGGGTTATTTTCAGTTTTTAGGTGATGTGAGTTGTGTTGCTATCAACATTCATGTACAGGTTTTTTTCTGTGGGTGATGTCTTCATTTCTATTGGGGATGTATCTAGGAGCACAATTGCTGGTCATAAGGTATGTATATGCCCATCTTTAGCAGCTACTGACAAGTCATTTTCAAAGTGATTGTACCAATTTACAGTCCTACCAACAATATATGAATGTTTCGCTCACTCCATATCTTTGTCCACACTTGGTATTTTCAGCTTTAAAATTTTAGCCACTCTGGTGGGTGTATAGTGTGTCTCATTGTGGTTTTAATTTGCATTTATCAGATAACTAAGAACTTGAGCCAATTAGATATCCTCTTTTGTGAAGTCTGTCCTTTTTCTTATAGATTTGTAGAAGTTTTTAATATATTCTATGACTGTCTTGTTGGTTGTATGTGCTGATAGAAATCTTCCCCCCCGTGGATTGACAGTACATTCACCTGGTGTATTTTAATGAACAGACATTCCTAATTTCAACATAGTGCAATTGCTGGGGAACTCTTCTTTTGGATGTCAGAGCATGACTGTGGTTTTCCTGGCCCTCCTTCTGGCCCTGATAGCCTCACAAGACTTTATCTAATGACAGGGAAGAGCATTTGTGGGCACCTTCCCTTTTATCAGGAGGAGAAACAGATCACTCTCAGCAGTATAAGTGACTTCCCTTACATTTCACTGACAAATCAGGTCACATCTCCACCCCTAGCTGCAAGGGAGTCTAGAAAGGTGAGAATCTCTTATGTTACTGACTCTATATTCTGAGGATGGCAAGAGGGAAGGGACTGGAAATAGGCATTGGGAGGCCAATGGGCAAAGTCTACACAAGAAAGGAATTGAGTGCTGGGGCTTCCTGCTGTTGCTGGCAAGTGGAAGGCACATTATTTGCCCCTCCCCCCCACACTGAAAAATGTTGATTGTCTGTAATGTTGAGCCATTAAATGAATTCCACTGAAATTACATCATGAAACTGGAATACTATGATGGGTTACTGATGAAAGTGAAATGGGTGTGAAAATACCTCCATATGGAATCTCCATATATGCATCTCTTTTAGTGTAAATTTTCATATAGAAGCATTTTTAATATGAAAAAATACAAACTTAACATTGGTCATCTTAGGAGGATCATATTAGTGGAGGGAAGCCTTAACATTTTCTTTCTATACTTCTATACTATATTTAATTTATATTTTTATAACTTTAAAAACATTGTGAAAACCCATACATTTGAGTCATGTTAAAATCAAATCCCGTTTACCAAGGATGAACTGCCTTGGCTCACCATTGTTAATTTAACATTGCCTGTATTTCTGAAATGACCTACTGTTGGAAAAAAATTAGAAACTCCAACAATTGGCTGGATTTGTGGAGTGGATAAACCACATAGGAGATACCTTAGCTTTATTAAAACTCCACCAAGTTCTTACTATGCAAAGTTAAATACGTCATTTATGGGCTGAATGGTCTCAAAATGCATATGTTGAAGTTCTAACTCCCAGTACCTGAGAATGTGACTGTGCTTGGAGATAGGGCCTTTACAGAGGTAATAAAGTAAAAATGAGGTTATTAGGGTGGGTCCTAATACAATATGACTGGTTTCCTTACCTGAAAAGGAAATCAGGACACAGACATGTACAGAAAGGATCATTTAAAGACACAGGGAGAAGACGCCATCCACAAGCCCAGGAGAAGGGCCTCAGAAGAAACCAACCTTGTCTGCACCTTGACTCAGACTTCCAGCCCCCAAAACTGTGAGAGAATAAATTTCTGTTGTTTAGGCCACTCAGTCTGTGGTGTTTGTTGTGCAGCCTGCCCTAGCAAACTAGTACAGTTACTTAATATGCATATGTAGTATATTTCTATTCTTTTTTTCCCAGCTTTATTGAGGTATAATTGATAAATAAAATAGTAATATATTTAAAGTATACAATATGATGATTTGATATTCATATACATTGTGAAAGGACTCCCACCATTGAGTTAATTAACACATCCATCACCTTTCATATGTACCTTTTTATTTTTTTTCTTTTTGGTAAGAACACTTAAGTTCTACTCTCTTAGCAAATTAAAAAATTATACAATACAGTATTGTTAACTATAGTTGCCACATTACTCATTAGATCCTCAGAACTTATTCATCTTATAACTGAAAGTATGTTCCCTTTTCCCAGCCTTTCTCTATTTCCCCCGAACCTCCAGCCCAGGCAACCACTTTTCTACTCTCTGTTTCTGTGAGTTCAACTTTGGTACGTCTTCATCCTAGTGGGATGATAAAAGAAAGAGTACTGCTTAATACTTACATCTAACTATGTGTTTAATGTTTTAGCTTTTTTTTTTTTTTTTTTTTTTTGCGGTACTCGGGCCTCTCACCGCTGTGGCCTCTCCTGTTGGGGAGCACAGGCTCTGGACACACAGGCTCAGCGACCATGGCTCATGGGCCCAGCCACTCTACGGCATGTGGGATCTTCCCGGTCCAGGGCACGAACCTGTGTCCCTTGCATTGGCAGGCGGATGCTCAACCACTGCGCCACCAGGGAAGCCCCCTAATGTTTTAGGTTTTAACTTAAAAAAAAAAATTTATTGGTGTATAGTTGCTTTACAATATTGTGTTAGTTTCTACTGTATAGCAAAGGGAATCATCAATATGTATACATATATCCCCTTTTTTTTGGAATTCCTACCCATTTAATGGTCACCACAGAGCAGTGAGTAGAGTTCCCTGTGCTATACAGTAGGTTCTCATTAGTTATCTATTTTATACATAGTATCAATAGTGTATATGTCAATCCCAAGATGAATTGGGATGAATTAGCTTTTAACTTTTAAAAACTCTTTCATAATTCTTTGCTTTTCCCTGTCAGAATAATTCAGTGAAGCGAGTTAAAGCAGGTATTCTTGCCTTACAAATAAGAAAACTGAGGCACAAAGGGATTAAATGATTCAACCAAAGTCACGTAACAAGTGAGGGTCAAACAGAGACCAGATTTGGAGGCTTGTTCTCCTGGACCAGTAGCCTTTCCATTAACCATTTTCTTCTTATCGAATGGAATATTTAATGATAACTGTCTCAAATGGGGCTTATTTCCAAGTACGTCAAAGCCACCCAGCAAATGCATATTGAGCACGTGTGTGTGTCAGTCTTTCTTAGGAGCTGAGGGGACAGTGATGGAGAGAACATGGTGTCTGCTTTTGAGTAGCACGCAGTCTAGATGTGTTGACAGACCCCTAAATGAGCAATATTCTTTTTGTTTTTGTTTTTGCGGTACGCGGGCCTCTCACTGTTCTGGCCTCTTCCGTTGCGGAGCACAGGCTCCGGACGCGCAGGCTCAGCGGCCATGGCTCACGGGCTCAGCCGCTCCGCGGCATGTGGGATCTTCCTAGACCGGGGCACGAACCCGTGTCTCCTACATCAGCCAGCGGACTCTCAACCACTGCGCCACCAGGGAAGCCCTAAATGAGCAATATTTTACCCAGTGTGAAAAGTACTACAGTAACAGTGTGAGTAAAGCATTGTAGCAACACCATTGAGGAGGACTTCACAGGTGTGGTGAAATTTGTTCTGCGCTTAAAGAAAGTGAAGGAGCTTGTTAGATGGAGGTCAGGTTTCCAGCAGAAACTTCACTTGGGGAGTTGAGAGTTGTGTGATGTGGAGCCCAGAACATGGTGGCTGGAGAATAGACTGAAGGACAGTGGTGAGGGGTTGGGGGGTGGTCGGGGAGGGGTGACAATTCTAAGAGCCTTCTATGCATGTGAGGGAGTTTGGCCTTCAACCCATATAGCAGAGGTTCTCAAGATTGTTGCACGTCTCTTATGAGGTAAAGAATTAATGGAAATCTGTCATAAGACTGTTGAATTTTTATTTTACTAAGTAAAAACCAAGCTTCTATCATCTGAAATTCAACATCATTTTATACAAGGAGCAACACCAAGAATGTAGGCAAGTCATATTTCTACTAAAAAAAATGTTGAATACATTTAGCTTTATGAAAAACTGTATTCTCCATTTTTCACTAATTTCACTGAGACAGAGTTTGAGGGGGGCACCCTACAGATCACACTTCTCAAACTTTAATGGGGATACATGAATCACCTGAGGATCTTGTTAGAATGCAGATTCTAATCCTGGGTGGGGCCTGAGATTCTCTGGCTCTAGAAGCTTCTATGTCAGGTCCTTGCTGCTGGAGCCTCAACCACACTTTGAGTAGCAAAGCTCAGTCTACACAGCAAGAAACCAGAATATTGGCTTGATCGCACTTGTATTTTAAGAAGTTAAACCAGAAGTTAAACCGTGTGTAAAATTGGTTGCAAATGAATTGCTACTTCAGTTAATCACACAACAAAAGTTCTGCAGATATTTGTCCTGTATGTTATAAAAGATAACTTTAACTTAGATTTCTGGTCCGCTGATTCATTGTGGGAATTCCTCAAGGAGGCAAGATTACCTCAAATAGTCACAAAAAATGCATCCTTTGAATTTACTATATATGTCTACCCTAATTTAATAGTTTAGCCTTACTATAGAAATGAAATTTTGTGGGATTCTTATAAGCTGTATGTTTCAAGAAGAGAATATCTGTAGCCAAAAATAAAGTGACTTAAAAATTGTATAAATTGAAGCAGCAGTAGTTGATTTGGTGCCATCTTTTCTCAGAGACTCAAGCAGTGATTGAGTCCCGTACATGAAGAACAGATTGTTACATGTGAGGCCTATTAGAAGTTAACTCCAAAGCAGATGTTCCTGAAGATTCTGTTACCATTATAGACAAGCTGCTCTCGTTTTATAGAAAAACAAATATGTAATAATAAATTATCATACTTACCTTAATGGCTTAATAAGGCTTCCTTAGTAAACAGTCACAAATGGGGATAGGAAGTTTAAAAATGTACTATTTAAAGTAACTAGTATTTTTATGACATCAGAAGCCTAACATATAGTGAACAGTAACAGATGGTGAATCTTACAAATATAATTATTGGGAAGGCTGCTGGAATCCAAGGCAGAAAATAGCAAAGGAGAATGACTTTGGGGTCAGTTGTCATTTTACAGAAGCTCTAAGTTCAGAGACCAGATGGTATTCTTTAAGAGATTAATTCAGAGATGCTCCCCACAAAAATCTTTAATAGGTGATTATTTTCCCAAAGCCTATTTGAGCACCAGCCCTCAGAGGACCTACAGCTTTTAAAGGGGTTCTTATATTCTTTGGCCTTTTATTCCACAATTGGGTGTCCAGTACCTTGAATAAACACGACTCCTGATGAATTCAAAGCCCAACTTTATGTAGTTCCCACTGCCTCATTAAATTTGTCTCAGTGATTCAGCCTTTCCCTGACCCCTGGGAGAGACTCAGGCAGGCCCATGACTCTCCTGCTCACTTTAGTAACAGACCAGTCTTAGGCACCTTATGAAACTCAGCCTCAATTCCAAGATATAGTATAGGCAACCAAAAGAGTTCAAACTTTTAAAATATTTATAAGGCTATATTACCTCCTAAAATCCCAGCTAGTGAGAAGAAATAGAGGGAAGAATAAATAGGGATGTGTGTATATCTTTAAAATTCAGAACATCGAAGAGTTTGAACTGAGGTCCTAACATATACATTAAACAAAATTAAAAAGAAACTCCCAATTGGTTCACCAAGTAAATGAAGGGCTATTATTATCCCTCTACCTCTGTGCCCCCTCACGCAGAGCACTGGTCTTTAAGTGGGATCATAATGCTCAGGATGTTACAAGATTATCCTCTGTGATGAAGGGAAAATATTGGAATTTCTTTTTACTTTTATTTGTCCAAAATAAGTTACATTAAGCTTCACTATCATTTAATGTTTTAACTGACTCTAGTACATGCATTCTGAGTGTGTGTGTGTGTGTGTGTGTACTGTGTGTGTCTCGGAATTGGATCGACGGACGGATGGATAGACTGATAGATAAATGGATGGATGGATGTACATTTTTTTAAAGCTAGGACTGTGAGATAAACAGAAATCTCTGGTCTAAAATATTGGGTTGGCCAAAAAGTTCGTTCAGGGTTTTCCTTAGTCTGGAAAAACCTGAATGAACCTTTTGGCCAGCCCAATACTAGAACAGTTTTGTTTTGCATTTTCAGAGCCTGATCGGTTTACTTAATTTACTCAAGTTTTCCTTAAGGGGTACAATATCAAAGAATTAATTTTTATCTTTTTTTTAATAAAATTTATTTTTTATTGAGATATTGATATAATTGACATATTATATTAGTTTTAAGTGTACAACATGAGACCTAATTTTTAGATGGAAAAATCAGTAACAGCAGTAATAGTACATCATAGATATTATCTAATTTACAAAGTGATTGTCTTGAAAACTTAGTTCTAATTTTCTTGTATCAGAATTTATTTTGAATAGTGCTGACCTATAATGAGATCTGTTTTACAGCATGAATGGAAACATATAAGGATATCTGTTTCACAAAACCAGGGCTACTCTTATACATATGATGTATTGATGTTATGTTGTCTATTCCTTCCTTTGAAACGTTGACTAGTTTCTATTGAATTAATGGTACAATCTATTATGGTTGCAACCCACAGTTTGAAATTCACAGGGCACCTGTGGGACTTCTCAGGCCCCATAATTTCATGAGCCAATTCCTCATAATAAATCTCAATCAATCTCTCTGGATAGATAGATAGATACATAATACTAATGGCGTTGTGTGGAAGCCCAGCGCACCCATATCCTTACTCTGGCCAGCCACATTTCCTGAGGCAAAACAATTCCTATCAGTACAGGCAGAAAATGCCTCTGAATGGAGCTTTGGCATCTGCTGTCACTGAACCCTGGTTTCCTCATCACCTTGTTCTCCAGTCTTGGTGGGAGTGAGGAAGGATGAGGTGGGGTTGAGAAAGGAGGGTGCAGAGGAAATTCTGCTTGTGCTCTTAGCTTGGCACACACCATAATTTTATATGTTTAAAGCACACCCTGAGTTCCTATAAAGGCATACTCAGGAAAATGACCTATTATTAGTTCTCTATTATGCTTTCATCATAAATACATATTACTGTATTTTTAAGGCAGAGTTCAATTTTGGCACCCTATTCATGTTACTTAGGCATCAGAGAACTTGGCAAAAATGGTAGGCAGTGACAAACAAAAAGTAGTAGTTCTAGTAATTGCTTGTATTTCCTTCTGCTTAGCCATTGTTTCTTTCTTTCATCGGTTATTATATTACATTTTTCTCCATCACAGAACATTCTGGCCTGAGGTTAATTTACTTTCAAACTCAATGAACACAAGAGTGACACTGTCCTCCTTTCTGCTTTATTGCATGACTCTAAGGAGGTGCTAAAATGATTCCTCCTCCCTGAGGAAAATGAGTTTTCTGTGTGTTTTGCAAGCTTTAGGCCTAATTTGCATATTCATGGCAAGGCAATTATCTTGATTTTTGAAGAAGACATTCATTTACAATAACAAAAAATTCAGAATCCTTTCACTTGAATTATCTAAATAATTATCACAATTTCTCTCAGCAGTGATGTAGATGTGATCCCAGATGCCACTTGGCCTACAATACAAAAGCAACTACAAATCAAAGAAGCAAAACATAATTTATTGTGACATTTATCCTACTTTATAGAAGACCAAGACTAGATTCATTGCAATCCACCTTCTCAGTAACCCTGGTTGGGTCAATTCATTACTGGTGAGGCATCCAGAAAATGCTGATGATATATGTGGTCATGTCAGAGATTTTCAGCTAAATTTCTGACTTGTATTTGTCATATCGTTTGGTGATGTGATTTTAAGATTGTAGGAGAAAAAAGAAGCGATTTTATGACTGCCTGCTGGAAAAGGCTGGTGGTGTGGCAGCTTAGGAGTTCTGGGTAAGTTCTTTTTTTAAAAAAAAATTTATTAGTTATCTATTTTATACATATTAGTGTATAGATGTCAATCCCAGTCTCCCAATTTATCCCACCCCTCCCCCACTTTCTCCCCTTGGTGTCCATACGTTTGTTCTCTACATCTGTGTCTCTATTTCTGCCTTGCAAACTGGTTCTTCTGTACCATTTTTCTAGATTCCACATATATGTGTTAATATACGATATTTGTTTTTCTCTTTCTGACTTACTTCTCTCTGTATGACAGTCTCTAGGTCCATCCACATCTCTACAAATGACCCAATTTCGTTCCTTTATATGGCTGAGTAATATTCCATTGTATATCTGTACCATATCTTCTTTATCCATTCGTCTGTCAGTGGGCATTTAGGTTGCTTCCATGACCTGGCTATTGTAAATAATGCTGCAATGAACATTGGGGTGCATGTGATTTTTGAATTATGCTTTTCTCTGAGTGTATGCCCAGTAGTGGAATTGCTGGGTCATATGATAATTCCATTTTCAGTTTTTTAAGGAACCTCCATATTGTTCTCCATAGTGGCTGTATCAATTTACATTCCCACCAACAGTGCAAGAGTGTTCCCCTTTCTCCAAACCCTCTCCAGTATTTATTGTTTGTAAATTTTTTGATGATGGCCGTTCTGACCAGTGAGGTGATACCTCAGTGTAGTTTTGATTTGCATTTCTCTAATCATTAGCAATGTTGAGCATCCTTTCCTGTGTTTGTTGCCAATCTGTATGTCTTCTTTGGAGAAATGTCTATTTAGGTTTTCTGCCCATTTTTTGATTGCGTTGTTTGTTTTTTTGACATTGAGCTGCATAAGCTGCTTGTATATTTTGGAGATTACTCCTTTGTCAGTTGCTTCATTTGCAAATATTTTCTCCCATTCTGAGGGTTGTCTTTTTGTCTTGTTTATGGTTTCCTTTGCTGTGCAAAAGCTTTTGAGTTTCATTAGGTCCCATTTGTTTTTATTTCCGTTTCTCCAGGAGATGGGTCAAAAAGGATCTTGCTGTGATTTATATCAAGGAGTGTTCTTTCTATGTTTTCCTCTGGAGTTTTATAGTGTCCAGTCTTACATTTAGGTCTTTAATCCATTTTGAGTTTATTTTTGTGTATGGTGTTAGGGAGTGGTCTAACTTCATTCTTTTCCATGTAGCTGTTCTGGATAAGTTCTGAGGAGGAAATCTGCTGTCACTGACCTCACCGACTCCATCCCTGCTGAGCTGCCTGGTGTCGCACGCAACTGCCACTACCTCCTGGAGTGCAGGACCATAGCCCCCTTCTCCTACCAGGAGCTGCCTGGTCCATTTCTTCTTGGCAGGTCCGGACCAATTGCCTCACAGAGAACCTCCTGCTTTTCTCGGGTCTCTGTCTGTCCTGCACTACTTTTCCTCCCAGCACTGTCAGGTTTTCTAAACTTTCTCCCATCCTTTTTCTCGAGAGAATTCAGTGCACACCTGGGCAGGACTAGGGGACCTGCGGGGAGAAGCTATGAGTCCATACTTCAAGAGTGAGTGGAAGTTGGAGGCTCCGCAGCGCCCTTAGGACATTTCCAACGTGGCGACACAGATGCGTGAAAATGCTCTGTCACTTTCAATCCCTGCCCAGGCTGGGCACAAGGGCGGCTCAGAGCGGCAGGTGAGGTCAGTGACTTCGGCAACTGCTCAGGAGCAGGGAGGGCTCACACTGTCCACTCTGACCTGCCCAGTGGACCTCTGGGAGCCCACATCCCAGCTCTGCAGGACTTCAGCCCAGGCCCCAACCTGGGAGCTTCGGAGACCTCTGCTCGTGCCTATCCACAGCATCCTTTCCTGCTCACCCTTTACACACCGACCGTGAATCCCTCTCCCAGATTCATCTTGGCCTTCCTCAAATCTTTCCCTTCACCCCCGCCCACCTGCTCTCCTGACCTCACACTTGAATTTGTCTTTCAGTGGGCAGTTAGGAGATTACGTTTTCCTCCAGCCATTCCTAAGTGAATCAGGGGTAATTCCAGGACAGGAACTCAAAGTCCTTAGGCAACTGGTTCTACACTTACCTTTTTTTTTTTTTGCGGTACGCGGGCCTCTCACTGTTGTGGCCCTCCCATTGCGGAGCACAGGCTCCGGACGCGCAGGCTCAGCGACCATGGCTCACGGGCCCAGCCGCTCCGCGGCATGTGGGATCTTCCTGGACCGGGGCACGAACCCGTGTCCCCTGCATCGGCAGGCGGACTCTCAACCACTGCGCCACCAGGGAAGCCCTCTACACTTACTTTTGACTTTTATTTCTTACCAATCTTCTAAATGAATCCACTTCTCCAGGGATGCAGAATACCTGCACACACACACACACACACACACACACACACACACACACACACCCCAATGGCGGTAATGATGATCCCTGCTCTCAGCTTTTCCTGGTGGTCCAAGTTCTAATTCCCCCTTCAGCCTGTTCTTTTCTTGCTGGGATGTCCCTCAGGCCCTCGTGGTGGCTGCAGTCCACCATCCACCTTCTCTCACAGGCATACTCTTTCCCACACATTCTACCTCTTGGTAATGTCTACCGGTTGTTTCCACTTTTAGTGTCTTGGTTTTTCTGTTACAAGCAAATTCAAAACTCTTCAAGAGGAGATACTGTCTCTTTTTGCTATGTTTCCTCCATAGTACGCAGCAGAAAACTGGGTGTCTAGAGGCAAATCGTATTTATTGATAATTAGCAGGGCCTCCATAACCCCCGAGATCCCAGTAAGGTGGTCTCCCAGCCTCAGTTACGTGGGTGGTCAAGGTCCAAATCCCCTTCTAGATTCTGCAGGTTCCTGGGGGCATCAACCTTCCCCATCCCCCTACTCCCAGGTGAGCTGCCTTGCTCTGCAGAATGCTGATCCAGATACAAAGTCCAGCAAACAAACAAAAATCCATTCACAAAAGCATCTGAGAGCCTAGTAGGACTTACTGACAATTTGAGAAGGAAATGTTAGAATGTTTTTTCTAACATTTTTTCTAACACACATATTCATCAGTGGCCTACCTGGGCCTCCTCTCTCCTCCCTCCCTCCTCTTTTCTCTCTACCCCCATCCTTTCAAAAGTAGCTCCCTGAGAAGTGCAAACCACTCCCCACCCCATCTCCTTCCACTTTCTCTGCAAAGCAACCTACCTCTTTCTCTTGGTGCCCAGTACCTACTGACCATTGCTTTTAGGGCTTCCCTTGTGACCCCAGTAGTGCATCAAAGCTATTTTCTCAAGAAGAAAGTTCTATCTCTCCTGGGAAATCTGGTACAGCTGTTAGAATAACTTTTTAAAAAAACTTGTTACATTGAAATATCTGCTCACTTCATTCTGAGGCTTCTGCTGTTCCTCCTTTCCCGTTTGTTAAATTGCCGCGTATTGTTACTGAATGACCTCCTCTCCCCCACCTTTCCTACCTTCAGGATTTCGTTCCTGTGCGCTTTCAAAAGGGCCTTATTCTTGACCTCCAGAACCTTGGACTTCATTCAAGCACTTTCCCCAAAGTAACCTTTTCCTTCTCAAGTGGGTAAGGCTGACAAAATGGAGATATCAAAAATGGCAGTGATACCTGTCTGGGTTACTTCGCTTATTTAGTTTACTCTATGAAGTACTCAATTCGTCTGCCAGTAACATTATCAATACTCAACAACAAGATTGCCTTGGCAATCTCCAACATGATGACTCAGTGGAGATAGCTGCACGCCCTCCTGACTTTTTAAGTAATGCTCTTTGTCACCTTCTAATGTCACCTGTTCTCCTTTGCCAAGACTGCTACCACTTATCTCCATTAGTTCTTGAATCTGTTTTTTCCTTACATCCATTAGAATCAGTGTAAGCTAGCTCTGCAGAAAATGCCACCAAAGTCTTTAAACTATCTTACCTTCCCATAAGACGTCCTAGTTCACGTTCCTAATTCAACTATAGCTCATAATTCTAAATTGTTTCTTATTTCTGTCTTCACTGGAATCTTGAGTATCGCATAATTTCACAGCCTTGGTAAGTTTTTCTTAAATTTTTCTGGTGCGAGTAGTTCGTGGACACCGTACAATGTCACTCCAGTGGTTGTACTACTTCCTAAATAAGTCCCAGTTCCTGCCCCTCAAAGCGTGCACACGCGCGCGCACACACACACACACACAAAATCAAATGGGTGCTGCCAATGATTCTCATTTTTGAGAGATAATTTCTAGTTTTCAAAAGTGAGTTCAATAGCTACCATTTTTAAAAAAAATCGAGCATAACTTTTTAGCCCTACCCAGATGTTAGCTGTTTTTATTTGGGAATATTTGCCCCTTGAAGATTTGCCCCTTGAAGATGGAAAAGAGTTATTACACAGCTATGATGCCGGACAAGAGTAGATGCTTACATAGCACTTTCACTAATTTGCAGAGAAAAGGCACTTACAGCTTGGACACCTCCTTAGATTGCTCCCTTCTTTCCAGCAGGCTAGAGAAACTCTCTAGTCTCATCTCCCTTGATTATATCAGGGGAAAAGCTAAAGTGTCAGACAATACTTGGCTGGCCTGCCTCGTGCTGGTCCCACGGGGCCTGGGTTCTGGCCACTGTGAGAGCTTTTGGCAAGTTAACCTCTCAGAGTCTCAGTATTCTCCTTTATAAAGTCGGCACAATAATAAAATAAGAAGAATAACGAGATACTGCTGGACACAGGAGCGATGTGCTGTCTGCATTCTACGTGTTGGCCCTGGGACATAGCCTGCCTCTCTGAATCTGCCCCACCACAGTCCCTGCTCTG
This sequence comes from Aethalodelphis obliquidens, assembly GCF_003676395.1. Classification (NCBI taxonomy): domain Eukaryota; kingdom Metazoa; phylum Chordata; class Mammalia; order Artiodactyla; family Delphinidae; genus Aethalodelphis; species Aethalodelphis obliquidens. The sequence goes on from NW_020838018.1 coordinate 3,763,093, forward strand.
GCTCACCTCGTCCTGGGCTGGTAGAGGGGAGATTCAGCTGTTTCTGCTGCAGCCTCCCCACCAGCCCCACTGCTAACCATTCAGGCTCCCCTCCCTCTGCTTGTGTCCAGTGACTCACGTGGGCCTCTGTGTTTTCCTGGCTGCAGCTTCCTCCCTATCCAAGCCTACCTGAGAGTCATCTTTCTGGGACTTCCTACGAAATCATGGTGCTCCAAGGCTTCCACCTCTTACTTTTTTAGTACAGTCAGATTTATTTGGCTTCAAACACATTTTCTATCATTCTGGGGAATGATGTGAGTGGGAGGGTGAGGCGATAGCATTTCCTCAGTTGACATCGTGAAACAGAAGTGTCACAGTATAGCTGGACTTTTTCTTTGGTTCCTAGTGAGTTTGGAATTGCTTATGTCATTCTTAATTTTTAAGGAGTAACATCTTAAACATCATCCAAGCTACATCTTAGATCCTTGAAATTATAAGACAGAATGACTAAGGAAGAGGGCATCCAAATGTAATATACTCACCACAATAGCTAATATTAGCAATTAATAGGGGAGGTACTATGGCCTCATAGGCAGGGTGCTTTGCTCCTGCACTGCTCTGACGGATGCATAATTCTTCCTGAAACAACTCAAGATTTACCTTTTTTGCTATTATCCACTTGGACCCTTACAGTAAGTACCACACAGTGTAAGGTTTGTCCATTTTCGAGGCAGTTTATCAACAGTTTTGTTCATATTTGCTCCTATTTCATGGCTGCAAAATCTTCCATCTCTGATGGGTTCCTTTGGAATGTTGACTACTGCATCTCTTGACACACGTGTGCCCAGGAGAGCAGGACAGTTGTCCATGTGTTTGGACACTGTGTTGACACAATCCAGCATTCCACTGGGCACCGATTCACATTAGGCTGGAGGGAACTAAAGCTTTTTCCCCTCCATATGTAGTTATTGTTTTTTGCCAGTTGTGAACTTGGACAGCCCCTTGTTTTGCCACTTCGCATAGGAACCTGACTTTACCCTCTATCCCTATTATAATTCATTGTGTTAGATTCATTCCATCCATTCTAGGCTGTGAAATGCTTTTGGATCTCAACTGTCTCCCATATCTTAGCCCTCTTCTGCTTTATAACATTTGCAAATGAGATGGGTTTCCCTCGGGGCCTCACCCAGTCATTAATAAAAAAGAAAAAAGGCCGAGGGCCAAGACTGGTAACACATTCCTCTGAGTCAGGAGACTTCAGAGAGAAAACTAGTCACTGTGTCCAAAAGGACAAAGTGGATGGCATGTGTGCGTGTTCTAGCATTCCCTTTAACTCCAAGGATTGTTTTTTAAAATATAAAAGTGCAGGAAGTTTAAGATATCAAAAATCAGGCTTTTATTCAAACCAGGCAGTCAAAAACGCTGGAGACCCCCAAACTGGGATGTTATAACTGGGCCCTTCTTAGGTGCCACCACGAGATACAGGTGACAGAGTGAGTGTTAAGTCATCCTGCACATGTTTTAAATTTTATTTATTTATTTATTTTTGGCTGTGTTGGGTCTTTGCTGCTGCGCGCGGGCTTTCTCTAGTTGCGGTGCGCGGGCTTCTCATTGTGGTGGTTTCTCTTGTTGCGGAGCACGGGCTCTAGGTGTGCGGGCTTCAGTAGTTGTGGCACGCGGGCTAGAGTAGTTGTGGCACGCAGGCTCTAGAGCGCAGGCTCAGTAGTTGTGGCGCACGGGCTTAGTTGCCACGGCATGTGGGATCTTCCCAGACCAGGGCATGAACCCATATCCCCTGCATTGGCAGGTGGATTCTTAACAAATGCGCCACCAGGGAAGCCCCTGCACATGTTTTATGAAGCCTCCAAGTCCTCCCCCTTACTTCTAGAATACAGAAGAGGTCAGTGTGAGAAGAAACAGTTCTGGAGAGGGCTTTGGTGAGGAGAAGAGCTATGGGGAAAGCTGTGCTTGATCAACATCCACCCATTCCTTCCACCCCACTCAGAAACCAGTCCCGCCTTGCAACAGAAGACACATTTGGTCTGTATTTGAGGACACTTACTTCTATGGGGCAACTGAGGATCCTGGACAAATGATCAGTCATGATCATATCATCGGTTTACTTAGAATGATGCTTTCTTCTGGACTTCTATATTATAAAGAGTTTCCAAACTGGAGCTATTATTTATATTCATCTTTAACAAATAGTAAAAAAAAAAAAACAAGTCATTACATAGACTGAATGTGGTGGAATGGGATCATTGATGTGTTCCTTGAAATTTTGGAAACTAAATAAAACAATATTTCACTAGCTTAATTCCCTAGACTTATATTCGAGAACTGTTAAGATTTACAATAACATAAAAATGACTTCATCCTTAGTCTTTTATCCACTCTTTTAATGAACCTCTAAATAATAAACTGGGTCAGTGATTCAACTATCCACATCCATGTGTCATACTTAAAAGAGAGATGACTAAAGAGACAATGATGCTAAACAAGTTGGATTTTTCTACTTAAAAAAAAAAAGGATAGAGAAAACGTAACCTTAAAGAAAAATAGATAATGGGGAGTAATTTAGTAAATTACTAGTCTCAAATGCAAGAAAATGCATTCCCCACCCCCTCTTCCCTACTCTCCCTCTTTGGAAGGTTTTCAAACTTATCATAGCCTGGGCCAAATTAGAAAAGGAAATATTATGTGTTGAACTTATGTTTTGGTTTTACCTTACAGATGGGAGAAAACTCCCCCAAATAAGTAAAATGCAGAATATCTTAATACAGTATCTACTTTTGTAACTTAAATTGCTCTTTCTTTCCCATAAAATTAAGTGCAATGGAGCAGAAGTTCTGTGTTTGTCACCAATCCTTTATTGAAACTGGTAACTTACACACTTTATAATAGAACAACAAAAATAATGTTCAATATATACAGCCTTTGCAATGGTCTATTTGACTATACACAAGGCAGAGTGATAACACAGTCTAATCTTCATAATAATTTGTGCACAGAAAGACACCCAACAGTCAACATGTGAACATTACAGTGAAATGACATCACAAGTCCAGTGAAAATTCAGCCTAATACAAAATGTACTATCTATTGCAAATGACATCTCTAAATGCCCAGAGCTTGTTCAGTAGTAATTTTACCCAGAGTCCGAAGCAGAGATTTGGTGTGTGGCTATAAGTCTTTTAAGTGAGACCACCTCTGCAGACAAGTTGGCTATCCCCTGCTTCAAAAACAAATTCTCTGGGTCAGAGACTTTGTAACCATTGTCTTTCACTTCGACCACTCCAGTTTTGTAACTACTCTGAGTTTTGCCATTAAGTTCTTTTTGATGCCAGTGTTCAGATTTGAGAGACCAATCTTGAATGTTAGTCACTTGCACTGAAAAGGGAGTGAGAGAAGAATGTACCAGATTGGGGGCATTATGCTTCTCAAGTTCGAAATGTCTCTTAGACGTCATGTCAACAGGCGAAGAAAGTTTTTGTGTGCCATCAAATTCGTGATCGAAGGCTTCCACTTTTATCTGCATGGCTTTGGCTTTAATCCGAAGCTTGTGCGGCAAGGCAGAGGAGTTCACTTCTGGAACTTTAACCACTGTGGCGTGGACACGCTGAAGTTCGACGGGAGAGTGGATTGGGCCCTTGGGAACCTGCTGCTCGTCTTCTCCATCGGATGACTTTCCTACTGCACCTTCATCGGTTTCTGATGTCCTTGGAGAGTTACTGGAGGATCGGTTGACCTGCAGCAGAGGGGGAGAGTGTGAGTAGCCAGGAAAAGAATTCCCCATATAGTTCTGGTACACGGCCGCTCGGTAGGTGCCCGGGTCATCTCTGGACTCCCTGGCATAGCTCTCCAGTTCCATTGGCTCTTGCTTGATGACCTGGAACTTGCTTTCTGGGCTTCTGCAGCCACTCTGCCCAGGGCCCTCCTGCGAATGTTCTAGCGAGGACACTTCCGAAACATCAGACAGAGAGCTCTGTGGAGAGTGCTTGATGACAGAAATGCAACTGCTGGCCACCATCGAGGGCTCGTGCTCATCCACAAAGGCGCTCACGGTGGATTTGGAAGTCTGGTAGTCTTGAAAATACACAGCTGTAGAATTACTGAGTTTCTGAATCTCCTGGGCATAGGCTGTCGAGCTAATTAAACCAAACTTTAATTTTAGGGAAAGCAGTTCAGCTTTTAAAGTGGCGTTTTCTTCTCCCAGTGCAATGAGTTTGTTCTCCAAAACCAGGTCATTCAGTCGACGCTTCTCCCGAGACCTCTTGGCAGCTTCGTTATTTTTCCGCCTCTTTTCCCAATACATGGCATCTTTCTTCTCGTCGGGAATGAATTCCCGTTTCCTCCGACATGCTGAAGATTTGTTTTTCCCCACACTTCCTTCATTGAGAAGGAGCTCTTCCCCTGTCGTCAAGTCTTCGGAGACTTCGGATAAGGCAGAATTAAGCACCATCATCTTGTCCACGCTGCTACCAGCATCAAGAGATGCCTGCTCCTTCTTGATGCTCTGCATTTTTCTCAGCTGCATCAGAAACAACCTTAACCTATATATGCGGTGAAGGAGAAGAAGTTATTTCCTCAGTAATCTCAAATGCTTTAAAAACTGCGGTTTAAAATCCATCAATATTCTTCTTTTTGTTCGACCGTCCAGGATAAATCTCTTCGGCTTCCCTCACCAAACGGAGTAGGGGTCTTCTAGGTCACCTGCAATACATGAAGAGAAACAGTTATCCATTTGGTAAATATTTATTACCAATTATGTACAAGAAAGTGCACGAAGCATTGAGGGTCAATATTTCTGCCCTTCAAAGAGTTTACAATCTTGCAAGGAAAATAAGTACCCAAATACCTATACGGTAAAGTTGTAAAGGACAAGTCCACAGTGAGACCTGTGGTCCAGGACAGTGAGAGAAAAAAACACATCTGCCCCAGGGAAAAACAGAGGAAGACTGTGTTTCAGGAGAAAAAATGGTGGGGTGGGGCATGTGGGGATAGGACATTACAGGAAGGAAATGACAGATCGCCTCTGGTTGGTAAGTTTTTAAATAGTACTTGCATCTTGTGGGGCTTCTGAATACTTTTAGATAGCACTTATATCACTGCCAAGCAAACAAGCTCACCTCATAAAAGGAACTTTTCCAAGTAAACCCCTTTAATATCAGTAAACAAATTCTGTAATTACATGGAATCAAATAAAAACGGAGCTAAATTTTTATTGCCACAAAAATAAAAATAAAAGCCACACAAACAACTGAGTTGTAGTTGTTTAATCTCTTATGTGGCTGATGTCCTGGTCATTCTCCCAAGTGACTCAGCATACCTGAAAAGGACTCTTTTCAATAAAGCCATCTCTTTTGACACATTTGTGCTATGAGGTTAGAAATGTTCTTTTTTTTTTTCCGGTTCCTTCAAATTGATTTATCAAACATTCACTTAAGATTGAAGCATCCACAGTGCTTTTTTTGGTCCTGACAATTCTGTCATAATAGATTTCATTGATAAAGTAGCTTCAGACTAAAATAAACGCTTATTATTCAAAGGGATTTTTTTTTTTACGTACAGTGCCTTCTTGAAACTTAAAATTATTTTAAACCAAGAGAATGTAATTATGGAAAGAATTTCTTTCCATTTTACTAATTAGTTTCAAACAAAATATAAGAACTCAAAAATAGAACCATCAACTAGCTTCCTTTTCCACTGATGACATATTTATAATCTGAACTTGGCCTGACAGGAGATAATAAATCCATATTAAGTTCCAATAACAATCTTCTCGTGGTCATTTTGGATCTGTCTTCCTGGACAGGGCTTCTCTGTCTAATTTTCCAGTAGGTAATACTTTCATAAAGGAGATATGGTAAGACAACTGTTCATTCGGCACTATCTGTATATGGCACTCTTCCTGCCCTATTAAAAAGATTTAATGTTTTTGTTTTAGGTCTCTCTTTCTTTCTTGTGCATAGTTTTATAATGACTAATGACGTTTAATTTTATCAGCTGGAAAAGACTGCCAGCTTCCTGTGTCTTTTCCAGAAGGAATGATGTAATAATTTCAGGATCATCAAGAATAAGGTTTAATGCCATGTTTCTGTCCATCAAATTGAGCCAATGGAAACAGTGAGTTGCAACTTAGCAAAACTTGTGATTACAAATACCGAGCTTCCGTTTGTTTTTGAAAATATAGCTTTAATGGGAAATGAAGGCAATGAGTCTGCCACAGCAGGCCGTGATGGTGTAGAAAGGGGAGCTTCCTAGTTATCACTTAGTAAACAACCCTGCTTCCTATATTTCCAGTTAGGTTTCTTGTTCTGATATGAAAACCCCTTTTCCTTCAATATACTGAATGGATTCTTCCCTCCTGTCAAGAATTTGTATTCCCTAATTCAGTTAAGTCTTCCCCCCTGAAATCAAATGAATGTTGAAGCAAAGAGTAAAAATTCCAGTTCCAGGAAGATAATTACATTGAACTTTTCCAAGATGCTTTTTAAATCTCCACTGTATCCCCAGATACTACTGTTTTTTAAAACATTATGCAGTTCCTTGCACACTATTATTCTGAGTATTTTCTCCACTTGAGACTCTTTCTCTTCCATGCATTTTTTAATTTGTCCCTTCCTTGGGGAAAAAAAATTACATTCCTTTTACATTTCACCTCACCTATGAGTTTTTACAGTTATGCTTTTGAAATGCCCCACCATTCTGTGTTAGTTACTGTTCCTAAACTTTTCATTCTTTCATCATTTCATATTGTTTCATCATTTCAAACCTACATTGAGTGAGTTGGGACTCTCTTCAATCTCCTGGTCCAAAGAATCGCGCTGAGTCCAGTGTGAGTGAGGGCGGGCAGGCAGCCCTTGCCACACTGCATAGAGAAAATAACACTACTTCCATTTAACAAAAATATCCCACTTGTCCTAAAATCTCTTAACCCATTTCTTCTGGGTGTCTAAGTACTTTATGTCCACTTTGTCGTCTTTACAACTTTGTTGGTACATTCAAAACCTGCAGAAAAATCTCATTTCTTTTCAGTTAATATTCTTCCTATTTGAATTTCACTATGTGTACTAGAATCTGGTTCTTCCTTCATCCGCACATATTAACTGCCTCTATGATTCCACCAGCAAATCAGGCCATAACGACATTAGGATATTTTCTGTAATATTATTTATCAAATAACCTTGCAGTGTTGAAAAGAGTTTATCAGCAGTGCGAGATACTGTAGAGAGAGGTGCTGATTTTGTACAATGTGTATCTTCCTACATGTTTGTTTTGTATGCCCAACTAGACTGCAAATTAGTTCAGGGCTCAAATTAATATATTTGTATCCTAGCAACAAACTGAACCTATTAGGTGCTCAACATCTGATTGACAGTCACTCATTTGCCTTATATAAGAGAGCTTTGTGCCAAAAACACTTTGTTGATAAATTCTTTTAAATCTGATTATTACATAAATTCTAAAAAAGATATTTAACTTAGTAACAGAGAGCTTCTCTTATTCATTCCTTGACTTATTCAACACATATGGAGCACCTACTGTATACCTGGCACTGAGCCAGACTGGGGGCACATAAAGAGTGAAGGAAGAATCAAACTCCCAAGAGTCAAGGGACCCCTTAGTCTTTGGTGGGAGACAGGCTTGTGAATACAGCGCTCATCCAGGGGTGTGCTAGGAGCACCGCCAACAAGGGGTGTTGGTGCACATATCACATTGTTTCTAGCTGCACTGCCTTTTTCTTTGTATGGTGACAGTAAAAACAATTATAACAGGTGCCATTTACTCAACACTGACTATGCAACAGACACTGTGAGCCTGGCCTGTCATTATTTCACTGCCCTCATAATAACCACTTTCAGATGAGAAAACTAAGGCTCAGAGAAGTTAAGCAACTTGCCCAGTGTCACACAGCGAGTTAAGGGGCACAGCTAAGATTCCAGGACAGCCCTGACCCCAATCCAATTCCTCTAACAGTACCCATTCCTGTACTCCCAGAGGGTTGTTCTGGTGTATATCCCTGCAATGCATCTCATTTACATACAGTTCCTTTCTGTGTTACTCTCATTTCTGGGTAATACATGCCCACTTACTAAGTGACTTTGGGGGCAGTAAAGCACTATTAGATGCTGCCAGAACTTCTTTAAGACAACAAAGGTACCATCTGGAACTTTTCTCCAGCTTCCACAGAGCTGTATAGCCTGCAAGTATTTAATGAATTGAGAAAACATTCTAAATTTTCATATCTCTGCTAAAATTTTAATCTCCGGGCAAACCTACATGCTAAAATAAATAGAAGGAAAAAAATTAAAGCTATTAGCATTGCCACCTGTGATTTTTTGGTACACAACCAAAATGTATCCATTTTCAACATGGTGGGAGAGGGCAGTTAAACCACAGAAAGACTGAGTGACTTTCCCAAGGCCATGCAGCACTAGAGGGCAGAGGTGTTGAGGGCAAAGAATCTATTTGTGCCCTTCAACAATAAATTTAAATTAAAGTGAATGGAAAGGTGGTTTACAACGCCTTCTAAAGACATCAGTTTTTATGCTCAACTAACTAATGACTTTATTTCAGTTCCAGTGTTTTCCCTTATGATTAATTGAACAGTCATTTCACCTCTGCCTCATGTTTTCAGATCACCACTAATGCTGTGTTACATCAGTCACCACTAGTTTCCTTTCTGGTGAATAACTAACACTAAATGACAATTCTATGATGCTGGGGTATTCGGCACGATCAGCTTCATTACACGCATTAGATAATACGGGTGCTTCTTAAAAACACAAATAAAAGGAGAAATTTAAGAGCAGGAGTCATCACATTCTAATGACATATTTTCCCACACCTAACTCGGATGTACCATTGCTAATTAATGCTTTTTTGTAGTACATCACACTATTTCTACAGGCAGGAGTTATGTTTCATAAACCCAGATTTTAAAGTCTATTTAAGTCAGATGACCTAAATATTGTTTTTAATTAAGATAAATTTGGTTTAGAAAATTCTCTAAAAGAATAAAGCTTTACAACACAAATTCTAGCCCAAATTTCTTTTTGAGGAGGGACCTTATGACTTATGTTTACAATGACAGACCTGTATCTTCTCTGGCCGCCAACACATCTCTCAGAGAAATATTGGTGGACAATTCAAACTTGTTACAAAACAAGAAGAGAAGAAACGTTTTGTTTCAAGCATCTAAAATCTTACTAATAGCTTAGATGTTAAAATCTACTATGAGAAAAAATCATTATTATTTCTTTAAAGAGATTGCAAATTGCTTCTATTTGATACTTTGATTTTAACATTCTGTCAATACAAGATGAAATACTATTTGATGTGCCCAATGATTTGGAAATATTTTGATAGAACTACCTCATTTTACCTCTACTCTCTGAATGTACTGTTTATACCCTCAGAGGTATAGTATAGATACCACTAAAGAAAAAAATTCTTTTATGTTAAACTACAAACCATCTCTCTACTAAGAGGCAGTTGCTTATTTTTGAGATAAGTGCCATTTTAGTGAAAAAATAAAGTTAATGAATCAATTCACAGCTCTTTAAACTAGTAATACTAGCAAATGTTAACCTACATTTTCTTCCTGTGGGTAAAATCCATGACATGATTGTTTCAATAAAATGCTTTACTTCTTTTCATGGATGAAAATAAAATCTAGGGGGGAGTGGGGGATGAAAAAACTAAGGAAACACTGAAGTTGCATGAGGATTTTCTAATCAGGCTGAAAAAATGCTTTTTAAATTAAGAAAACTATGTTAAACCTCTTTAAGTACCAGTGAAGTGCCTCCCATTAATAATATAATTCTGTATCTAGTAACACAGACTCTGAAGTCAGAGAGAAATGTATACTTGATCAAGCTATGAACACACACATAAACAGACTTTCACACTTTTCCAAAATCTATCCTATCATAGCAACAAACTGGCCTACTTTTTCTATTCGGGTACTTCTGTAAATGAATGTGTCAAAACCAGAGCAAGTTTATGATAAATGAAAATATTTCAAGTTTCTTGCCCTTTCATCCTCAACAAAGGACCACTTGAAAATTAGATTTAAACTTAATAAATATGATGACAACACTGCATTTTATTATAGCATTGATATAATTTAAGGGATTGAAATATGAAATAGTATGACCTGATGTTCTTTTACAAAAAGAGGCTACTGTTTGTAATCTAACTCTCAATGAAAATATTCTGAAGACTGCTCAGGGCAAATGCGTAGATGCTAACACATCCAAACAACTTCAAGGCTTGAGGGAGGGGAACTGGGAGGATGGGGGTGATGAAATACTAATGCCTTATGAAAAATTCTGCATTCACTTCAAAATGGGGACCATTTGTTTTCTTGAAAGTTTCAAAAAGATAATTTATCAGTCTAGCAACTAATTTGAAATCTTAAGGGACATGGGTAATTATGAAGTTACCCAGTTATAAGAAATTCTGCAACAGGTAAGTAATACCAGACTACATGCAACATGGGATAATGATGGGGAAAATGGGGTGCATGCAGAGTTGGCTGAGGAAATGGTATGGTAGGGCAAGGTTTTGAATGTCCCTAATTATACGGAAGGATCATTCCAATTTTCCTCAGCTTGACTCTTTAATTTCTTGTTCACTTTCCTTCCCAGTGAGCAAACGATTACAAATGTCATTTATTATGTGCCTCATGAATAGAAGAAATTATTTTAAATGTTTATTTTTAGTGTTTATTTGAAGGCTACTTAACTCCAGCTTTAGATCCCTAGAAAGTTAATTAATAAAAGACACCATGTTCTGATAACTAAAAGGCTTATAAACATCATTCTGCTTCCAATGAAAATGAGTCCTCAAAGCACAGATTATTACGAAAGGCATCTAGTAAATCCCTACTAAACTTTCTTACCATAAAAACAAGCTAGCATACTCTAATTAAAACCATATGAGAAACAGTAATTTTTTAACTACAAGAAAGGTATTTGTAATGAAATTTGAGAGATAATTGGGGGTGGTGGCAATACAAGCTCATTTTGAAACTGGAAAACTCTTATGTAATGTCTGTGATCAAAGGTCAATGTCTTTCGACATTCTTATACAAGTCCAATCTGGATAAAAATCAACTCAAATATAATTTAGAAAAATAACAGGATATCAAACAATGTGTTAACCCTGTGAAATACAGGCATACCTTACAAAAACAAGAAATGAATATTAAAGGAAACTTCAATTACATTGTTTCTGTCATATTTTGAACTGAATCCCAAGTGTGCTCTCATTCCTTAATACAAATTAAAAATAAACAACTTTGAACAGCATCAATGCCATCTGGATTACAATGGAAATAATGAAGTATGTGTAATTTTACTAGGGTAAAAATAAAGCCTCGGCAATATGACTGCACCTTTTCCATTCCATGCTGCAATCACATTCACGTCTCAGAACTGACTCTATGGACCAAAGCAAGGTCAACTAGAAATATCCACTCAGCTGGTGAGTCAGGCACATTGCTCAACATGGGAAAGGGCCTGAACAAAGGGTTTTAATTTTCAGCTTGTTGCATCATAGTGATGTTATAATTGCACTGCGCAAAGATAAGTCTTTAACACAGAAAAGGAAATTGTTTCAAAAACTCCAGTGAGCTTGCACTCACACTCAGGGAAGGGACAGAGACAGAGGGTCACCCCACCCCCCCAATCCCCTTTTCAGGCTCCTGGCCTGGGCTGCTAATCAATTTCTCTTAGCCTCCACTTCCTCATGTCTAAAATGGGGACGATAATAGAACAGTCAACACAGTGCCTGGCACAGGAAGGGTACATGTTTAGCAAATATTAGCTCTTCACCTCATTTCTGAAGAATGAGCAGCATCAAGGAAACGATGATGATGATTAGTTCTAGGCCTAATTTTTGCCTCTCGTAATTCGTAGTGAAGCACTGCCCTATGTTGCAAGTGTAAGGGTAAACCAAACGAAATTTACTTCTGTGTTAGTCAAAAGGGCCAACCATCAGCAGTCGGGGCATGTCCTACCGTTTTAACCATACAGGCTGCACACACTCCCTCCCAACACAGCTCATCTGTGAGGTCTAACCAGCCTCTGATCTCAGACTAGAATTTTAGATAGAGAGATTATCCAGGACCAGGAAAACCATCACAGAGAGCTAAAGGGAACTGAAAAAGGGCAGCTGTTTGGCACTTTTTACACCATTCCTGCAACCATCAACTCACCTCTCCCTGTTCCTTTAAACAGTTCCCCCAAACATTAACCCAATGACTTGGGTAGTCTGAGGTTCTGCAATCCTGTCAAGAATTCCCTTCAAACTAAAATTACCATCATACGTAATAGCAAATAGTTTTGAGAAAGAAATTAATCATTATTAGAACAGAAAAGTACAGTATTTCAAGAAGAATCTTTTTTTTTAAAGATTTTTTTGATATGGACCATTTTTAAAGTCTTTATTGAATTTGTTACAATATTGCTTCTGTTTTATGTTTGGTTTTTTGGTCCCAGGCACGTGGGATCTTAGCTCCCTGGCCAGGGATGGAACCTGCACCCCCTGCATTGGAAGGTGAAGTCTTAACCACTGGACTACCACGGAAGTCCCAAGAAGAATCATTAACTATAGGCTTAGTGCAAACTTTATTCCTTATTGCACAGAGACTTAGGCAGTGAAAAATGAAGGTGAATACCTTTATTAAAATATATATATATATATAGTTCCTGGTCACTTTTACAGGAAACATTTACTGAGCTCCCCACAACTGCCCAGCTAAACAGGTTTTATTCCCTCAGTTTACCCTGGAGGCCTATGGAAATCAGGGCAGTGCCCAAGATCACAGGCTGGGGCCTGGGACCCAGCTCTTGTGAGCCCACAGCCTGTGTTCTTTTTTAGCACTTCACTGTTTCTTAACTACTGACTGGCCTGAAACTCAAGAGAGAAACCATTAGGGATGGGGTGTAGGATTTGATCCCACAGAAGCCAACTTTTCAACAAAGCACTGCGCTGATGCCCTTTCAGAGAACATCTGTGACGCTGCCCTGAATTCACTGCGATTTATTGCAGGAGCACAGCCTCAGAAGACTTATTGCCAGGATGAAAGTACTACTATATACTCTTATATAGCAGGACAGCGGCATCCACACAAGTGTTTTGATTTTTTAAAATTCTGAACTCGGGGGATTTGAGTTCTCTCTACTCTAGCCTTTGACCACATAGACTAAAGGTTCAAAAAAAAAAAAAAATACATCGACTCGACTGGCTACAGTCAAGATGGGGCTCTCCTCGTCACCACCACCAATAGTGGACCTCCCCTCCCCGCAATTTTTGTGGTCTGTTGACATTTGGAGGTTTCCTTAGGTCTTTTTCACTTCACGAAAATCAGAAGCCCTCGGCTCCGACATACAATGAAGCCTCCCCGAACAAAGGTTCCTGCGGTGCTCAGAAGCTCAGCCCGCAAAAAGCAATACGGCAGGCCCCTGGAACTGCGGAGCGGCCTCGCCCTGGGTCCCTCCTGTCCCTCCCGCTCTCCTGGCTCCCCTCCCGCCGCTCCGGCTGCCCTTGCATCCTCCCCCTCCCTCCTCCTGCCCAAGCGAACCCAGAGCGCATCGCACTCTCGGGTCCCGGGCGGTCCCTCGGCGCCCCCCCACGCGCCTCCCCAGGACCCGCCCCCGCCGGGTGGGCGGCGCAGCGGGGCCTTGGCGCCGCCAGGACCCCCGCGCCAGAACAAAGGAATGTGAGGAGGGGGCGAGGAGGAGCAGCACAGGCCGCCCTGCAGCCCCCGTCCAAGCGCCGCCCAAGGGCGCTCCCTGCTGCTAACCGAGGTCCGCGCCCGCCACCCCCACATCGCCCCCAGACCCCAAGGGCCCGCAGGAGGGAGGGGTGGGCCGGGAGGCAAGGGAGCACCCCTGAGGTCGCGATCGGAAGGTGGCGCTACGCGGCCCCCTGCAGGCCCGGGGCTCCCGGCCTGCGCTCCAAAGTAGGTCGGGGTCTGACATTCGGGGCCTGGAGCAATATTAGCTTCTTGGAAAGCGACTTCAATTACTTGGGGTAATAAATTTGTTCCAGAGGTGAATCTCTGTAATACGTCCCCTCCTCCGCCCCCCTCCCACCTAAAAACCGTCCACAACCCTGCTTTTTAGTTATTTTAATAGTACATTAGGGGAAAACAAATCTGACATACACACGCCACCATATACATATATTCACATACACATTACGTAAGAGTCCAGGGACAAATTTAAAATCTGGGTATATTATATATTCATATAATCCTCACATGAATAAAACTAGGACATCCACCAAAAAAATACAATCTACTAACCTATATCTGTTTCCCATAAATCATATCTGGTCTGGAGAAAATAAAAATACGATGTGAAACAAATACTGTGACCCCATTCGCTGTTGTTATTTACAAAAGCCAAGACCAGAAGATGACACTCGGCCATCCCCTGCTGTTCTCAGGGAACAGCACTTTCCTAAAGTGTCCTTTAAAAAGATAAATGGGAGTCAGCATTCAGCAAGTCACCGGGCTCTGCGAAATGCCTTCCTAAAAATACAATCTTATCAAAGGTCTCCGAAGGCGTGGAGTTAAAACTACAGCAAATGGCCTTGAACTTGTATTTGCACACAGCCCTGGAGAAAACGCCAGAAATAGCGCTGTGAGGCCACAATTGTTAAAATGTGATAGGGCTAAATTTAGAAGAACGCACATTTCATTTAGGGCAAAAGACACACATTCGGCTGCATGAGCAAACTCAATGCTTACCCAGTTGTCTACTTTCCTGTTTAAAATATCCTTAAAAAAAAAAAACTGTTACAGTGACATTTTAAAGGCTGAGATCGTCCTACTTTCTTTGTAGCAAGATTATAAAATCACGTAATTAGCTCCCTCTTCCTGTGCTCACTGCCAGCAAATTCGTCCGTTACATAATACAACATTTCCAGGAAACTATTATGTGATCTGTCTTGTGTCTGAAAAAGCAATGACAATAAGGTGAGAAAAAGGGCTGATCGAATGGAATGCATTAAAATTAGGAAGGTGGGGAGGTGAACGTCACAATGGTTCGTCCCAGGTTTAAAAATAATAGCTCAGAACACCTAAGGGACGAGCTCGGGTAGTATCCAAGATCAGAACACAAACCGAGGAATTCTTCCTTTCATGTTTTGTAGGAGTGTTTAAAAATACATCTTTTTTATTTGGGACGTAGTATACAGGTAATGATCCAACGCGGCGCTAAAATTACCAAATCATTGCACACGTACGCGCACATTCCCACATCAGCCCGTAATCCTTGCCAATATTTCACTGTGGGCAGATTATGCAATGTACGCAAGTACAAATCCCACAACCTCCCCGAGCGCTGGTAAAACACGCTGACGACAAACAGGGTGGAAAACGTCTGTGCAGACTCAGCCCCGGACACAAACAAACGCAGCGCAGGCATTCTCCGAATGCCGTCACCATTCACGCTACCAACGCTCTTTCTCAACGAGAAAATCAAGACTCTTCCCCATTACTCAGCTCCCCTCCTCTCCACCGCCGCCAGCCCCGCAGAAGGGACGAGAAAGAAAAGAGCGCTGCCCTTCCCCACGAGAAGGCTCAGCCTCGGCTCAGCCTCCCCGGCGCTCTTCTCTATCAAAACATCAATTTTCCTGAAATCAGGAGACATTATGCAACAGCAGCAGGGGGAGCGCAAGCCAGCCCGGACTACGTGCCGGAGCGACGGCGCTGCAATCAAAGCAGCCACCTTAAGGTGGCGAGTCCCCCTCCTGACAAGGCAGCAAAAGTTTATGTAATGAATGCCCCGCGCACACTCGCAGCCGCCGGCCAGCTCCGCGCACAGCCGAACCCCGCGCACAGCCTGGCCCGCGCCCCGCGCCAGCCGGCCGCGCGCCCCGGGAGCGGGCGGGGAGCAGGGCACCGGGCCCGGGCCGGCGGTGGGCGGAGCGCTTACCGTGTTCCTGCTCTCAGGGCGGCGAGCTGGGGTGGCGGGGAGAAAGAACGGGGGCCGTGAGCGAAGCCGGTGGCGTTCGGGGATCGGGGTCCGGCTGGGCCTCCGGGTCGGCAGGCGGAGGCGAGGGCGCGGCGCGGGAGACGGGCGGCGTGCCGGGTCCGCGGGCGCCGTGGCCGCGCCGGGAGATGTGTGTTAGTAGGTCAGTTCCGAGCGCGGCGCTACGTCGCCGACCGCCAGCCCGCCGTGACGGGCGGCTCCGGCCCCAATCGCCGAGTCCGCACCCGCCCCCAGCCCGCCTCCAATGGCCGCGGCCAGCGGAGGCAGGCTCTCCGGTGCCCCGCCCTCGCCACGCCCCCGCCCCCTCCCCCTCCCGGCAGCGCCACTGGCAGCGCCACCGGCAGCCCGCGTCCCTTCCCGGCCGCGGCCACCGCCGCCGCCCGAGTGCCGGGACGCCCAGCGCCTGGGGCCCCGCGCCCCGCTCCAGGGTTGCGCAACGGCCGGCGCGGCCGTCTCGACCGGAGCGAGCATGGGGAGGGGCCCGAGACCCCTGCCTCACCGTCCCGCTCCCCTCACCGCTTCCTTCGCCCTCTCGGTCACCGAGGTGCCTCTCTGAGCCCAGCGACCCTCGCTCACTCGCAGAGGCGCGCGTTTCGTCTCCCCGAGCGCGCAGCCGGCCAAGCTACCTGTTGCCGACCGAGTGCCGGGCCGAGGGCCGCAGGCTGCCGCGGCCCGGGCGTGGCAGGGACCTCCGCCTTCCCCCTCCCCTCACACTCTGGGAGGACCCCTCCTCCTTGGGGTGGGCGAGAGGGGAGGCGGGGGGCTGGCGAACGGCCAGAAGCCGGGACGAGCAGCAGAGGAGAGGGGGCCGGGCGGCCGTTCCGAGCCCCGCGGTGCTGCGTAAGCAGAGATTACAAAGCCCGGCGCGTCTCCCCTGAGAGCGCGACTGCCCGGAGAGAGGGGGCGGATGGAGGGGAGAAAGCGCAACGCATGAACACCGCCCCCTCTACTATTAGGACGAAGATGTTGGCTGCAAAGTTGTTGCGTAAGACGACTGGCAAACCAAGCTGGCCGAGGCCCATCGGCACCCACCCGCCTCGTCCCTCGGCCGTGCCGAGTGTGGCTGCCCGGGGTGCGGGTCCGCGGGGTTCAACCAGCTGGTACGCCCGCTGGCGTTTGCTGCTGGGGTTTGAGACGGCCGCTCAGGATCTCTTTTCTTAATCTCGAAGCTAGGAGCAAGTCTGTCATTTCTGCCTCTAACTGGATGTGGTTGTCTTCTCCCCCAAATTCCCGGGCTACGTAAGAGACCTAAAGAAATGGGAGAAAGGGCACCTCGCGGCGACTTAAGTCATAGAGCTAAAGACTGTAAAGGCACGTGGCACACACATGGCGCATTTACAGATAAAGCGGCAGTGCCTGCCTTTGCTAAGGGAGCCATATTCCTGACAGTGACGCACCGACTTGCCCAAACAGAGAATGTGGCAGGTGCAGAAGGACCTCCTGTCTGCTTGGACTATGCGGGAGCTGGTCTGAATGCCTTCCATGACTTTCCACTTCTTTCTCCTATGATAAAAATACACTTTTTTAAAAAAGAAAAATTTGAACTAAACACCAAAGTAGAGTGAACACCCCCCTCCCCCAGTTACCATCACCGACGTCCATCATCAATAGAAAATATGCTTGCTAATTTGTCTCTTTTCTATCTTCCCCATTCTCATATTACAGAATTATAAGTATCCAAAGACTGATGCTTAAACATGCTTATCACGTATCAGGTTTCTGGAAGCCTTCACATTTCAAACTGTTCTCCAAGGACAATGTTGTGGTTCAGAACACACCCATGTTCACAATTCATCTGATAAAGTGTAGGTTTATCAACAGGGCTCTGAAAACGTAGACATGCAATATGAGTTTTAGCGTCTTTCCCAAATCCACCTTTCCAGATGCTTGCCAATTCAAGAAGCACACCTCTGTATGGCTTTTGAGTCCGTCACCTCTATTAGACATTTATTCCAAAGAGTTGACTCCTTTGATGAAAATGAATCCTGATTTTGGTTTATATTTTCCACTTTTCTCACTTTTACTAATACATTTCCTTTTTTCCAAATCCTCACAATGCCCATTATAGCTTTGAAAATCTCTCTTAGATGAAATTAAAACCATATGCATGTCAGTTACCTTTTCAGGGTTAGAAATGCAGCTAGTTCCTAGAAATCCAGAGCCACCCAGAGCATACCCCCCCGAAAGATATTCTCCACATTGTTCTGCTTTTTAAATAATTTCATAGAATTCCAGAGCTGTTGTAGAATGAGTAGTAAATGGCTTTATAGAAAACAACTTAGAAATTCAAGAAAGGTAGGTAACATGCTTGGAGTCACCCCAGTTGGTGATAGTGGAGGAATTCTCTGAACCTGGAAACTGGTTCTTTATGCTGAATTTTGAAACCTGATGCTCCTCTAATTACTTGAGGGTATTCTAGATTGTGCCTGTATCATATTTGTGCATCATTTTAAACTGCCATCTTACTTGGAAATCAGGTGAGGTGTAAAAGACATCTGTGATACCAACTTGGAAAATAACTCTTTAGCTCCTCCTGGTGATTAGGAAACCACCAAACAATATGACGATGGATCTGTCTGCATGACTCGAGGTGATGTGTCCAATGTTATATCCTAGAACATTCACAGACTAGGCAAGCACTTGCAGATTAATACGAGTAAATGGAGCATAAAACCTGAAACATAGGAAACAAATTATTCAGGTTGGGGAGGCTTCCAGTAAGACAGCAGCATGGGCCTGAGCGTAGAGCAGGGTTGCCACCACGTCCCTGGGAGGAGGAGGAAGAGGGTTCTGGTTGAAGTGATGAAGTCAAAACTTCCTTACCCTCAGCTCCTTTCAGTGCTGTGGGGGAGGGATGAGGGAAGAGAAGATCAGGACCGTGATGAGAACTTCTGGCAGAAGACAGTCAACCACATTCAGCCTTATCTGACTACACTACGAACACACTTTCTGATTAAGTGAATATAACACCAATAACTTGAGAGAGGAATGACTAAGAATGTGGCCTCTCCTTCTTGAGATGGGAAGCACCCTACGACTGCAGATGTTTCAAGGGTGAAAATACCTAAGAGGACATATGTATTCAGAAGTTTTTACCCTGGGCCTCTTCAGGCAGGGGTAGCTGCAAACTGGGATATCTAATGAGAATTCAGGTTCGCTGAATGTGAACTGTGGCAGAGAGAGAGAAAATGCCCCATCTAAGGGAAATGGAGTCTGCCCTCAGTCTGTCCTCTGATGGACGAGTTCGGCAGCAATGCCCCTGGGAAGAGAGGCATTGGAGGCTGAAAGTCAGGCTCCCTACCTAGTGATCCAGATTGGACAACTCCACCTCATGGGTTCTAGATAGTGGCTTCTGGATTTCTTTGCAGAACACTTTCCACAACTGAAAGTCCTTTGGTGACCCCTGGGGCACCAGGGGCAGCATCGGGGCCCCTATGTCTATGACCCTTGTCTTTCCACTGCACTGTGGTTTTTGAGGCTCTTCTGTCCTTTTATTAAATTTCATGGACAGAAGGTGAAAAAATTCTAGGAACCCATAGGTTTCATTTATTTATTTATTTATTTTTACATCTTTATTGGAGTATAATTGCTTCACAATGGTGTGTTACTTTCTGCTTTATAACAAAGTGAATCAGTTATACATATACATATATCCTCATATCTCCTCCCTCTTGCGTCTCCCTCCCAGCCTCCCTATCCCACCCCTCTAGGTGGTCACAAAGCACGGAGCTGACCTCCCTGTGCTATGCGGCTGCATCCCACTAGCTATCTATTTTACACTTGGTAGTGTATATATGTCCATGCCACTCTCTCACTTCGTCCCAGCTTACCCTTCCCCAACCGCATCACCTCCAATCTATGCTCTACATCTATGTCTTTATTCCTGTCCTGCCCCTAGGTTCTTCAGAACCATTTTTTTAGATTCCATATATGTCTCAGCATACGGTATTTGTTTTTCTCTTTCTGACTTACTTCACTCTGTATGAGTCTGTAGGTCCATCCACCTCACTACACGTAACTCAATTTGGTTTCTTTTTATGGCTGAGTAATATTCCATTGTATATATGTGCCACATCTTCTTTATCCATTCATCTGTTGATGGACACATAGGTTGCTTCCATGTCTTGGCTATTGTAAACAGAGCTGCAATGAACATTGTGGTACATGACTCTTTTTGAATTATGGTTTTCTCAGGGTATATGCCCAGTAGTGGGATTGCTGGGTCGTATGGTAATTCTATTTTTAGTTTTTTAAGGAACCTCCATTCTGTTCTCCATAGTGGCTGTATCAATTTACTTTCCCACCAACAGTGCAAGAGGGTCCCCTTTTCTCCACACCCTCTCCAGCGTTTATTGTTTATAGATTTTTTGATGATGGCTGTTCTGACTGGTGTGAGGTGATTCCTCATTGTATTTTTGATATACATTTCTCTAATGATTAGTGCTGTTGAACATCCATTCATGTATTTGTTGGCAGTCTGTATATCTTCTTTGGAGAAATGTCTATTTAGGTCTTCTGCCCATTTTTGGATTGGGTTGTTTGTTTTTTTGGATATTGAGCTGCATGAGATGCTTATGAATTTTGGAGATTAATCCTTTGTCAGTTGATTCATTTGCAAATATTTTCTCCCATTCTGAGGGCTGTATTTTTGTCTTGTTTATGTTTTCCTTTGCTGTGCTAAACGTTTTAAGTTTCATTAGGTTCCATTTGTTTATTTTTGTTTTTATTTCCATTTCTCTAGGAGGTGGGTCAAAAAGGATCTTGCTGTGATTTATGTCATAGAGTGTTCTGCCTATGTGTTCCTCTAAGAGTTATATAGTGCCTGGCCTTACATTTAGGTCTTTAATCCATTTTGAGTCTATATTTTGTGTGTGGTGTTAGGGAGTGTTCTAATTTCATTCTTTTACATGTAGCTGTCCAGTTTTCCCAGCACCACTTACTGAAGAGGCTGTCTTTTTTCCATTGTATATTCTTGCCTCCTTTATAAAAGATAAGGTGACCATATGTGTGTGGGTTTATCTCTGGGATTTCTATCCTGTTCCATTGATCTATATTTCTGTTTTTGTGCCAGTACCATACTGTCTTGATTACTGTAGCTTTGTAGTATAGTCTGAAGTCAGGGAGCCTGATTCCTCCAGCTCCGTTTTTTGTTCTCAAGATTGCTTTGGCTATTCGGGGTCTTTTGTGTTTCCATACAAATTGTGAAATTTTTTGTTCTGCTTCTGTGAAAATTGCCATTGGTAGTTTGAAAGGGATTGCACTGAATCTATAGATTGCTTTCGGTAGTATAGACCTTTTCACAATGTTGATTCTTCCAATCCAAAAACATGGCATATCTCTCCAACTGTTTGTATCATCTTTAATTTCTGTCATGAGTGTCTTATAGTTTTCTTCATACAGATCTTTTGTTTCCTTAGGTAGGTTTATTCCTAGGTATTTTATTCTTTCTGTTGCAATGGTAAATGGGAGTGTTTCCTTAATTTCTCTTTCAAATTTTTCATCATCAGTGTATAGGTATGCAAGAGATTTCTGTGCATTAATATTGTATCCTGCTACTTTACAAAATTCATTGATTTGCTCTAGTAGTTTTCTGGTAGCGTCTTAAGGATTCTGTATGTATAGTACCATATCATCTGCAAAGAGTGACTGTTTTACTTCTTCTTTTCTGATTTGGATTCATTTTATTTCTTTTGCTTCTCTGATTGCTGTGGCTAAAACTTCCAAAACTATGTTGAATAATAGTGGTGAGAGTGGAAAATTTTGTCTTGTTCCTGATCTTAAAGGAATGGTTTCAGTTTTCCACCACTGAGAATGATGTTGGCTGTGGGTTTGTCATATATGGCCTTTTTTATTATGTTGATGAAAGTTCCCTCTATGCCTACTTTCGGGAGTTTTTTTTTAAATCAAAAATGGGGTTGAATTTTGTCAAAACCTTTTTCTGCATCTATTGAGATGCTCATATGGTTTTTCTCCTTCAGTTTGTTAATATGGGTTATCACATTGATTGATTTACGTATATGGAAGAATCCTTGCATTCCTGGGATAAATCCCACTTGGTCATGGTGTATGATCCTTCTAATGTGCTGTTGGATTCTGTTTGCTAGTATTTTGTTGAGGATTTTTGCATCTATGTTCATCAGTGATATTGGCCTGTAGTTTTCTTCTTTGGTGACATCTTTGTCTGATTTTGGTATCAGGGTGATGGTGGCCTCATAGAATGAGTTTGGGAGTGTTCCTCCCTCTGCTATATTTTGGAAGAGTTTGAGAAGGATAGGTGTTAGCTCTTCTCTGTTTGAAAGAATTCACCTGTGAACCCATCTGGTCTTAGGCTTTGGTTTGTTGAAAGATTTTTAATCACAGTCTCATTTACAGTGCTTTTGGGTTTTTTTGTTTTGCTTTCTTTTGTTTTGTTTGTTTGTTTTTGTGGTATGCGGGCCTCTCACTGTTGCGGCCTCTCCCATTGCGGAGCACAGGCTCCGGACAGCAGGCTCAGCGGCCATGGCTCACGGGCCCAGCCGCTCCGCGGCATGTGGGATCTTCCCAGACCGGGGCACGAACCCGTGTCCCCTGCATCGGCAGGTGGACTCTCAACCACTGCGCCACCAGAGAAGTCCTACAGTGCTTTTGATTGGCCTGTTTATATTTTCTATTTCTTCCTGGTTCAGTGTCAGAAGGTTGTGCTTTTTAAGAATTTTTCCATTTCTTCCAGGTTGTCCATTTTATTGGCATAGAGTTCCTTGTACTAATCTCTCATAATCCTTTGTATTTCTGTAGTGTCAGTTGTTACTCCTCCTTTTGAAATTTCTGAGTCTATTGATCTGAGTCTTCTCCCTTTTTTTCTTGATGAGTGGCTAATGGTTTATTAATTTTGTTTGTCTTCTCAAAGATCCAGTTTTTAGTCTTATCAATCTTTGTTATTGTTTCCAACATTTCTTTTCCATTTATTTCCGCTCTGATCTTTATGATTTCCTTCCTTCTGCTAACTTTGGGGGGTTTTTGTTCTTTCTCTAATTGCTTTAGGTTTAAGGTTAGTTTGTTTATTTGAAATGTTTCTTGTTTCTTGAGGTAGGATTGTATTGCTATAAACTTCCCTCTTTGAACTGCTTTTGCTGCATCCCATAGGTTTTGGCTTGTCGTGTTTTCACTGTCATTTGTTTCTACGTATTTTTTACTTCATCTTTGATTTATTCAGTGATCTCTTGGTTATTTGGTAGTGTATTGTTTAGCTTCCATGTGTTTTGTATTTTTTACAGGTCTTTTCCTGTAATTGATATCTAGTCTTATGGCGTTGTGGTCGGAAAAGATACTTGATACAATTTCAATTTTCTTAATTTTGCCAAGGCTTGATTTGTGACCCAAGATATGATCTATCCTGGAGAATGTTCCATGAGCACTTGAGAAAAATGTGTATTCTGTTATTTTTGGATGAAGTGTCCTATAAATATCAATTAAGTCCATCTTGTTTAATGTATCATTTAAAGCTTGTGTTTCCTTATTTATTTTCAGTTTGGATGATCTGTCCATTGGTGAAAGTGTGATGTTAAAGTCCCCTACTATGAATGTGTTACTGTCAATTTCCCCTTTTATGGCTGTTAGTATTTGCCTCATGTATTGAGGTGCTCCTATGTTGGGTGCATAAATATTTACAATTGTTATATCTTCTTCTTGGATTGATCCCTTGATCATTATGTAGTGTCCTTCTTTGTCTCTTGTAAGAGTCTTTATTTTAAAGTCTATTTTGTTTGATATGAGAATTTCTACTCCAGCTTTCTTTTGATTTCCATTTGCATGGAGTATCTTTTTCCATCCCTTCACTTTCAGTCTGTATGTGTCCCTAGGTCAGAAGTGGGTCTCTTATAGACAGCATATGTACGGGTCTTTTTTTGTTTCCATTCAGCCAGTCTATGTCTTTTGGTTAGAGCATTTAATCCATTTACATTTAAGGTAGTTATCAATATGTATGTTCCTATTACCATTTTCTTAATTGTTTTGGGTTTGTTATTGTAGGTCTTTACCTTCTCTTGTGTTTCCTGCCTAGACAAATTCCTTTAGCATTTGTTGTAAAACTGGTTTGGTGATGCTCAATTCTCTTAGCTTTTGCTTGTCTATAAAGCTTGTAATTTCTCCATCAAATCTGAATCAGATCCTTGCTGGGTAGAGTAATATTCGTTGTTCGTTTTTACCCTTTCATCACTTTAAATATGTCCTGCCACTCCCTTCTCTCTTTCAGAGTTTCTGCTGAAAGATCAGCTGTAACCTTATGTATGTTATTTGTTGTTTTTCCCT
The DNA here is from genome assembly GCF_003676395.1 of Aethalodelphis obliquidens. Taxonomy (NCBI): domain Eukaryota; kingdom Metazoa; phylum Chordata; class Mammalia; order Artiodactyla; family Delphinidae; genus Aethalodelphis; species Aethalodelphis obliquidens. The sequence continues at coordinate 3,787,371 of NW_020838018.1, forward strand.
TGCTGCTTTTAATATATTTTCCTTGTATTTATTTTTTGATAGTTTGATTAATATGTGTCATTGTGTGTTTCTCCTTGGATTTATCCTGTATGGGATTCTCTGCGCTTCCTGGACTTGATTGACTATTTCCTTTCCCATATTAGGGATGCTTTCAACTATAATCTTTTCAAATATTTTCTTAGTCTCTCTTTTTTTCTCTTCTTCTTCTGGGACTCCTATAATTTGAATGTTGGTGCATTTAATGTTGTCCCAGAGGTCTCTGAGACTGTCCTCAATTCTTTTCATTCTTTTTTCTTTATTCTGCTCTATGGTAGTTATTTCCACTATTTTATCTTCAAGGTCACTTATCCATTCTTCTGCCTCAGTTATTCTGCTATTGATTCCTTCTAGAGAATTTTTAATTTCATTTATTGTGTTGTTCATCACTGTTTGTTTGCTCTTTAGTTCTTCTAGGTCCTTGTTAAACGTTTTTTTCCATTTTCTTCATCCTATTTCCAAGATTTTGGATCATCTTTACTATCATTACTCTGAATTATTTTTCAGGTAGACTGCCTATTTCCTCTTCATTTGTTTGGTCTGGTGGGTTTTTTACCTTGCTCCTTCATCTGCTGTGTGTTTCTCTGTCTTTTCATTTTGTTTACCTTACTCTGTTTGGGGTCTCCTTGTAGCAGACTGCAGGTTTGTAGTTCCCGTTGTTTTTGGTGTCTTCCCCCAGTGGCTAGGGTTGGTTCAGTGGGTTTTGTAGGCTTCCTGGTGGAGGGGACTAATGCCTGTGTTGTGGTGGATGAGTCTGGATCTTGTCTCTCTGGTCAGCAGGACTGCATCCGGTGGTGTGTTTTGGAGTGCCCTTGACCTTATTATGATTTTAGGCAGCCTCTCTGCTAATGGGTGGGGTTGTGTTCCTGTCTTGCTAATTGTTTGGCATAGGGTGTCCAGCACTGTAGCTTGTTGGTCATGGAGTGGAGCTGGGTCTTAGTGTTGCGATGGAGCTCTCTGGGAGAGTGTTCACCGTTTGATAGTATGTGGAGCCGGGAGGTCACTGGTGGACCTATGTCCTGGACTCAGCTCTCCCACCTCAGAGGCAGAGGCTTGACACCCAGCCGGAGCACCAAGACCCAGTCAGCCATATGGCTGAAGAAAAGGGAGAGAAAAAGAAAGAAAAAGAGAAAGAAAGAAAGAAAGAAAGAAGAACATAAAGTAAAATAAAATTTAAAAGTTATTAAAATTTTAAATTATTAAAAATAAGAAAATTTTAAAGTAATAAAAAAGAATGAAAGAAAGAAAGAGACAAGAGCAACCAAACCAAAAATCAAATCCACCAGTGATAACAAGAGCTAAAAACTATACAAAGAAAATAAATAAATGGACAGACAGAACTCTAGGACAAATGGTAAAAGCAAAGATGTACAGACAAAATCACACAAAGAAGCATACACATACACACTCAGAAAAAGAGAAAAAGGAAAATATATATATATATCTATATATAACAAAAAAAAAAAAGGAAGAGAGAAACCAAATCAAGAAACAAATCTACCAGTGATAATAAACTCTAAGTACTAAACTAAAATAAACATAAAACCAGAAACAAATTAGATTCAGAAATCAAACTCTAAGTCTACAATTGTTCCCAAAGTCCACTGCCTCAATTTTGGGATGATTCATTTTCTATTCAGATATTCCAGATATGCAGGGTACATCAAGTTGATTGTGTAGATTTAATCCACTGCTCCTGAGGCTGCTGGAAGAAATTTCCCTTTCTCTTTGTTCGCACAGCTCCTGGGGTTCAGCTTTGGATTTGGCCCCGCCTCTGAGTGTAGGTCACCAGAGGGCGTCTGTTTTTCTTTCAGACAGGACGGCGTTAAAGTAGCAGCTGATTGGGGGCTCTGGTTCACTCAGGCTGGGGGTAGGGAGGGGTACGGAATGCAGGGCAAGCCTGGGGAGGCAGAGGCCGGTGTGACATTGCAACAGCCTGAGGCGCCCCATGCGTTCATCCGGGGAAGTTGTCCCTGGATCACGGGACCCTGGCAGTGGCGGGCTGCACAGGCTCCCGGGAGGGGAGGTGTGGATAGTGACCTGTGTTTGCACACAGGCTTCTTGGTGGCTGCAGTAGCAGCCTTAGCATTTCATGCCCATCTCTGGTGTCTGTGCTGATAGCCGCAGCTCACGCCCCTCTTGAAGCTTGTTTAGGTGGTGCCCTGAATCCCCTCTCCTCGCACACCTGAAAACAATGGTCTCTTGCCTCTTCAGCAGTTCCAGACTTTTTCCCGGACTCCTTCCTGGCTAGTCGTGGCACACTAGCTCCCTGCAGGCTGTGTTCATGCAGCCAACCCCTGTCCTCTCCCTGCGATCTAAACTCCGAAGCCCGAGCCTCAGCTCCCAGCTCCCGCCCACCTCGGCAGATGAGCAGACAAGCATCTCAGGCTGGTGACTGCTGGTCGGCACCGATCCTCTGTGCGGGAATCTCTCCGCTTTGCCCTCCGCACCCTTGTTGCTGCGCTCTCCTCCGCGGCTCCGAAGCTTCCCCCCTCCGCCACCCACAGTCTCTGCCCGAGAAGGGGCTTCCTAGTGTGTGGAAACATTTCCTCCTTCACAGCTCCCTCCCACTGGTGCAGGCCCCATCCCTATTCTTTTGTCTCTGTTTTTTTCTTTTCTCTTTTGGGCTACCCAGGTACATGGGGAGTTTCTTGCCTTTTGGGAAGTCCGAGGTCTTCTGCCAGCATTCAGTAGGTGTTCTGTAGGAGTTGTTCCACATGTAGATGCATTTCTGATGTATTTGTGGGGAGGAGGGTGATCTCCACATCTTACTTCTCCACCATCTTGAAGGTCTCTCTGTTTTCTTTTTGCACTAAAGCTTTAAAATGTGAGTGTGGCAGCAATTGTCAGGGCTGGTCACCCATGGGAGGCCTGCCCCCACCCATCAGTATGTGATTTATGCTGGTGTTTTGGCTTTGACCTAATGAGTCATTGAGTGTTTGGGCAGAAACTTCCTGGAATGGTATTTCTTTCTTTCCCTCATGTAGTTTGTTTTATTTCTACACTTCATGTTATTTCTAGTCCTTAGCCTTGTCTACTCCTTCCCCTTTAATCTGCCCACTGTTGTTGAACTTTATTCTTTCTGCATTTTTTTCTTTTTGCGTTTTTCTCTTTTGATTTATTTGATTCATTCTTATTTTTTCCCTTTGACCTTTCCTCAATCATCAAATCCTCATTACTCCTTTGGATTCTTTCCTCTACCAAATTTCCACCCCCTGTTTTCTCTCACCCCCTACCTGGCCCAGCCACAACCCAGATATTGTGAGTGATCAAAATTTCCACTCTGTCTTCCAGTCTCAGCAAGAGTCCCCCAGCTTCTGCCACATGGTTCCATTAGTATGCTTGGCCTTATTTTTCAAAAACTAGTTTTTGTGGGAAATTGGGTAACAGAAAATGGTGAAATAACACTCCCCAAAAAGTACAGACTTTATCGTATGGCAAGTTGAAATGTGTCCTATTAAATGGCGCTTGCTCAAGCTAAGAAAGAAATTAGATCTCTACACCGACTATATGATTTCCCCAGACAAAAGCAGCGGATGGTCTGAATACATTTCAAAGCATTTCCAAAAAGACTCAGGAAAACGACCAGAAAGAAGTGATTTTGCAAATGAAGAGAGAATGTTGCAAGTACACCATTACAAAAATTGAAACATGTCTTTAAATTCAGCCACCACAGATGGCACACATTTCAATTAACATTTTTGTTCATTCAGATTAAATGGTATATGTGAGTAAAGGTGTCAAAATAAAGGAAACTAACAAAAAAGTGGATGATAGGCAGGGGAATATACTAAAAGTGGTCAAGACTTGGGAAGCAGCTAATTGTGTTCATTGCAAAACCTCCAGTGATGGAGCAAGCATGTGGCAGCAGTTAGCTGGCGACTGGGACACAGTTAGCAGAGTTACAAGAGTGTGAAATATAAAATTGTGAAATGTGTTCTAACAAAAGTCATTTTACTAAGAATAAGAGATGACACGTCCACATTGCAATGCAGCTTCAGCTACGGAGGCAAACCTTATCTAAACATTTCTGCAAAGTCATGCACAGGGTAGTTCACTGGGAAGAACCAAGGCTGCAATTCAGGAGGATGGGGTTCTAGTGAATTCCTTACCCCAGACTCACTAAGGGAATCATTCCATCTCTATGAACCTTGTTCCTTCATCTGAGACCCAAGGGAGTTGAAACAGATTCTCTATAGCATTCCTTCTGGCATTGCAATGGGGTGATTCTTCAGCACAGGCCACAGACATGCAGTGCAGAAAGGGAAACCTGCAAATTTGGCATTTACCTGCAAATTTGGCATTTACAGAGAAGCAGTCCCAACCATAACCTTCACTTTGCCTAACTGTAACATGCACCAGAGGAAATTACACTGTGAAATGTACACAGTGATGGATTTTGAGGCAAAAATTGTCTTCTGCAGGTGAGGTTTCTTTCAGCAAGAGGTTAAAATGAATGTTATCAGTGTGGTAAATGCACTAGAAGCCTGGAAATTGGGTGCTTGACCACATTTCTGGTCTTCTGAGAAAGTTCCAGTTTAATAGACTCCGAGAAGAAGTGCTTCAGATGATAGCTCAGCGCCTGCAGTGTGATAATCTTCTCAAGCAGTGCACACACATTTGTGGAGGGTTTTGCTGTGTCAGTGACCTGTCAGGACGACAGGAAAGCAGGCTCTCAGCCAGTCACACAGTCACCCAGACGAGCCAGCCCAGTGGTAAGGAGCAGACAGGGGTGTGTCTGAGTCCCAGCTCCACCACTCACAAGCTGTATGGCTGGGGCAAGATACTTTCCTTAACTGCATTCTGCCTCAGTTTCTCCTTCTGGTAACCATTGATAATAATAGTATCGATCTCAACAAGTTGTTCTGAAGATAAACTGAGCTAAGATCTGCTAACTGCTTAGGAAAGTGTCCAATATGAGGTAGTGATACATATTAGGTATGATTATTATTAACCCAGTCAAAATCAGCCTGCATCAGGGAAACGGCATCATCAACCAAAGATGTGTATGTACATGTGGGACTCCGTGACTGTTGAGTGTGTGTGTGCAGAGTGTGGGTTCCTATTAATTGAATGTGGACAATGAATTCTGAGGGACAGTCAGTCCTTCATTCCATTCAATTGAACAAGTGATTGCCTACCTCTTGAAGAGAGCACACCAGAGGTGGATAGGGACAGAAGTTCATTAGTTCTTCCATTAATTAAACATCATTTATTGAGGCATTCCTGGAAAAGGTGAGTGAGGTCCCGTGCCTGTCTTAGACTATGAGCTCATTCACTCATTCCTCCACTTATTTTATTTTTTGGCGGAGGGGTTGTAACACAACTTTACTGTAGCCGTAGTTAATAACACAGTGCCCTCAAATCTTTAGGTTTTATCTCGACTGATTATACACTTCTCAAGAACGATAAATTCTCACTACTATCAACATGCACTCCTCCATTTAATGCATATTACCTGACCAGGGGCTAGGAACTGAGGCTTAGAGGTCAGTGGGAAGGTTAGAAGCATCATAGCAAAAGCATCACAACATATAACTGTCATCTGAAAGTCCAGACCACGTGCCAAGGCAGTTGCAAGGAGAGAAGCCCACATCCCACTGAAGGGAGATGGTAATGCTTCCTGAGAGAGGAGGAATATGACCAAAGTTTGTAAAGATGGGTGGGCGTTTGACAGAAAGGTCAGATTACTGAATGGAAGGACCTGTCTATCAAAGGACCAGAGGTTGGTGATCCAGGGAGGCCAGGGGAGCTGCAAGGCCAAGGAAGAACGTGATGGGAGCCTGGGTTGTGTGAAGTCTGGCAGCAGGAGAGCAGGAGAGGAAGGCAGACCAGTCCCGGGCCCAGGGAGCCCCAAGTGGTCACACCAACAAGGTTTCTGCATTATTCAGGCAGGCAGGAGCATAGATGGCTCGGGAAACAAGGTCTATACAAAAGTGACACAATGTTTTACACACATTTTTGTGCAAAATGTCACACATGAAGAATCAGTGTGGGGAAGTGGTTGAAAGCCTGGTTTCCAGAGCTCGACAGCCCTGGATTCCATAAGGCTCTGCCTCATGCTGAGCAATCCTGAATAAGTCATGTGAAACCCCAGTGCCTCAGTTTTCTCATCTAGAAAGTAGTATGATAGTGACATTGTACTTGATCGTAACGTTGTTGACAGGAGAAAGTGAGGGGACTGATGGAAAACCCTGAGTGCAGCGCCTGGCATACAGGCCACTAGCATTGGTCAGGATAGAAGTAACTTCAGACACGCGCACATATGTAAAGATGTGTCTTAGGATGCCAAGCCACAGGGCTCTGGTTTACACCCTGGCTTTCTTACCCAAATGTGGCAGAGAACGCTCAGGCCTCACTGCTCCCTGGATAGCCCCTCTCGGCTCTCAGACATCCAGACCTGCAGTTCTGAAGGAAACAAAGGGATGGGTGTTTGCTTAGAGCTGGAGCTGTGCACTAGGCGGGGCCAGCTGGTAGTGGCAAGCAGGGTCAACTCGGATGGGAGAAATCTAGAAACGGGTTCTTCATTCAGATATAGAGAGCTGAGGTGGCAAGGCATGGAAAGATGGGGACAAGGAAGATGACATAGTGGACCTGGTGAAGACAGGCCTCCCCAAGTCATTGCCTGCATCAGGAAGGGGGCAGGGGAGCAGAGACCCATGGATTGGGGCCAGGTGAGCGTGGTCATCCCCGACGACCAGGGAGTGCCAGATGTCAGACACCCTGGGGTTTTGAGCTGTGGGCCTCCCTCCTACGTGGGGTCTCCCCTGAGATGCTCCTGCTTTGCTCCAGGGAAGGAAGCTGTGTGGTTTCTGGAGGGCAAGTGCAGGCACCACCATTCGGGCAGGGAGGAGGTCCCCCTGGGGATTTACACCTCCCCAGAGCTTCCTGAATTCATCAAGAGGTTTGTCCTTGTGAGGGTGAAATCTTGGTGCATGAGTTGGTTTACTGTCCCAGAGCTGAAAGTTCTTCAGAGAGGCCCCAAACCTAGGCAGGAACTAACGTGTATGGTGCATTACAAGATGCCAGCCACCCAGTGCCATGCTTTGTGAATGTCATACAAGTTCTTCTGTCCCTCTCAAGGCCACAATAATAACAGATTCTCCTAAGGCAACACAGTGTGCCCACACTGCTTGGCAGGTGTCACCCGTTTTAAGGTATTTCACCTGTGCAGAGGTGAGAGGTGTTGGGACCAGGAGTCAGACTCAGGCTGCCCCTGCTGGACTGCCCAAGAGCTCAGTGTCATGTGGGAAACCTGCCATCCTGTGCAGTTACACAATATATGATTTCACCCCACGTGGGGACACAGCCGAGCCTGAGACTGTATGGTGCGGAACTGGACTTGAAAGTGTTAACCAAAGCCGAGGCCCACCTGGCTTCTGCCTCCAGGCAGTGTTCTTACTTGGGATGTGCAGTACCTTGACCTGTTTGCTTCTGGCCATCTGTGGGTGGTTCCCAAAGGACTCATGCTGCTCCATGACTTGAGCCACATAGGACTTTTCACCTAAAGTGCAAGAAGATATTCACTCCCCTTAGAAAAACAGCCGCTGTACAAGTCCCCGTGTGGGCTCCTTCCGGATTATCTCCGCCTCAGCTACCCCAGCCTTGACTGCTTGCCACGTGGAGAAGCCCTGTCTGGGGGACCTTCCCCTCTCCCACCCACTAGCTGTCTCCGCCCCCCGTGGGGGCGTGGCTGGCTTCATCCTGGCTTCTTCCATGCACCAGGTCTGCAGATCCTAAAGGCGCTTGGGCTCCATCACTTAGGAACTCAGACAAACATAGAAGCCGAAACCTACTCTTCCCAGAGGCTGCCTGTGGGGCAGATAACACAGCCCCAAAGTGCAGGGGAGTTGGTGCACCGTATGGTGAATTCTGAGCGGTGAGAGGCAGGAGGTGGCATGGAACCCACAACGCTTAGCGGCACGCTGCCCCGCATCACTGAGCGAGGGCGGGGTTTCCTTGGGGAGACTCTAGCCAGCTTGGTAACACATCACCGCCTATTACTTTCCCTGCTTCTCTGCGTCCCTTTCCTCCCCTTCTCCCAGTCTTGCAGTACTAGGGTTGTATCTCCCAAGAAAGTCTTCAGGCTCCAATTTCTCAGAAACCCAGACCCAGACAGCCCATTTTTTCTCTCTTCCAGAGACTGTAGAAGATATAAAATGCAGTAATATTCTCAAAGATAGGTTTCCTGATAATATACACCTCACTGAAAGTAACAGAGAAAAACAATGGTTTAAGTCTTGCAGAGAAATTGGTAACCAGTTTTCCTACCTCTTACAGGACTAGAAGTGTCCTCTCCTATATACCCCAGCAATGTTGTTTCGTTTCTTGTCAGGAGGTAATGCTGCTGACATTACCTGAATGGTGAATAATAATTCACCATTATTCATAATAAAAAGCAATTAAATAATTAACACTACATTTAACAGAAAGGTACAAAGTATCTACTCATAATGGGAAAGTGCATCATATTGGGATCATTGATCTGTATAAAGAAAACTAAGTACTGAATAATGGTGTGATAGAAGACATATAAGTGAAGAGACTGAACACATTTCTGGATTAAAAGAGTCAGTATTATAATGATGACAATTATCTCCAAATTAGCCAGTAAATCTAACCCCACTTAATCAAAATTCCAGTGGATATTTTGAGAAACTTGAAAAGTTTATTCTCATTTTCCATTGGATGGATAAATATTCCAAAATAACTGAATAGACTTGGAAAAAGAAGAAGAAATGTGGTGAACTTATTTGATTTATTAAACCAGATATTAGAGCTGTACTAATTAAAACAATGTGGCATAATTGGAAGACAAATTGATCAATGAAATGCAACTGAAATTTAAGAAATAGATTCACATCTAAATGTAAAACCATATATGATAAATAAGATCATTTAAATCAAAGACCATACCAGTCAAGGTTGAGTTCAGGAAATAGAAGTTGCTCTTGGTATTTTGGACAGAAGGTGACTTAATATAGGACATTAGATATTTACAACACTGTTGGGAGAGCTACAGGAGTATTTTTAAGGCTGGAATGACTCAGCAGAAACAGGACTGATTCAACGGGAGCCACTGGAGCTAACTTAGACATTGCCACTGAAGCTGTGCCAGAGACAGGAAGCCTTACCTTTGCAACTGCCTCTCACATTCAGGAAACTGGACCATGGTGTCCAAAGCTTGGTTTGGGAATAAGAAGTCACATTAAGAAGCTGTCCTTATCACATTACTTTTTGATTCCCAGGAAGCTGGTAGATAGACCCTGGAGCACTGATGCAAGAAAGCCTCACATTTCCTGAGCTCCCTTGATAATGGAAACATTCAAGAGCGGTAGGAAGATGACTCTCTTCTGCCTTCCAAAATCTCTTATGAGTGCATCTAAATGATGGAAAAGAGTTTGCTTCCAGAACCTCGGTTTCAAGGGAGTCTAGGAACTGTTTTCTTTAGCATTCCAATCTCCCCAAATAGAAGCCAGATAAATGGTGGTTGAGAGAATTGATTCAAAGTATCTACTCATAATGGGAAAATGCATCATATTGGGATCAACTGGTCATTCCCTCACCTTGTTCCAAACATAAAAATATTGTCATGTGATTGAAGATTTAAGTGTTAAAATTACACATAAGATTACTAAAACAAAATATGGGAGAAAAGGTTTGTAATCTTATGGTAGGGCACACATGAAACCCAAAAGATACACATATTTAATTAAGTGAAAATCAAGCAGTTTTGTTTGATAAAGGACACCCTAAACAAAGTTAAAAGTAAAAAATTGGGGAAATATTTATAACTCTTATTCTAGTTAAAGGGTTAATATTTTTAATATGTTGAGTTCTTACACAGCCAAAGATAAGATCAACATCCAACAGTAAAACAGGCAAAAGATATGAATAACTCATTTTTGAAAAAATCAAATGCAAATAACTTTGAAGCATGTGGAAACATGAGTAACTTCATTAATAATGAAGAAAATAACATTAAAATGAAAATTTTATACTTATCTACTGGCAACGATGGAGTGCAATAATATCCATTGTTGGGAGGAGTGTTAGGGGAATCTAGTACAAATGGATATAAACTGTAAAAGTGAATTTTGGCAGTATGTATCAGCTATTAGAAGGTCCCCACCTTTTAACCTACAATCCACTTCCTAGAATTTGTCTCACAGAACTAGCAACACACTTCTCAGAATCTGTCCCACAGAAATAATCACATCGTGAGCAAAGACACACAATGCAAGGATATTGACTGTAGCGATTTTCATACAAGGAAAAATTGGAAACAATTTTTAATGCCCCAAAGCAGGTCATTAGTTAAACAAATGATGATACATTCATACAACGGGCTACTTAGCAGCTATTAAAAAGAAGTAGCTCTATTTATATTGATATTGAAAGATGGCAATACTGTAGTAAGTCAAATAGATCTGTATAGGTAACATGATCCCACTTGTTTCTAAAGATAAAACACGTGTATTATGTATGCAGAAACCTTGAGGGAGTTGTTCATGGTGGTCATGTCTGGGCTACAAATGTGGGCAAAACTTTCACTTTTTATTATATGTACTTCAAGATTTAACATCATTTGACAAAAGATATATATCACAAAAAGACCTGTGTTTTTTAAAAATGAAGATCTGTAAACAAGCAAACTCCCAATTCAGTCATTTGACATATAAGCAGGGCAGCAAGGTGACTTATCCCCATTAAAGCCAAAAGGAGCTTAGAGCCCACTTGTTGACAGATGTGGAAACTGGGGCTCATGCCTCATTGGTCCTGAGTCTGAATGGAAGGAATAGCATTATTTCCTGAGGCCATATTTCTGAATTCTAAAACTAGAATCAAAGACTGCTTTGGCATTTTAAAGTTGCATTACACCTTTGCACCTTCCCCTGAGAAGCTGCTGCTCCTGGCTTAGGGTGATTAACTTTCCTTGCCAAGGTTGTCTTGTCTGTAAGACCAGCATCTGCCAGGCAACCTTGAGGCAGGCTGTGTGCAGGATTTCTCTCCTGATTAACACCTGTAGTTACTGCCTCTGGCACTTACTGTCTGCCTCTTGCTTGCTATATATATATATATATATATATATATATATATATATATATATATGTATATATGTGTATATATATATATGTATATATATATATATTTATTATTATTTTTTTTTTTGGCTTAAACTTAGTCGCCTTATCTTGGCTTGTTGCTTGCCCCTGCAAGCTGTTGCAATTGGCCTATTGTTGTAATTTCCTGAATATAATCATAGATGTTACATTGCTTAAAAGTTTCCTTTGACAGAGATACTGAGAAGATGACAGAAGAGTAAGAGCGGAGATCACCTTCCTCCCCACAGATACACCAGAAATACATCTACATGTGGAACTGCTCCTACAGAACACCCACTGAACGCTGGCAGAAGACCTCAGACCTCCCAAAAGGCAAGAAGCTCCCCACTTACCAGGGTAGGGCAAAAGAAAAAAGAAAAAACAAAAACAGAGACAAAAGAATAGGGACGGGACCTGCACCAGTGGGAGGGAGCTGTGAAGGAAGAAAGGTTTCCACACACTAGGAAGGCCCTTCGTGGGTGGAGACTGTGGGTGGCGGAGGGGGTAAGCTTCGGGGCCACGGAGGAGAGCACAGCAACAGGGGTGCGGAGAGCAAAGCGGGGAGATTCCTGCACAGAGGATCAGGGCCGACTGGCACTCACCAGCAGGAGAGGCTTCTATGCTCACCCGCCGGGGCAGGCCGGGGCTGGGAGCTGAGGCTCGGGCTTCAGTCGGAGCACAGGGAGAGGACTGGGGTTGGCTGCGTGAACACAGCCTGCAGGGGGTTAGTGCGCCACGGCTAGCCGAGAGGGAGTCTGGGGAAACGTCTGGACCTGCTGAAGAGGCAAGAGGCTTTTTCTTCCCTCTTTGTGTCCTGGTGCGCGAGGAGAGGGGATTAAGAGCGCTGCTTAAAGGAGCTCCAGAGATGGGCGCGAGCCGCGGCTAAAAGCGCGGACCCCAGAAACAGGCATGAGACGCTAAGGCTGCTGCTGCAGCCACAAAGAAGCCTGTGTGCAAGCACAGGTCACTATCCCCACCTCCCCTTCCAGGAGCCTGTGCAGCCTGCCACTGCCAGGGTCCCGTGATCCAGGGACAACTTCCCTGGGAGAACGCACAGCGTGCCTCAGGTTGGTGCAACGTCACGGCGGCCTCTGCTGCCGCAGGCTCACCCCGCACTCTGTGCCCCTCCCTCCCCCCGGCCTGAGTGAGCCAGAGCCCCCGAATCAGCTGCTCCTTTAACCCCGTCCTATCTGAGCGAAGAACAGACGCCCTCCGGCGACCTACACGGAGAGGTGGGTCCAAATCCAAAGCTGAACCCTGGAAGCTGTGCAAACAAAGAAAAGAAAGACAAATTTCTTCCAGCAGCCTCAGGAGCAGTGGATTAAAGCTCCACAATCAGCTTGATGTACCCTGCATCTGTGGAATACATGAATAGACAACGAATCATCCCAAATTGAGGAGGTGGACTTTGGGAGCAAGATACATTATTTTTCCCCTTTTCTTCTTTTTGTGAGTGTGTATGTGTATGCTTCTGTGTGAAATTTTGTCTGTAGAGCTTTGCTTTCACCATCTGTCCAAGGATTCTGTCCATCTGTTCTTTTTTCTTTTTTTTTTACTTAAATTTTTTTCTTAATAATTATTTTTTATTTTAATAACTTTATTTTATTTTATCTTTATTTTATCTTCTTTCTTCTCTTTCTTTCCCTTTCTTTCTTTCTTTCTTTCTTTCTTTCTTTCTTTCTTTCTTTCTTTCTTTCTTTCTTTCTTTCTTTCTTTTCTCTCCCTTTTATTCTGAGCCATGTGGATGAAAGGCTCTTGGTGCTCCAGCCAGGCATCAGGGCTGAGCCTCTGAGGTGGGAGAGCCAAATTCAGGACACTGGTCCACAAGAGATCTCCCAGCTCCACATAATATCAAATGGCGAAAATCTCCCAGAGATCTCCATCTCAATGCCAAGACCCAGCTCCACTCAACAACCAGCAAGCTACAGTGCTGGACACCCTATGCCAAACAACTGCCAAGACAAGAACACAGCCCCATCCATTAGCAGAGAGGCTGCCTAAAATCATAATAAGGCCACAGACACCCCAAAACACACCACCAGACATGGACCTGCCCACCAGAAAGACAAGATCCAGCCTCATCCACCAGAACACAGGCACTGGTCCCCTCCACCAGGAAGCCTACACAACCCACTGAACCAACCTTAGCCACTGGGGACACACACCAAATACAACGGGAACTACGAACCTACAGCTTATGAAAAGGAGACCCCAAACACAATAAGATAAGCAAAATGAGAAGACAGAAAAACACACAGCAGATGAAGGAGCAAGGTAAAAACCCACCAGACCTAACAAATGAAGAGAAAATAGGCAGTCTACCTGAAAAATAATTCAGAATAATGATAGTAAAGATGATCCCAAATCTTGGAAATAGAATGAAGAAAATGGAAAAAACGTTTAACAAGGACCTAGAAGAACTAAAGAGGAAACAAGCAATGATGAACAACACAATAAATGAAGTTAAAAATACTCTAGAAGGGATCAATAGCAGAATAACTGAGGCAGAAGAACAGATAAGTGACCTGAAAGATAAAATAGTGGAAATAACTACTACAGAGCAGAATAAAGAAAAAAAGAATGAAAAGAACTGAGGACAGTCTCAGAGATCTCTGGGACAACATTAAATGCACCAACATTCGAATTATAGGGGTCCCAGAAGAAGAAAAAAAAAAAAAAGAAAGGGACTGAGAAAATATTTGAAGACATTATAGTTGAAAACTTCCATAATATGGGAAAGAAAATAGTTAATCAAGTCCTGGAAGGACAGAGGGTCAAATACAGGATAAATCCAAGGAGAAACACACCAAGACACATATTAATCAAACTCTCAAAAATTAAATATAAAGAAAACATATTAAAAGCGGCAAAGGAAAAACAACAAATAACACACAAGGTAATCCCCATAAGGTTAACAGCTGATCTTTCAGCAGAAACTTTGCAAGCCAGAAAGGAGTGGCAGGACATATTTACAGTGATGAAGGAGAAAAGTCTACAACCAAGATTACTCTACTCAGCAAGGATCTCATTCAGATATGATGGAGAAATTAAAACCTTTACAGACAAGCAAAAGCTAAGAGAATTCAGCACCACCAAACCAGCTTTACAACAAATGCTAAAGGAACTTCTCTAGGCAAGAAACACAAGAGAAGGAAAACACCTAAAATAACAAACCCAAAGCAATTAAGAAAATGGGAATGGGAGCATACATATCGATAATTACCTTAAATGTAAATGGATTAAATGCTCCCACCAAAAGATACAGACTGGCTGAATGGATACAAAAACAAGACCCATATATATGCTGTCTACAAGAGTCATACTTCAGACCTAGGGACACATACAGACTGAAAATGAGGGGATGGAAAAAGATATTCCATGCAAATGGAAGCCAAAAGAAAGCTGGAGTACAATTCTCATAACAGACAAAATAGACTTTAAAATAAAGACTATTGAAGAGACAAAGAAGGACACTACATAATGATCAAGGGATCGATCCAAGAAGAAGATATAACAATTGTAAATATTTATGCACCCAACATAGGAGCACCTCAATACATAAGGCAAATACTAACAGCCATAAAAGAGGAAATCAGCAGTAACACAATCAGAGTAGGGGACTTTAACACCCCACTTTCACCAATGGACAGATCATCCAAACTGAAAATAAATAAGGAAACACAAGCTTTAAATGATACATTAAACAAGATGGACTTAATTGATCTTTATAGGACATTCCACCCCAAAACAACAAAATACACATTTTTCTCAAGTGCTCATGGAACATTCTCCAGGATAGATCATACCTTGGGTCACAAATCAAGCCTTGGTAAATTTAAGAAAATTGAAATCCTATCAAGTATCCTTTCTGACCACAATGCTATGAGACTAGATGTCAATTATAGGAAAAGATCTGTAAAATATATAAACAGAGGCTAAACAATACAGTACTTAATAACCAAGTGATCACTAAAGTAATCAAAGGGGAAATCAACAAAATACCTAGAAACAAATGGCAATGGAGACACGATGATGCAAAACCTATGGGATGCAGCAAAAGCAGTTCTAAGAGGGAAGTTTATAGCAATAGAATCCTACCTTAAGAAAGAGGAAACATCTCAAATAAACAATGTAACCTTGAAGCTAAAGCAATTAGAGAAAGAAGAACAAAAAAACCCCAAAGTTAGCAGAAGGAAAGAAATCATGAAGATAAAATCAGAAATAAATGAAAAAGAAATGAAGGAAATGATACCAAACATCAATAAAACTAAAAGCTGTTTCTTTGAGAAGATAAACAAAATTGATAAACCATTAGCCAGATTCATCAAGAAAAAAGGGAGAAGACTCAAATCAATAGAAGTAGAAATGAAAAATGAGAAGTAACAACTGACACTACAGAAATACAAAAGATCATGAGAGATTACTACAAGCAACTCTATGCCAATAAAATGGACAACCTGGAAGAAATGGACAAATTTGTAGAAATGAACACCCTTGTGAGACTGAACCAGGAAGAAATAGAAAATATGAACAGACCAATCACAAGCACTGAAACTGTGATTGAAACTGTGATTAAAAATCTTCCAACAAACAAAAGCCCAGGACCAGATGGCTTCACAGGCAAGTTATATCAAACAGTTAGAGAAGATCTAACACCTATCCTTCTCAAACTCTTCCAAAATATAACAGAGGGAGTAACACTCCCAAACTCATTCTACGAGGCCACCATCACCTGATACCAAAACCAGACAAGGATGTCACAAAGAAAGAAAACTACAGGCCAATATAACTGATGAACATAGACGCAAAAATCCTCAACAAAATACTAGCAAACAGAATCCAACAGCACAATAAAACGATCATATACCATGATCAAGTGGGGTTTATTCCAGGAATGCAAGGATTCTTCAATATATGCAAATCGATCAACATCATACACCATATTAACAAATTGAAGGAGAAAAACCATATGGTCATCTCAATAGATGCAGAGAAAGCTTTTTACAAAATTCAACACCTATTTATGATAAAAACCCTGCAGAAAGTAGGCATAGAGAGAACTTTCCTCAACATAATAAAGGCCATATATGACAAGCCCACAGCCAACATTGTCCTCAATGGTGAAAAACTGAAAGCATTTCCACTAAGATCAGGAACAAGACAAGGTTGCCCACTCTCACCACTATTCAACATAGTTCTGGAAGTTTTAGCCACAGCAATCAGAGAAGAAAAGGAAATAAAAGGAATCCAACTCAGAAAAGAAGAAGTAAAGCTGTTACTGTTTGTAGATGACATGATACTATACATAGAGAATCCTAAAGATGCTACCAGAAAACTACTAGAGCTAATCAATGAATTTGGTAAAGTAGCAGGATACAAAACTAATGCCCAGAAATCTCTTGCATTCCTATACACTAATGATGAAAAATCTGAAAGTGAAATTGAGAAAACACTCCCATTTACCACTGAAACAAAAAGAATAAAATATCTAGGAATAAACCTACCCAAAGAGACAAATGAAGAAAATTATAAGACACTGATGAAAGAAATTAAAGATGATACAAATAGATGGAGAGATATGCCATGTTCTTGGATTGGAAGAATCAACATTGTCAAAATGACTCTACTACCCAAAGCAATCTACAGATTCAATGCAATCCCTATCAAACTACCACTGGCTTTTTTCACAGAACTAGAACAAAAAATTTCACAATTTGTATGGAAACACAAAAGACTCCGAATAGCCAAAGCAATCTTGAGAATGAAAAACGGAGCTGGAGGAATCAGGCTTCCTGACTTCAGGCTATACTAAAAAGGAACAGTAACCAAGACAGTATGGTACTGGCACAAAAAGCAAAATATAGATCAATGGAACAGGATAGAAAGCCCAGAGATAAACCCATGCACATATGGTCACCTTATCTTTGATAAAGGAGGCAAGAATATACAGTGGAGAAAAGACAGCCTCTTCAATAAGTGGTGCTGGGGAAACCGGACAGGTACATTTAAAAGTATGAATTTAGGGCTTCCCTGGTGGCACAGTGGTTGAGAGTCTGCCTGCCGTTGCAGGGGACATGGGTTCGTGCCCCGGTCCGGGAGGATCCCACATGCCGCGGAGCGGCTGGGCCCGTGAGCCATGGCCGCTGAGCCTGCACGTCCGGAGCCTGTGCTCTGCAGCGGGAGAGGCCACAGCAGTGAGAGGCCCGCGTACCGCAGAAAAAAAAAAAAAAAAAAAGTATGAATTTAGAACACTCCCTAACACCATACAGAAAAATAACCCCAAAATGGATTAAAGACCTAAATGTAAGGCCAGACACTATCAATCTCTTAGAGGAAAACATAGGCAGAACACTCTATGACATAAATCACAGCAAGATCCTTTTTGACCCACCTCCTAAAGAAATGGAAGTAAAAACAAAAAATAGAACCTAGTGAAACTTAAAATCTTTTGCACAGCAAAGGAAGCCATAAACAAGACAAAAGGACCACCCTCAGAATGGGGGAAAATATTTGCAAATGAAGCAACTGACAAGGATTAATCCCCAAAGTTACAAGCAGCTCATGCAGCTCAATAACAAAAAAACAAAGAACCCAATCCAAAAATGGGCAGATGACTTAAATAGACATTTCTCCAAAGAAGATACACAGATTGCCAACAAACACATGAAAGAATGCTCAACATCATTAATCATTAGAGAAATGTAAATCAAAACTACAATGAGATATCATCTCACACCAGTCAGAATGGCCATCATCAAAAAATCTAGAAACAATAAATGCTGGAGAGGGTGTGGAGAAAAGGTAACACTCTTGCACTGTTGGTGGGAATGTAAATTGATACAGCCACTATGGAGAATAGTATGGAAGTTCCTTAAAAAATTAAAAACAGAACTACCATACAACCCAGCAATCCCACTACTGGGCTGTATGGAAGTTCCTTAAAAAATTAAAAACAGAACTACCATACAACCCAGCAATCCCACTACTGGGCATATACCCTGAGAAAACCATAATTCAAAAATAGTCATGTACCAAAATGTTCATTGCAGCTCTATTTACAATAGCCAGGAGATGGAAGCAACCTAAGTGTCCATCAACAGATGAATGGATAAAGAAGATGTGGCATATATATACAATGGAATATTACTCAGCCATAAAAGGAAAAGAAATTGAGTTATTTGTAGTGAGGTAGATGGACGTAGAGTCTGTCATACAGAGTGAAGTAAGTCAGAAAGATAAAAAACAAATACAGTATGCTAACATATATATATGGAATCTATATATAGATTATATATATAACACATATATATGGAATCTATATATAGATTATATAGATATATATAGATATGGAATCTAAGAAAAAAAAAAAGGTCATGAAGAACCTAGGGGTAAGACAGGAACAAACACACAGACCTAGTAGAGAATGGACTTGAGGATATGGGGAGGGGGAAGGGTAAGCTGTGACAAAGTGAGAGAGTGGCATGGACATATATACACTACCAAACGTAAAATAGCTAGCTAGTGGGAAGAAGCTGCATAGCACAGGGAGATCAGCTAGGTGGTTTGTGACCACCTAGAGGTGTGGGATAGGGAGGGTGGGAGGGAGGGAGACGCAAGAGGGAAGAGATATGGGAACATATGTGTATGTATAACTGATTCACTTTGTTATAAAGCAGAAACTAACACACCATTGTTAAGAAATTATACTCCAATAAAAATGTTAAAAAAACAAAAAAAAAGCAGCCGCAGCCGTGGGCCTAGTAATTATGTTGCTTGGAACTCACCCTCAGAAAATATCAGGCAAATATACAGATATGCGCTGACAAGGACATTATAACATCATTATTAATATGTACAGAAACCTGGAAACAACCTACATGTTCAAAAATTATAGTACTATATCAATATCATAATAGAACATTGTACAGTCAATAAAATGCTGGTATATAGAGTTACATCTGTCGTTATGGGAGGATAATTACATTATATGGTAAAATGAGAAAGTGTGTTAGAGAATACTTAGGTTGGTTTGCTTTTTTTTTAAAGAACAAAATGGAGATATTTTAAAAGTTTATATTCTAATTTAAAAATTTTCTGTATTTTCTAACTTTTCTATAATGAACATGGATTATTTGTGTTAAAAAAATGAACAAGAAATGACACGTGATAGGCAAAATAAAGGTCCCCCTCCTTAAAATTTTCATGACCTATTTCCCCAAACCTGTGAATATGTGAAGTTCCATGGCCAAAGGGACTTTGCATGTGCATGTGTGATTAAGTTAATCATCTTGAGATGGAAAGATTCTTCTGGAGTATCTGGGTGGGCCCAACCTAATCACTATGGTCCTTATAAGAGTTAGGCAGGATGGTCAAAGTCATACAGATTTGAAAATGCTATGTGGCTGATTTTGAAGGTGGAGGAAAAGGCCATGAGCCAAGGGATACAGGAGGCTTCTAGAAACTGGATAAAGCAAGGAAACAAATTCTCCCTTAGAGCTTCTAGAAGGACCCTACTCTGCTGATACTTGGGTTTTAGCCCAGTGAGATTTCTGACCTCCAGAACTGTCAGAGAATAAATTTGTATTGTTTGAAGCCAAAAATAAAAAATTTCCTTTGAAATTTTGTACTTGAACCTTTGTTCTCAACCCAGCCTCTTCTATAAACCCATTCTTTGGTTCTTTCTTACAAATGATTCAACATCCAATATGTTTCAGTTTTATAAAAAATCAGTTTATTTTATTTTTAAATTTATTTTATTGAAGTATAGCTGATTTACAACGTGTTAATTTCTGCTGTACAGCAAAGTGATTAAATTATACATATATATATACATTCTTTTTCATATCCTTTTCCAATTTGGTTTATCACAGGATATTGAATATAGTTCCCTGTGCTATACAATAGGACCTTGCTGTTTATCCATTCTCTATGTAACAGTTTTCATCTGCTAATCCTAAACTCCCAATCCATCCCTCACTCATCCCTCTCCCTCTTGGCAACCACAAGTCCATTCTCTATGTCTGTGAGTCTGTTTCTGTTTCATAGATAAGTTCATTTGTGTCATATTTTGGATTCCACCTATAAGAGATATCATATGGTATTTGTCTTTCTCTTTCTGACTTATTTCACTTAGTGTAATAATCTCTAGGTCCATCCATGTTGCTGCAAATGGCATTATTTCATTCTTTTTATGACTGAGTAGTATTCCATTGTATATATGTACCACATCTTCTTTACCCATTCATCCATTTATCAATGTACATTTAGTTTTTTTCTATGTCTTGGCTATTGTAAATAGTGCTGCTATTTACATTGGGGTGCATGTATCTTTTTGAATTATGATTTTGTCTGGATATGCCCAGGAGTGGGATTGCTGGATCATATGGCAACTCTAGTTTTAGTATTTTGAGGACCTTCCATACTGTTCTCCATAGTGGCTGTGCCAACTTACATTCCCACCAACAGGGCAAGGGGGTTCCCTTTTCTCCACACTCTCTCCATCATTTGTTATTTGTAGACATTTTAATGACGGACATTCTGACCAGTGAGGGGTGGTACCTCACTGTAGTTTTGATTTGCATTTCTTTAATAATAATCAATGTTTTGCATCTTTTCATGTGCCTGTTGGCCATCTGTATGTCTTCTTTGGAGAAATGTCTATTTAGGTCTTCTGCCCATTTTTCAGTTGGGTTGTTTGGTTTTTTGTTATTGAGTTGTATGAGCTGTTTATATAAATAAATCATTTATTTTAAATTTGTCAAAATGGCTGAACCCAGTATCTGAAGAGAGGCAGCAGAGTATTGATTAAGAGCATGCATCTGGAAACGCTGTGCCACTTACCAGCTGTGTGGCCTCAGGCAAATCACTTGACCTCTCTGGGCTTCAGTTACCTCATATATAAGTTCTGTATTGAGTGCTTATGACATTAAGTAAAAAGTATTATGGTATTTTTGCTTAATTTTCTGATCAGTAAGGCACCTGTAAATCAGACCTTCATTCATTCAACAAACATTACCTGATTAACAGTTTAAGGAGATCCTCATGGCTATTGGGTAATGACAGATTCTAGAGGAACCA
This sequence comes from Aethalodelphis obliquidens, assembly GCF_003676395.1. Taxonomy (NCBI): domain Eukaryota; kingdom Metazoa; phylum Chordata; class Mammalia; order Artiodactyla; family Delphinidae; genus Aethalodelphis; species Aethalodelphis obliquidens. The sequence continues at coordinate 3,808,589 of NW_020838018.1, forward strand.
AAGTATAGCAGGAGGACCTCCAAAACGCATCTTGTATCTAGCCATGTCCTTCTGTCCTCACTGCCATCACCTTGGTCCAAGCCACCTTCATCTTCACAACAACCTAACTCCATACAGAATAAAAATAGGCTCTGGTCAGTCCTACTTCAGTGGCTTCTCTTCATATTCAGGAAAGAAACCACACTCTAACTATGACACACAAGGGTCTACAAAACCCTGGTCCCGGGCTTCCCTGGTGACGCAGTGGTTGAGGGTCCGCCTGCCGACGCAGGGGACACGGGTTCGTGCCCCAGTCCGGGAAGATCCCACATGCCGCGGAGCGGCTAGGCCCATGAGCCATGGCCGCTAAGCCTGCGCGTCCAGAGCCTGTGCTCCATAACAGGAGAGGCCACAATAGTGAGAGGCCCGCGTACCGCCAAAAAAACAAAAACAAAACCCTGGTCCCTCTGTCTCTCAAATTCATCTCACAGTTTTCTTCTTGGTCCTTAGGCACCAGTAGCACTTGTCTTCCTTCAGTTTTTAAAATATTTTAATATCTTTCCCACACTAGGGCCTTTGCATATGCTGTTCCCTCTGCCTGGAACATTCTACCCAATGCTTTGTATTGCTTTCTCCTTCTCTTTCTTTAGGTTTAGCTTAAATATCACCCCCCCCCCCCGCCCCGTGACAGATGGGTGTTTTCTGCCCAGATCCCATTCCTATTTCTACTTTTTTGTGTAGTAGCACACCAAATTTCCTTTGTAGAAATGTCCCTCCCAGACTCTCCATGGGGCTTAACCTGGTGAGACACACAAGGTACAGCAAATATGAAGATATGAAAGTCTTTCTTTTAGTTTCTCCAGAGAAGAATCCTTCAGGCATCCTGGTGATGGGGCAGGGAGAAGCCTGAAGAATAAAAATGACTTTATGTCCAGACTTGCAACCAATACTGTCAGCCAATAGCTCCCTACTTCACCCCCACATGCCTATTGTTGATCCTGAGTCTCCTGGCATCTGCAAAGGGAAACTGAGTCCCTTTTCACTGAACTCCCTTCTCTGGACACCTGTGGGGTAGCCAACTCCACTCTGCAAGCACATTTCCTCTCGCCACTAAGTTTGCTGAAATATTTCATCCTTGGATGATTCTGCTCCCATCTCCTTTGTCTTGGAGGGTTAATACCTTTAGAAACTTATCCACCTCTCACCATTTTCCTGGAGTCTGGGGAAGGAGAAAAGAAAACTTAAGGAGAATGACCATATATAATCAAATCCAACTTCAGGTGGGTCCCTAAAATTTCTTATTCTCTCCTGTCAGGAGATGACTGCAAACCTTTTCTGCTTTCCTCAGACCTCCTTCCTCATCACCTCCCTGCTCAGATCCAGGAAATGACCTCATGTCTTGCAATCTCACAGAGAAAAGATGAATAAACTCCCTCCATTTTCTACCACTTTCCAGCACTGCAGGGTTACCCAAATACACACACTCCTTTCTGTTTCTCCATCACCAAGGAAGAGGTGCTTCTCCTGTCTAAGCTGTCCTCTTGAGCTCTGTCTCAATCCTCCTCATCCCCCCAGGACCTTGCTTGGTAACTGGGTGCTCCTGTCTCCAGCATTCAATATTAACCAGATGTCACTAGCATCTGAATTTAGAATGGCCAACCATCCTGTTTACTGCAGAATGAGAGGGTTTCCTGGGCTCATGGGACTCTCCGTGTGAAAACAAGAATGAATTTGTCACCCTATTTTCTCCCATGTTTTGAACAAATCCTCCCTCAACCGTACACTCTCTCTTCATACCCTTTCCTATATCTCTCCTACCTTCACACAAGCTTCTTGAAACAGGTGATTATAATCTGGGTAGGTTTCTCACCTCCTACTCACTTCAATAAAAAAGGAACAGAATCACATGACTGAAAAAGCAGCTTCAGGAATCTACCTGCCATCCTTGCTGTAGGTTGCCCTGATGTCCTGCAGTGCTAGGGGTGGGATTCCTTTCTCCCCATTCCACTGCCTGCTACCTTCAGCCTCACCATTTCTCTGAGACTGTTCCTGGCAGGGTTAGCAATACATATCCAGGCACACATCTCATCATCTTCCCGCTGGATGTCCAGTCGGTGATGCTCAACACAGGTGAGCCTTGGCTTTTGTGCCCTCACACAATCTTAGTGTTCATTGACCTTTGCACCTTTCTTGCAGGGTCCATTATCTAATCATAGAATTCCTAGGCCCTCTCCTCATTCTATACACTTACCCTGGAGAGCTCATACACTTTCCAGGCTCCACTTTGCCCTTTATATGATGGTGAATCCAAATCTTTGGCCAGTTCAAATCTCTCTCCCATGGATGAGATTGGCATATCCAATGCCTACTGGACATATCCATTTGGATGTCTCTAAGACAACTCATACTCAACTTGTCCAAAATTAATCTCATCGCACCCCTACTTAAATCTGCAGCAATTCCTATGTACCCATCTCAAATAAGGGCCCACCATCTACCAGCTTGCATGAGCCACTGGGTATCTAACTCTCAGCCCTGACTCTTCCCTCACCTACTATGTCAGTGAGGGTTCTGAGCTGCTGGCCAGGGAAACCAACTCTGGTTAATCTGGGTCGGAAGGATTTTAGTGAAAAGACTTTCAGTATCTCACAGGTTCTACAGCAAGATTGGAAAACAACAGTGCATTTTAGCAGCCACAGAGCCAGAATCAATCAACCCAGTCAACGACTAGAATTGTCATTGAATCTGGGCACAGATACCTCTGTTTGCATCACTAACATTTCTGATCCTCGAACATGGATGCCACTGATAAAATCACAACCTATGCCACTGTTAACACCTTCACGAGAACAGAGTCTGCGTAGTACCCAATAATTTTTACTGCTAGTTTACAACCGAGAAATTTGGGTGGGGTGGGGAGAAAACAGTACATTTGACTAACAGAGTATAGATCACATGCAAGTGACCTATACCACGAGGAGAGTTGGGAAGTAACTGTCTGGCACTTTTGGCTTTAGGAGTGAAAGTAATGGTCTGTATCAAAAGATGGTAGATTCCCCAAACATAAGAATGACTCTCAGATACCAGGTGGCCAAAAAGAATGGACAAATTATCTATATATCCATGGTCCATCCCTTGACTTCTCAATATGCCCTCCTTACATTTTTACAAAATGCTTCTTAAAAAATGCTTCTTCCTAATATAGTGCAGTTCTCCCTCATTAAATACACACACACACACACACACACACACACACACACACACACACACACACACACACACACACACACCTGTTGTCTCTCCAAAGTCTAATCTTTTTCTGCATGCAGCTCCAAATACAGGATCTCTAGGTAATGACCATTTCTGCCCTATTTCTAAAACGACCACGTCTCTGTTTTCTGTAATCTAAGGACTAAATGGAGCACCAATATGTCATTTTTAAGTTGGAGAAAGAAGATTGAAAAAGAAAACAATACCACAATATATGTAAGTCAAGTCATTATACCTTAAACTTATACATTGTCAATTTTATCTCAATAAAAGAAAAAAAGCCTCTTCTTAATGGTTTAAAAGAAAAAAATAGAAAAATTATCTAAAACAATTTTATTTATGCTTGAAACATAAGGAAGAAAATACAGGAAACTTTTATGGTCATTGTTTTTGCAACCATTCTAAAGTTCTAATAAGCAAATCTAGTAAGCGATTCCTAAAATTCTTATACCCTTTCTCTTGTCATCTCTCAGTTAATCCTGTGGGTGGATGCAAACAGTCATCTCTGAAAGATCTGAGCCTTTGGTGATCCTGCTTTTACAGACTTTTAGATTTTCTTTTCTATACCATTGGAAAAGAAAAGTCAGGAGTTATCAGGCATCCCCAGAAAATCCCTCGAGTCCATCCATACTCTCTACCTTCCTCCCATATTTAACACCGTCCTTCTTTTCCCTTGATAATTTAGATCAGTCCTTGCATCTAATGGCACAGCCCCTCACTTATTACCTTCCAGATATATTAAATGTTTCATATTTCCAATTGCACCAATCCTTTTCTCACCTCCTGGACTTTAATTTTTTATGCTGCTTAGAACTGCCTCTCATTCTTCTTCTCTATCTCTTCAAATACAGAATTCTTATTGATCCTCTAAGAGTCAGTTAAGCTATCAAATTCTCTAGGAAACACACTCTGACTACCTTATATAAAACCAGGTAATCTTCCATCCAACTTTTAAAGAATTCCACATTTCCACGTACTTTGACACTTATCATAGCACCTAATATTCCATATTGGACTTATCTTTTACCTTGTTTGTCTCCACAACTAGAGCCTCCAGCATTGTGCCTGACACATAATAACTCTGTTGGAGAGGCAAGCCACAATTGACCCTGAGTATCTTTGCATGTTCTTTCTGAGTATGCCAAGGATATAAGGCCTTGACCACTCTTTATGTGGGCCACTTCTGAGTTGTTTGCAGTGAGTAATCCTGAGATGTGAGGTAGTATCTCTTCCCAGACAAAGAGGAGGTCTCTTTCCACTTACTGTAATAGTGATGACTCACCTAAGCTCTGTGTGCTCCTGTCCTATAACACAACTCATTGTACTTACAGGCATTCATCATGGACCCTTTGTGTTGGCCCTGGGTGATGTGGAGGGAATAAGGAACCCATGTACACCCACTGCTTTTGCCATTGGTAATGAAATCCTTGTCTCTGACCCAGGAATCTCATGCCTTCTGCTGGCAGCCAAGAAACACTAAAAGGCTAACTTGTTAGCTTGCAAGTAGAGTAAATCCTAGACTATTCACAGTCTTTGACAAGCTCAAGAGATATTTATTAGTTATAAGAACAAGAACTGGAATTAACACCTGTATTAGTTTACTAGGGCTGCCTTAACAAAGAAGTAGATACTAGATGGCATACACAACAGAAATTTATTTTCTCACAGTTCTATGAGGCTAGACATCTGTGATCAAAGAGTTGGAAATTTTAATTTCTTCTGAGGGCTGTGAAGGAGGATCTGCTCCAAGCCTCCCTCCTTAGCTTGTAGATGGCTATCTTCTTGTGTTTTCACATTGTGTTCTCTCTGTACATGTCTGTGTCCAAACTTCCCCTTAGTAGGACATCAGTCATATTGGATTAGGGCTCACCCTAATGACTGCATACAACTTAATCACCTCTGTAAAGCCCTTATCTCCAAATATGGTCACATTCTGAGGTGCTGGATTGCAACATATGAATTTAGAGAATAATACAATTCTTCCCATAACAGCACCATAAACAAATCATAATGCATTCATCAGGTTTTATAGCCTAGCACCCCTTTTTATATATAATGAATTATTAACAAAAAATAATTTTGGAGAGATACAAACTTGATTTTTGCCTAGATACTTCAAAAATTGTTCTTAAATCCTTGCAACTTGGCATTTTTCTCATGTGGTCATACAAATAAATCTTTTTGACTATTTGAAACTATGTTTTAAAGCAGGGACATTTCTGACAGTACACTAAAGCAATCAATTACACATATTAATCTAAATTTTTCTATGAAATTAAAACATAGGAATAGAGTGAATTTTGCATTGGTAGATGTCTAATTAAGAAAACTGATAGAATTAAACCATTATAAGTAGTTATAAAATGAGGACAGTCTATATTGACTTGAGATTTATCTTTATAGATTGTAGTATCTCATCGCTTGTTTTGTTTATTCAGTAGAATTAAACATTAGCTTTAGCTGTGAAAAAGAGATCTCAAGTAAATGAGCCTTGAGGAATACAATTAAAGAGTAGAATAATTAAAATAACTCATAACTTATGCTTTTTAAGTACAAGCAAACAAGACAGTTGGAAAAGAAACATTATTTCTATTCAATGAGCAATATATTTTAGGAAGTCTTTTTATCCCAACAGCATTTTCTGTTTTTTGTTTTGTTTTGTTTGTTTGTTTACAAAGCACAGGGTCTTTTTCTCTGAAGAAATACTATGATAGAACCATGGTGTCTTGGTTTTATAGAAGATCCATACATTTTCTACAGAGGACCATAATTCAGTTACCTCCAAAATAATAATCAAATTTTACTTTCTAAAAACTTCCATAAGAAACATCAGAATTCAAGAGGGGTCCAAGATAATTGGCAAGTAGGAAGAACCTGAGCTCATCTCCTCCCATAGTCACAATAAATCTATACCTATATATAAGCAATTTTCCCTGAAGAAGACCTGAGGGCTAACTGAAGGACCTACTGTACTCAGAAGGTCCACATAGAAATGGGTAGGAAAAAGAGAAACACAGTTTCCACAGGAACACAACCCCTGATGCAGCAACCTGCAGGAGAGAGGGTTATAGCTGAGAGGTCCTAGCACACACTTGCCTGCCTGGGGTCACAGCAAAAAAAAAAAAAACCCAGCAGTTTATAGGGCATCTTGACTCTACAGGAAGGAAATCCATTTACTAACCTTAGAACTTCTGCCAAACAGGCAGGAAATTGCTAGAGCCTTCTTTGGAGTTGGAGGCACTGGTGAGAGCCATTGTTTGAGTTCCCCCAGACTGAGTCCACTCTAACTCCAGCTACCCCTCCAAGGCAGCCTCAGTGTGGCACTATGCAGGGACTGCCCCTGGCTAGGACCCACTCCAGCTTCAGCCACCCTGCCAAGGTGGCCTTTGGTGCAGTGCTCCTCAGGGATTGCTCCTGGCCCATGCCAATGCCAGCCCAGCCAGTCTGACAGAGTTGCCAGGTGCAGGTAGTCTACACAGGGGATGTTCCACACAAGTCCACTCCTTCAAGATCAGGAGATGTAGCTGTTTCACCTAATTCATAGAAACAAAAATGGAAAGTCAAGAAAAATGGGGGAATATGTTTCAAATGAAAGAACAACAAAAAAAAATCAAGAAAAAATCCCTAGTGAAATGGAATTTATTTACCTGATGAAGAATTCAAAGAAATGGTCATAAGAATGCTCACTAAACTCAGGAGAAGAATGCCTTCTGCTGGCAGCCAAGTGAGAACTTCAACGAAGATTGAGAAAATAAGAAAGAATCAACCAGAACTGAAGTATACAATCACTGAAATTAAAAATATACTAGAGGGGATAAGCAGCAGATAAGATGATAGAGAAGAAGAGATATGTGATCTGGAAGATAGAGTAGTAAAAATCATTCTATCAGAAGGATAGAAAGAACGACATTTTTAAACTGAGAATTTAAGGAGTCTCTGGGACAACATCAAGCATACTAACATTCATATTATAAGGGTCCCAGAAAGAGAATAGAGAGACAGAAAACTTATTTGAAGAATTAATGACTGAAAGCTTCCCTAACCCATGAAAGGAAATAGACATCAGGAACAGGAAGCACAGAGAGTCCTAAACAAGATGAGCCTAAAAAGAGCCACACCAAGATATATTGTAATTAAAATGGGGAAAGTTAAAAATAAAGAGAGATCGTAAAGGCAGCAAGAGAAAGACAACTAATCGCATACAAGGGAAACCCTATAAGATTATCAGCTGATTTTTCAGCGGAAATTTTACAGGCCAGAAGGAAGTGGCAGAATATATTTAAAGTGCTAAAGGAAAAAAACTTACAAACTGGAATATTCTACCTGGAAATGTTATCATTCAGAATTGAGGGAGAGAGGAGTCTTCTAGCCAAGCAGGAACTAAAGGAGATCATCACCACTAAACTGGCCTTACAAGAAATATTAAAATGTCTTCTTTAAGCAAAAAAGTCCACACTTAGAAATAAGGAAATATATAAAAGAAAAATCTTGCTGGTAAAGGCAAATATATGGTAATGGCAGTGGATCAGTCATTTAAAAAGCTAGTATGAAGGTTAAAATGTAAAAGGGTACAATCAACTGTAACTTTGTATACACAGAATAAAAATATGGCATCAAAAACATAAAATGTGGGGGGTGGAGTAAAAATGTAGTGCTCTTAGAATGCCTTTGAACTTAAGTGACTATCAGCTTAATAAAGATGGCTAGGGCTTCCTTGGTGGCACAGTGGTTGAGAATCCTCCTGACAATGCAGGGGACATTGGTTCAAGCACTGGTCCGGGAAGATCCCACATGCTGCAGAGCAACAAAGCCCATGCACCACAACTACGGAGCCTGAGCTCTAGAGCCTATGAGCCACAACTACTGAAGCCTGTGCACCATAGAGCCCATGCTCCACAAAAAGAGAAGCCACTGCAATGATAAGCCCGAGCACTGTAATGAACAGTAGCCCCGCTCACTACAGTTAGACAAAAGCCTGTGGGTAGCAGTGAAGACCCAATGCAGAAATAATTAAATGAATAAATAAATTTTTAAAAATAGATGGCTATATATATGGGTCAATATGTACATAAAACTCATGACAACCACAAATCAAACACCTATAATGGACACACAAAAAATAAAGAGGAATCTTAACATAACACTAAAGGAATCCATGAAACCACAAAGGAAGGGTCCAAGAGAAAAACAAAGAAACAGAGAACTATAAAAACAACCAACAAACAATTAACAAAATTGCAATAAGTATATACCTATCAATAATTACTTTATTTACTTATTTATTTATTTTTAACTTCTTTATTGGAGTATAATTGCTTTACAATGGTGTGTTACTTTCTGCTGTATAACAAAGTGAATCAGCTATACATATACATACATCTCCATATCTCCTCCGTCTTGCGTCTCCCTCCCATCCTCCCTATCCCACCCCTCTAGGTGGTCACAAAGCACGGAGCTGACCTCCCTGTGCTATGCGGCTGCATCCCACTAGCTATCTATTTTACATTTGGTAGTGTATATATGCACATGCCACTCTCTCACTTCGTCCCAGATTACCCTTCCCCCTCCCCAAGTCCTCAAGTCCATTCTCTACATCTGCGTCTTTATTCCTGTCCTGCCCCTAGGTTCTATAGAACTTTTTTTTTTTTTTAGATTTCACATATATGTGTTAGCATACAGAATTTATTTTTCTCTTTCTGAATTACTTCACTCTGTATGACAGTCTCTAGGTCCATCCACCTCGCTACAACTAACTCAATTTCATTTCATTTTAAGGCTGAGTAATATTCCATTGTATATATGCGCCACATCTTCTTTATCCATTCATCAGTCGATGGACATTTATGTTGCTTCCATGTCCTGGCTATTCTAAATAGTGCTGCAATGAATATTGTGGTACATGACTCTTTTTGAATTATGGTTTTCTCAGGGTATATGCCCAGTAGTGGGATTGCTGTGTCGTATGGTAGTTCTATGTTTAGTTTTTTAAGGAACCTCCATACTGTTCTCCATAGTGGCTGTATCAATCTACATTCCCACCAACAGTGCAAGAGGGTTCGCTTTTCTCCACACTCTCTCCAGCATTTATTGTCTGTAGAATTTTTAATGATGGCCATTCTGACTGGTGTGAAGTGATACCTCACTGTAGTTTTGACTTGCATTTCTCTAATGAGTCGCGATGTTGAGCATCCTTTCATGTGTTTGTTGGCAATCTGTATATCTTCTTTGGAGAAATGTCTATTTAGGTCTTCTGCCTATTTTTGGTTTGAGTTGTTTATTTTTTGGATATTAAGCTGCATGAGCTGCTTGTAAATTTTGGAGATTAATCTTTTGTCTGTTGCTTCATTTGCAGATATTTTCTCCCATTCTGAGGGTTTTCTTTTCATTTTGTTTATGGTTTCCTTTGCTGTGCAAAAGCTTTTAAGTTTCATTAGGTCACACTGGCTTATTTTTGTTTTTATTTCCATTTATCTAGGAGGTGGGTCAAAAAGGATCTTGCTGTGATTTATGTCATAGAGTGTTTTATCTAGGTTTTCCTCTAAGAGTTTGATAGTGTCTGGCCTTACATTTAGGTCTTTCAAACATTTTGAGCTTATTTTTGTGTATAGTGTTAGGGAGTGATCTAATTTCATTCTTTTACATGTAGCTGTCCAGTTTTCCCAGCACCACTTATTGAAGAGGCTGTCTTTTCTTCATTGTACATTCTTGCCTCCTTTATCAAAAGTAAGGTGCCCATATGTGCATGGGTTTATTTCTGGGCTTTCTATTGTGTTCCATTGATCTATATATCTTTTTTTGTGCCAGTACCATACTGACTAGATAACTGTAGTGTTATAGTATAGTCTGAAGTCAGGATGTCTGATTCCTCCAGCTCCATTTTTCTTTCTCAAGGTTGCTTTTGCTGTTCGAGATGTTTTGTGTTTCCATACAAATTGTGAAGTTTTGTGTTCTAGTTCTGTAAAAAATGCCATTGGTAGTTTGGTAGGGATTGCATTGAAGCTGTAGATTGCTTTGTGTAGTATAGTCATTTTCACAATGTTGCTTCTTGCAATCCAAGAACATGGTATATCTCTCCATCTGTTTGTATCATCTTTAATTTCTTTCATCAGTGTCTTATAGTTTTCTGCATACAAGTGTTTTTTCTCTTTGAGTAGGTTTATTCCTAGATATTTTATTCTTTATGTTGTAATGGTAAATGGGAGTGTTTTCTTAATTTCACTTGCAGATGTTTCATCATTAGTATATAGGAATGCAAGATTTTCCTGTGCATTAATTTTGTATCCTGCTACTTTACCAAGTTCATTGATTAGCTCTAGTAGTTTTCTGGTAGCATCTTGGGATTCTCTATGTATAGTATCATGTAATCTGCAAACAGTGACAGCTTTACTTATTCTTTTCTGATTTGGATTCCTTTATTTCTTTTTCTTCTCTGATTTCTGTGGCTAAAACTTCCAAAAGTATGTTGAATATTGGTGAGAGTGGGCAACCTTGTCTTGTTCCTGATATTAGTGGAAATGGTTTCAATCTTTTAGCATTGAGAATGATGTTGGCTGTGGTTTTGTCATAAATGCCTTTATTATGTTGAGGTAAGTTCCCTCTATGCCTACTTTCTGGAGGGTTTTTATCATAAATGGGTGTTGAACTTTGTCAAAAGCTTTTTCTGCAACTATTGAGATGATCATTTGGTTTTTCTCCTTCAGTTTTTAATATGGTTTATCACATTGATTGATTTGCATTTATTGAAGAATCCTTGCATTCCTGGGATAAACCCCACTTGATCATGGTGTATCATCCTTTTAATGTGCTTTTGGATCCTGTTTGCTAGTATTTTGTTGAGAATTTTTGTATCTATGTTCATCAGTGATACTGGCCTGTAGTTTTCTTTCTTTGTGACCTCTTTGTCTGGTTTTGGTGTCCAGGTGATGGTGGCCTCAGTAGAATGTGTTTGGGAGTGCTCCTCCCTCTGCCATGTTTTGGAAGAGTTTGAGAAAGATAGGTGTTAGTTCTTCTCTAAATGTTTAATAGAATTCTCCTGTGAAGCCATCTGGTCCTGGGCTTTGCTTGTTGGAAGATTTTTTTTTTGCGGTACGCAGACCTCTCATTATTGTGGCCTCTCCCACTGCGGAGCACAGGCTCCGGATGCGCAGGCTCAGTGGCCATGGCTCACGGGCCCAGCCGCTCCGCGACATGTGGGATCTTCCTGGACCGAGGCACGAACCTGCATCCCCTGCATCGGCAGGCAGACTCTCAACCACTGCGCCACCATGGAAGCCCTCTGTTGGAAGATTTTTAATCACAGTCTCAATTTCAGTGCTAGTGATTGGTCTGTTTATATTTACTATTTCTTCTTGGTTTAGAATTGAACGTTGTGCTTTTCTGAAAATTTGTCCATTTCTTACAGGTTGCCCATTTTATTGGCATATAGTTGCTTGTAGTAACCTCTTATGGTCCTTTGTATTTCTACAGTGTCAGTTGTTACTTCTTTTTCATTTCTAATTCTATTGATTTAGTCTTCTCCCTTTTTTCTTGATGAGTCCAGGTAATGGTTTATCAATTTTATTTTCTCAGAGAATCAGTCTTTAGTTTTATTGATCTTTGCTATCATTTCCTTCATTTCTTTTTCATTTATTTCTGATCTGATCTTTATCATTTCTTTCCTTCTCTTTGTTATTTTGTATGTTTGGGTTTTTTGTTGTTGTTGTTGTTGTTTGTTCTTCTTCTTTCTCTAATTGCTTTAGGTGTAAGGTTAGGTTGTTTTTTAGAGATGTTTCTTGTTTCTTGAGGTAGGATTGTATTTCTATATATTTCCCTCTTAGAACTGCTTTTGCTGCATTCCATAGGTTTTGGGTCATCATGTTCTCATTGTCTTTTTTTTCTAGGTAATTTTTGACTTCCTCTTTGATTTTCTCAGTGATCTCTTGGTTATTCAGTAGTGTATTGTTTACCCTCCATGTGTTTGTACTTTTTACAGATTTTTTCCTGTAATTGATATCTAGTCCCAAAGCGTTGTGGTCGGAATGCACACTTGATATGATTTCAATTTTCTTAAATTTACCAAGGCTTGATTTGTGACCCAAGATATAATCTATCCTGGATAATGTTCCATGAGCACCTGAGGTGAAAGTGTATTCTGTTGTTTTGGATGGAATGTCCTATAAATATCAATTAAGTCCATCTTGTTTAATGTATCATTTAAAGCTTGTGTTTCTTATTTATTTTCATTTTGGATGATCTGTCCAGTGGTGAAAGTGGAGTGTTAAAGTCCCATAATATTATTGTGTTACTGTCGAATTTCCCCTTTTATGGCTGTTACCAATTCTCTTATGTATTGAGATGCTCCTACGTTGGGTGCATAAATATTTACAATTGTTATATCTTCTTCTTGGATTGATACCTTGATCATTATGTAGTGTCCTTCTTTGTCTCTTGTAATAGTATTTATTTTAAAGTCTATTTTGTCTGATATGAGGATTGTTGCTCCAGCTTTCTTTTGATTTCCATTTGAATGGAATATCTTTTTCCATTCCCTCACTTTCAGTCTGTATGTGCCCCTAGGTCTGAAATGGGTCTCTTGTAGGCAGAATATATACAGGTCTTGTTTTTGTACCCATTCAGCCAGTCTATGTCTTTTGGTTGGAGCATTTAATCCATTTAAATTTAAGGTTATTATCAATATGTATAACTTTTTTTTTTTTTTTTTTTTTTGCTGTACGCAGGCCTCTCACTGTTGTGGCCTCTCCCGTTGTGGAGCACAGGCTCCGGACACGCAGGCTCAATGGCCATGGCTCACGGGCCCAGCCGTTCGGCGGCATGTGGGATCTTCCCGGACTGGGGCACGAACCCGTGTCCTCTGCATTGGCAGGCGGACTCTCAACCGCTGTGCCACCAGGGAAGCCCAATATGTAAATTCTTATTACCATATTCTTAATTGTTTTGGGTTTGTTTTTGGAGGTGTTTCCCTTGTCTTGTGTTTCCTGCCTAGATAAGTTCCTTTAACATTTGTTGTAGAGCTGGTTTGATGGTGCTGAATTCTCTTAACTTTTGCTTGTCTGTAAAGGTTTTAATTTATCTGTTGAATCTGAACGAGATCCTTGCTGGGTAGAGTAATCTTGGTTGTAGGTTTTTCTCTTTCATCACTTTAAATATGTGTTACCACTCCCTTTTGGCTTTCAGAGTTTCTGCTGAACAATCAGCTGTAACCTTATGGGGATTCCTTTGTATGTTATTTGTTGTTTTTCTCTTGCTGCTTTTAATTTTTTTCCTTTGTATTTAATATTTGATAGTTTGATTAACATATGTCTTGACGTGTTTCTCCTTGGATTTATGCTCTATGGGACTCTCTGTACTTCCTGGACATTATTGACTATTTCCTTACCCATATTAGTGAAGTTTTCAACTACAGTCTCTTCAAATATTCTCTCAGCCCCTTTCTTTTTCTCTTCTTCTGCGACCCCATAATTTGAATGTTGGTGCATTTAATGTTGTCCCAGAGGTCTCTGAGACTGTCCTCAATTCTTTTCATTCTTTTTTCTTTATTCTGCTCTGTTGTAGTTATTTCCACTAGTTTATCTTCCAGGTCACTTATCCATTCTTCTGCCTCAGTTATTCTGCTACTGATTCTTTCTAGAGAATTTTAAGCTTCATTTATTGCATTGTTCATCACTGTTTGTTTCCTCTTTAGTTCTTCTAGGTCCTTGTTCAACATTTCTTGCATTTTCTCAATTCTATTTCCAAGATTTTTGGATCATCTTTACTATCATTACTCTGAATTCTTTTTCAGGTAGACTGCATGTTTCCTCTTCATTTGTTTGATCTGGTGGGTTTTTACCTTGCCCCTTCATCAACTGTGTATTTCTCTGTCTTCTCATTTTGCTTAACTTACTGTGTTTGGGGTCTCCCTTTTTAGACTGCAGGTTCATAGTTCCTGTTGTTTTTGGTGTCTGCTCCCAGTGGTTAAAGTTGGTTCAGTGGGCTTTGTAGGCTTCCTGGTGGAGGGGACTGGTGCCTGTGTTCTGCTGGATGAGGCTGTATCTTCTATTTCTGGTGGGCAGGACCACGTCTGGTGGTGTGTTTTGAGGTGTCTGTGAACTTATTATGTTTTTAGGAAGCCTCTCTGCTAATAGGTGGGTTGGTCTTCCTGTCTTGCTAGTTGTTTAGCATAGGATGTCCAGCACAGCACTGTATCTTGCTGGTCATTGAGTGGAACTGAGTGTTAGCATTGAGATGGAGATGTCTGGGAGAACTTTTGCTTTTTGATATTATGAGGGGCTGGGAGGTTTCTGGTGGAGCAATGTCCTGAACTCGGCTCTCCCACTTCAGAGGCTGAGGCCTGACACCTGGCCAGAGGACCAAGACCTTGTCAGCCACACGCCTCAGAAGAAAAGGGATAGAAGTTCAGAGTGATGTGGTGTGAGAAGTGTGCAGTTTGCCTTTGCTAGCTTTGAAGATGGACTAAAGGGCCACAAGCCGAGGAATGCAGAAGCTGGAAAAGCCACTAGAAAATGTAGAATACCAGCCACATATGTAAGTTTATTTCTATTGGACAGCAGTGCTCTACACAGGTGACTCCATCCATACCCACGGTTGCAACTGCCATCCATGGGAGGAGGACTCACAAATCTACAGCAGGCACCGCCCAGCTCTACAGGGAAAGAATCAAGTTGCTCACCTCCCAAGCAACATGGAAGCACAACACTGATGGACTTCCTGGTGGTCCACTGGTAAAGAATCTGCCTTCCAATGCAGGGGACACGGGTCTGATCCTTGGTCAGAGAACTAAGATGCCACATGCCACAGGACAATTAAGCCCACACGCCACAACTACTGAGCTCATGCACCTCAACTAGAGAGCCTGAATGCCGCCAAGTACAGAGCCCACATGCCAAAACTACAGAGTCCACGTGCCCTGGAGCCTGCATGCCACAACTAGAGAAGAGAAAACCCACAAGCCACAACTAGAGAGAAGCCCATGCACTGCAATGAAAAATCCCGCATGCCTCAACAAAGATCCCGCATGCCACAACTAAGATCCAATGAAGCCAAAAATAAATAATAAATCTTAAAAAAAAATACTGTACTGTATACTCAAAAGTTACTAAGATAGTAAATCTTAAATATTCTCACCACAAAAACAAAAAAATAGGTAATTATGTGAGGTGGTAGAGGTGTTAACTAACCCTGTTATGGTAATCATTTGCAATGTATCTGTGAATCAAATTATCACACTGTACATCTTAAATGTATGCAGTATTATATACATCAACTATATCTCAAATCTGAAAATAAATGAATGAATGAATGTTTAAAATCAAAAAAAAAGAAAAGGGAGAGAAAGGAAAAATAATAATAAATAAAATCAAAAAAATTATTAATACAGAAAAATATTTTTAAAAATAAAAAAGTAAAAAAAAAAAAAACACATGAAAGAGACAAATAAAGAAGAAAGCAATAAAACAAAAACCAAATCCTCCAGTGATAACAAGT
The DNA here is from genome assembly GCF_003676395.1 of Aethalodelphis obliquidens. NCBI lineage: Eukaryota > Metazoa > Chordata > Mammalia > Artiodactyla > Delphinidae > Aethalodelphis > Aethalodelphis obliquidens. The sequence goes on from NW_020838018.1 coordinate 3,824,321, forward strand.
GCTAAAAACTATACTTAAGAACAAAACAAAACAAAAAAAAACGGACAGTCATACCCTAGGATAAATAGCAAAGCCAAAGCTATAGAGACAAAATCACACAAACAGGCATACACATACACACTCACAAAAAGAGAAAAAGGAAAAAAAGGAATATATATATATATATATATATATATAAAATTAAAATAGGAAGAGAGCAACCAAATCAATAAACAAATCTACCAATGATAATAAGATCTAAATACTAAACCAAGATAAAAATAAAACCAGAAACAATTTAGATGCAGAGAGCAAACCCCAAGTCTACAGTTGCTCTTAAAGTCCACTGCCTCACGTTTGGGATGATTCATTGACTATTCAGGTATTCCACAGATGCAGGGTAAATCCAGTTGATTGTGGAGATTTAATCTGCTGCTCCTGAGGCTGTTCGGAGAAATTTCCCTTTCTCTTCTTTGTTCACATAACTCCTGGGGTTCAGCTTTGGATTTGGCCCTACCTCTGTGTGAAGGTTGCCTGAGGGAATCTGTTCTTTGCTCAGACAAGACAGGGTTAAAGTAGCACCTGATCAGGGGACTCTCGCTCACTCAGGCCAGGGGTCGGAGGGGTACGGAATGCAGGGTGAGCCTGCAGGCGGCAGAGGCTGGCATGACATTGCAACAGCCTGAGGCATGCTGTGTGTTCTCCCGGAGAAGTTGTCCCTGGATCCCAGGACCCTGGCAGTGGTGGGCTGCACAGGCTCCCGGGAGGGGAGGTGTGGATGGTGACCTGTGCTTGCACACAGGCTTCTTGGTGGCTGTAGCAGCAGCCTTAGCATTTCATGCTTGTCTATGAGGTCCGCACTGGTAGCTGCGGCTCACGGCCATCTCTGGAGCTAATTTAGGCGGTGCTCTGAATCCCCTCTCCTTGCACACCCTGAAGCAATGGTCTCTTTCCTGTTAGGCAGGTCCAGAGTTTTTCCTGGACTCCCTCCCGGCTAGCTGTGGTGCACTAGCCCCCTTCAGGCTGTGTTCATGCAGCCAACCTCAGTCCTCTCCCTGGGATCTGACGTCCAAAACCGTAGCCTCAGCTCCCAGCCCCCACCCACCCTAGCGGGTGAGCAGACAAGCCTCTCAGGCTCTTGAGTGCTGGTAGGCACCGATCCTCTGTGCAGGAATCTCTCTGCTTTGCCCTCTGCGCCCCTGCTGCTGCGCTCTCCTTCATGGCTCTGAAGCTTCCCCCTGCCCACCTCCCGTCTGCACCAGTGAAGGGGCTTCCTAGTGTGTGGAAACTTTTCCTCTTTCACAGTTCCCTCCCCCAGGTGCAGGTCTCGTCCCTATTCTTTTGTCTCTGTTTTTCCTTTTTCCTTTTTCCCTACCCAGGTACATGGGGAGTTTCTTGCCTTTTGGGAAGTCTGTGGTCTTCTGCCATCATTCAGTAGGTGTTCTGTAGGAGTTGTTCCACTTGTACATGTAGTTTTGATGTATTTGTGGGGAGGAAGGTGATCTCCACGTCTTACTCCTCTGCCATCTTGAAGGCACCCCAATAATTACTTTAAATGTAAGTGTACTAAATGCTGCAATCAAAAGATGCAACACAGCTGAATGGATTAAAAAAATCAAGACCCATATATATGCTGTTTATAAGAGACTCAGCTCAGATCTAAAGACACACATAGACTGAGGGTGAAGGGATGGAAAAGGAAAGAAACCTTGGGTAACAATTCTCATATCAACCACAATAGACTTGTAAACACAGACTGTAACAAAAGACAAAGAAGAGCATTACATAATGATAAAGGGGTAAATCCAACAAGAGGATATAACATTTTTAACAGTTATGCACCCAACAGAGGAACAACAGAGGAACACCTAATATAAAGCAAATATTAATAGAACTAACAGAAGAAATAGACAGCAGTACAGTAATAGTAGGGGATGGTAATACCTCTTTTACATCAATGGATAGATCATCCAGACAGATGATCAATAAGGAAACACTGGACTTAAATGACACATTACAGCATATGAACTTCATAAGTATATATAGAGCATTCCATCCAAAAGCAGTAGAATACACATTCTTTCATTTTTCTTTAACTTTTTAAAATTAATTTTTTATTGGAGTATAGTTGATTTACAGTGTTGTGTTAGTTTCTGCAGTACAGCAAAGTGAATCAGTTATACATATACATATATCCACTCTTTTTTAGATTCTTTTCCCATATAGGTCATTACAGAGTATTGAGTAGAGTTCCCTGTGCTATACAGTAGGTTCTTATAGCTATCTATCTTATATGTACTAGTGTGTATATGTTAATCCCAATCTCCCAATTTATTCTTCCCCCACCCTTACCCCCTGGTAACTATAAGTTTGTTTTCTACATCTGTGACTCTATTTCTGTTTTATAAATAGGTTCATTTGTACCATTTTTTAAGGTTCCACATGTAAGCAATATCATATGATATTTGTTTTTCTCTGTCTGACTTACTTCACTCAGTATGACAATCCCTAGGTCCATTCATGTTGCTGCAAATGGCATTATTTCATTCATTTTTTTTTTAATTTGTTACCTTTGTTTCCCACAACTGAAAGAGAGTGTTCATCGATGCAAATTGAGAAGATTGGCTTTCAGGAATTTCTTGTTAGTTAGTGGACCAGAGCCAATATACACTTTATTTCATTCTTTTTTTATGGCTGAGTAATATTCCAGTGTATATATGTACCACACCTACTTTATCAATTCATCTGTCTATGGACATTTAAGTTGCTTCCATGTCCTGGCTATTGTAAATAGTGTAGCAATGAACATTGGGGTGCATATATCTTTTCTAATTATGGTTTTCTCTGGATATAGGCCAAAGATTGGGATTGTTAGATCACATGGTATCTCTATTTTTAGTTTTTTAAGGAACCTCCATACTGTTCTCCATAGTGGCTGTACCAATTTACATTCCCACCAACATGGGAGGGTTCCCTTTTCTCCACACCCTCTCCAGCATTTAGTGTTTGTAGATTTTTTTTGATGCTGGCCATTCTGGCTGGTGTGAGGTGATACCTCATTGCAGTTTTGATTTGCATTTCTCTAATAATTAGTGATGTTCAACATCTTCTCCTGTGCTTTTTGGCCATCTGTATGCCTTCTTTGGAGAAATGTCTGTTTAGGTCTTCTGCCCATTTTTGGTTTGGGTTGTTTGTTTTTTTGATATTCAGTTGCATGAGTTGCTTGTATATTTTGGAGATTAATCCTTTGTCAGTTGCTTCATTTGCAAATATTTTCTCCCATTCTGGGGGTTGTCTTTTTGTCTTGTTTATGGTTCCTTTGCTGTGCAAAAGCTTTGAAGTTTCATTAGGTCCCATTTGTCTATTTTTGTTTTTATTTCCATTTCTCTAGGAGGTGGGTCAAAAAGGATCTTGCTGTGATTTATGTCATGGAGTGTTTTATCTAGGTTTTCGTCTAAGAGTTTGATGGTGTCTGCCTTACATGTAGGTCTTTCATCCATTTGGAGTTTATTTTTGTGTATGGTGTTAGGGAGTGTTCTAATTTCATTCTTTTTCATGTAGCTGTCCATTTTTCCCAGCATCACTTATTGAAGAGTCTGTCTTTTCTTCATTGTATATTCTTGCCTCCTTTATCAAAAATAAGGTGCTCATATGTGCATGGGTTTATTTCTGGGCTTTCTATCCTGTTCCATTTATCTATATATCTTTTTTTGTGCCAGTACCATATTGTCTTGATTACTGTAGCTTGGTATTATAGTCTGAAGTCAGGGAGCCTGATTGCTCCAGCTCTGTTTTTCTTTCTCAAGATTGCTTTGACTACTGGGGTCTTTAGTGTTTCCATACTGATTGTAAATTATTTTGTTCTTATTCTGTGAAAAATGCTATTGGTAATTTGATAGGGATTCCATTGAATGTGTAGATCACTTTGGGTAGTATAGTCATTTTGACAGTATTGATTCTTCCAATCCAAGAACATGGTATATCTCTCCATCTGTTTGTGCCATCTTTGATTTCTTTCATCAGTATCTTATAGTTTTCTGAGTATCTGAGTTCAGGTCTTTTGCCCTGTGGGTGGCCCACACACAGAGGTGGAGCTGAAAACACAGCTGAGCTCCAGGGACTGTGCAACTAAGGAAGAAAAGATGAAATCTCTTCTAGCACCTGTTCAAACTGCAAATCTACACCCCTGTGACTAGCTTTGTAAACTCAGCACCTACAGAACATCTGAATGAACAATGAGTGCTCCTACAGCTGAGATAGGTCTAGCTTTAGCAGCTGTAGACTTTGTGGGTACATGCATGTGGGGGTTGGACCACGTCATAGTCTAAGTTGTCCCCTATAGCACCCACAGTGGATCCAGATCCATGATTACTGCAATTCTGGGACCTGACTTCAGTGGGTCTATGCTGGTGACCTGGTGAAAGAAATGTCTGAGAGACACCAAGGCAAATTGTCAGCATACCCAAGGTTAAGGTGGGGCTGAGAGCAATGCAAACAACAGTGTAATCTGAGAACTCACACAATGGGTGAAAGATGACACAACAGAGCACACCCACAGGTGAACAGCTCCAGAGGAGGATTATTCCGTAGCTTCCCTCCCAGTGGGAGTGTGCCAGTCCTGCCTTCCTTGTACCACAGATCAGAAACACAGCTAAGAAACAGATCTGAGAGCCTCTACTCCAACAACTAGGGAGCAGAGCCCACCTCTGACAGGACAGTGACAACTACAGTGCCAAGGGGAGGCCCTGCTCAACACCCAGTGCAGGCTCTGGTCACCACAACGTCAGTCACACCTCCTATCAAGGGGATAAGGGGCAGCGTACACTGAGGAAAGAGGTGGCAGACATGTATACTAAAAATAGCCCTCACATCAAAAAATATTAAACCCACGCAGGCTACACAGGGACGTTCTCACATAAAAATAGCCCTTCAAGACAGTCTGAGGGTCTGGCATCAGGAGGAAGAACCCCCAGAGAATTTAGCCTTGAAGGAGAGTGGGGCTTCAGTGCAGGAGCTCCACAGTGTTGGGGGAACAGAGACTCCAGTCTTGAAGGGCACACACAAGGTTTCATGTGCACTGGGACCAAGCACAAAATAGTACCTCCATATGAACCTGGACTACACCTACCTAGGGGTCTTGGAGGGCCTCCTGGGGATGTGAAGCTTGACTATAGCTCATTGTGGGGACAAGGACACTGGTAGCAGAAGCCCCAGGGACTACTGATTGGAGTGAGCTCTCCTTGAGGTCCACACTTCAGCACAAAAACCCAGCTCCACCCATCAACCTACAGGCTCCAGTGATGGAAAGTCTCAGGCCAAACAACCAACATGATAGGAACACAGCCTCACCCATCAGAAGACAGGCTGCCTAAAGTCATTCTGAGCTCCCAGCTACCTCAAAACACACACCTTAACATGGCCCTGTATGTTCTTTTCAAGTGTACATGGAACATTCTTGAGGGTAAAATACATGTTAGGACACAAAACAAGACTCAATAAATTTAAGAAGATTAAAATCATATTAATCATCTTTACTACCACAATGGTATGAAACTAAAATAAACTATAAGAAGAAAATGGGAAAAACTACAAACACATGAAGACTAAAAAACGTGCTACTAAACAATCAATGAGCCAACAAAGAAATCAAAGAAGAAATCAAAAAATACCTTGAGACAAGTGAAAATGGAAAACAACTGTCCAAAATCTACGAGGTGAAGCAAAGACAGTTCTAAGAGGGAAATTCATAGTGATATGAGCTTACTTCAAGAAACAAGAAAAACCTCAAATAAACAATCTAAATTTATATTTAAAGGAGCTAGAGAAAGAAGAACAAGCAAAGTCTAAAGTTAGTAGAAGGAAGAAAATGATAAGGATCAGAGAGGAAATAAATGAAATAAAGATATAAGCAAAAAAACAAAGAAAAATCAATGAAACTATGTTGGTTCTTTGAAAAAAATAAACAAACAAATCAACAAGCCTTTAATCAGAATCATCAAGAAAAAAATGAGAGTCCAAATAAACAAAATCAGAAATGAAAGAGGAGAAATTACAACCAACACCACAGAAACACAAAGAATCATAAAAATATACTATGAACAAATATATGTCAACAAATTAGACAACCTAGAAGAAATAGATAAACTAGAAATAAGCAATCTTTCAAGACAGAATCATGAAGAAATAGAAAATCTGAATAGACCAATGACTTGAAATGAAATTGAATCAGTAATCAAAAAACTTCCCCAAAATAAAAGTTCAGGTCTGGATGGCTTTACAGGTGAATTCTACAAAACATTTCAAGAAGAATTAATACCTATCATTGTAAAATTATTCCCAAAAACTGAAGTGGAAGGAACACATCCAAACACATTTTATGAGGCTAATATTACCGTTATATAAAACAAAACTCCAAAGGAAAAAAAAAAAAGAAAATTATGGTCCAAAATTCCTGATGCAAATATATGAAGGATCCTCAACAAAATATTAGCAAACAGAATTCAACCATACATTAAAAAAAATACACCATGATCAAGTGGAATTCATTCCAGGGATGCAAGAATGGTTTAACAGCCATAAGTCAATAAATGTGATACACCACAGTAATAAAATGAAGGATAAAATCATGTGATCTTCTCAATAAATGTAGAAAAAACATTTGACAAAATTCAACATCCACTTATGATAAAAATTCTCAACAAAGTGAGTATAGAAGGAACATAACTCAACATAATAAAGGCCATGTATGACAAACCCACAGCTAACAACTTACCTAATGGTTAAAAGCTAAAAGCTTTTCCTCTAAGGTAAGGAGCAAGACAAGGATGCCCATTCTTGCCATTTTTATTCAACATAGTATTGGAAGTTCTAGCCACAACAATTAGGCAAGAAAAAGAAATAAAAGCCATCCAAATTGGAAATGAAATGGTAAAACTGTCACTATTTGTGGATGACATGATCCTATATGTAAAAAAAAAAAACAAAAAACAAACAAAAAACCAAAGATTTTACCCCAAAACTATTAGAACTAATAAATGAATTCAATAAAGTTGTGGAAGGATACAAAATTAATATACAGAAATCTGTTGCACTTCTATACACTAACAATGAACTATCAGAAAGAGAAATTAAGGAAATAATCCCGTTTACAATCACATCATAAAATAGTAAAATACCTAGGAATACAGTAGGTCCCCTACAGAGGAACCTTCAAGTAGCAAATTTCAAAGATGTGTATGTGCCCAGAGAAAGGACGAAGAGAGACAAGAGGAAAAAGAAATAACTGAAAAACCAAAGAGATTCACAATGCTGGAAATGGCAAAGGGATTTTCTTTATTTGAGGAAGCACTGTTAGTTTTTGAGGGGCAAGACCTGAATGTAGAATGGTACATGAAAGTTACAGCAGCTGTTCAGAATGCAATCCAGTGTTACCATGTCATCTATGACGAGAAAAGAAGAACTACTACCCAGACATCACTGGATCGTTTTTTCAAGAGGGTAGATAGAATTGAATCCAGCAAGGAACCAGAACCTGGGCATTGATGTTAGGTGTGAGTGAAATAGCAGTTTGCCCTCTATCTCCTACTGCTGCTCGTTGTTCAGCTCTACCATCTCCCACCTCCTCTCCCTCCTCCAGTCAGTAACTCTTCTTGCCTCTTCACTCAGTGTCAGCCCCTGTATGCCAGCTGTTGTACTGTACTACTGTACTTTTCAAGGTACTGTACTGTAAGATTAAAAATCTTTTCTTTAGTTTTGTGTTTTCTTTTTTATGTATTATTTGTATGAAAAGTATTATAAACCTATCACAGTACAGTACTATATGGTCAACTGTGTTGATTGGAGACCTAGGCTAAATTTGCTGGACTCACGACAATTTGGACTCATGAACATTCTCTTGGAATGAAACTTGTTCGTATGTAGGGGACTTACTGTAAATTTAACTAAGGAAGTGAAAGACCTGTACTCTGAAAAGTATAAGATATTGAGGAAGGAAATTGAAGAACAGCACAAATAAATGGGAAGATGAACTATGTTCACAGATTGGAAAAATTATTATTTTAAAATGTCTATGTTATCCCAAGAAATCTACAGATTCAATGCAATTCCTATCAAAATACCAATGGCATTTTTCACAGAAATAGTACAAACAATTCTAAAATTTGTATGGAACCACAAAAGATCCCAAATTGCCAAAGCAATCTTGAGAAAGAAGAACAAAGCTAGAGCTATCTTGCTCTCAGACTTGAAACTATACTAGAAACCTATAGTAATTAAAACAGTATGGTACTGGTACAAAAACAGATATATAGATCAATGGGACAGAATAGAGAGCCCAGAAGTAAAGCCACTCTCATACTTTCAATTAATCTATGACAAAGGAGGTAAGAGTATACAATGGGGAAAATACAGTCTCTTCAATAAATGGTGTTGGGGAAACTAAATAGCTACAGGCAAAAGAATCAAACTGGACCACTTTCTTACACCACATACAAAAATAAACTCAAAATGGATTAAATATAAGACCTGAGACCATAAAACCTCTAGAAGAAAACATAGGCAGTAACCTCTTTCACATCAATCTTAGCAATACTTTTTTGTATATGTCTCCTAAGGCAAAAGAAACAAAAGCAAAAATAAACAAATGTGACTACATCAAACTAAAAATCTTTTGGACAGCAAAGGAAACCACCAACAAAATGAAAACACAACCTACTGCATGGGAAAGGAGATTTGCAAATGATATATCTGATAAGATATTGATATCCAAAATATGCAAAGAACTCATACAACTCAATATCAAAGAAACAACCTGATTTAAAAATGGACAGAGGACCTGAATAGACATTTTTCTAAAGAAGACATACAGATGAACAACAGACACTTGAAATTATTAACCATCAGGGAAATGCAAGTCAAAACCACAATGAGGTATAACCTCATACCTGTCAAAATGGCTATTATCAAAAAGACAAGAAACAATAACTGTAGGAGAGGATGTGCAAAAAAGGGAAACCTGGTGCACTGTTATTGGAAATGGAAATTGGTGCAGTCACTATGGAAGACAGTATGGAGATTCCTCAAAAAATTACAAGTAGAACTACCTTATGATCCAGCAATTCCACTCCTGGATATGTATCTGAAGAAATGAAAACACTGATTGAAAAAGATACAGGTACCACAATATTCATAGCAGCATTATTTACAATAGCCTAAACATGGAAACAATCTATGTGTCCATCGATAGATGAATGGATAAAGAAGATGTGGTGTGTGTGTATATATATATTATATATATAATATATATGTATATATATATATATATATATATAATATATATAAAATGGAATATTCCTCAGCCATAAAAAATATGGAATCTTGTCGTTTATAGGAACATGGATGGACCTGGAAAGTATTATGTTAAGCAAAATAAGTCAAACAGAGAAAAACAAATACAATATGATTTCACTTATATGTGTGATCTAAAAAATAAAACTAATAAGGAAACAAAACAAAAACTGAAAAAGACTCATAAATACAGAGTACAAAATGGTGGGTGCCAGAGGAGAGGAGTGGAGGGATAGATGAAATAGGTGAAGGGGTTGAAGAGGTATAAACTTCCAGATAAAATAAATGTCATGTGAATGTACACCTAAGGAATAGCATCAATAATATTGTAACACTTTGTATGGTGGTGGATGGAACTGGTCTTATTGTGGTGATCATTTCATAATGCATAAAAGTGTTGTAGGTTGTATACCTGAAACTAATACAATATTGCATGTTAATTATAATTCAAGAAAAAAAGAAAAAAAAGCATCATAATTCTCAGTAAGTGGAACTCTTTTCTTCTACTCCATTTGGTCATTCAACACATATTGATTAAACGTCCTCGATGTACAAAGCATCATGCTAATTGCTAGGAGATTCAGAGGCAAACATGGCATTTAAGTTTCTATAAGGAAGTGCTGTTTCTTCTCCTGATTTTATTTATTTAATTAATGAAATCAGTATGAATGTATGGATATTTATTTTATTCTATTCAATACTATTATTTATTTTGTGGCTTAAATTGCTCTAACTGGGGCCCTTAGGAGATCCTTCAGGGTGGTTCCTGTGTCATTTTGATAAGTCTCATCACTTTTTCTTATAAATCTTTTTCAAGATTCATTCTGAACCTATCATCTACCAGGGGCGGCTTTATGGCTTTATTTTGCACAGCAATTTTTTGGCCTTTAAAAAACTGATTTATTGCTTTTAAAAAAAGATTTTTTGAGGTAAAAAAATATGTCACTGTAGATTCTTCATATTTTATAAAATCTATATAAAGGAAATCACACAAATTTCTTTCTGGCTTCTTTTATCAGTATAATTATTTTGAGATCTTCCATGTTGTGTATATCAATAGTTCATTTCCTTTTATTGATAAGTAGTATTCTACTGCATGGATATATCACAGTGTTACTTCTATTCCATTTCTCTGTTGATGGACGTTTGTTGTTTCCTGTTTTTGCTTATTACAGACAAGCTGATATGAACATTCTTATTATATAGGTTTTTGTGTGAACTGGAAGATCTTGGGAAGGGTAGGGGAGAAGGGTAGAGAGACTGGGATTTTGTATACTCCATTCATGAAACTTTTTTGAGAAACCACATCTGAGCCAGGAGGACTCTGAGTGGAGTCTGAGGCATGGATTTATATGTAGGTAGTTTGAGAAGTAATCCCAGGAACAAAAATGAGGGAAAGAGGTGAGTGATACAGGGAAGAAAGTAACTTCAACTTAAGGTGCTTTTTTGAGGTTACTGCCTTAGGGAATGGGGCTTGTTTATTAACAGACATCTCATGAAACCAGAATTGTCCACTTGAAGGACAGGACGTGGGAACACCTACTCACTAGATCTTATTTCCTCATGTTCAAGGGTTTTCCCTGGAGAAATTACTCAATGTTCTGAACTATGTATGTGCCAGAGCCCAGCAAACAGAACTTGACTCTGTAGCTATTAAACAAGGAAATAAAAAATGAGCATCTGGCTCATTATGCATGGCATATGGTGTGAGTGCATTGGGCACCCTCTGAAAAGCGTCATAAATCCAATAGTACTATTTTTCTTATATCCTGAAAGCTGCAAAAATGCCTCATCCATCTTAAGCATATGGGCAATATAGAAAGATTTAGAATAGAAATTAAACATTACATTGCAATCCAATTCCTTCTGTGTAACTCTAAGAGCAATGAATAAACTGCTTTCATCATTTTCATGCCTGGGAACTTCTACATTCAATGCCCTCCAAGTATGTAATCTATGTTATGTTTGTAGTTTCTCATGTTTCCTGGGTGAAATCTTATCCCTGGTCATTGATTTGTGAAAGATTTACTCAGCCATGAATATGGAGAACTTGTTAAGCTACATTGTGTTTAGAGAAATAAAAGAATTCGATTCTTTTGTCAGCTCCACAGTTTTACATCTTCCAATTGATATACAGAATAAAAATACATACCCTTAGGAAAATGAGGTTAAGTTTGACCTTTTGAGCTTTTTAAACTTAGAACGAAATACTGATAAAAATTCAAAAGAAGTAAAACAAAAGGCAGAAAATAATAAAACTGGAAGAAAAATTGAGTTGATATTAAAAATCAAAAGATAATTGTGTTAGTTTACTAGGGCTCCTGTAATAAATTACCATTAAACTGGTGGCTTAGAACATTGTAAGAAATTTATTTTCTCACAGTTTTGGAGGCCAGGAGTCTGAAATCAAGGTGTGGACAGGGCTGCACTCCCTCTGCAGGCTGTAGGGGAGGATACTTCCATGACTCTTCCAGCTTCTGGTGGCTATGGGCAATTCTCAGCTTCCTTGGCTTGTGTTCACATCCCTCCAATGTCTGCTTCTGTCTTCATATCACTTTCTCCTCTGTGTTGGAGTCTTCTCCTCTTTCGCCTCAAATCTTTCTGTCTTTCTCTTATAAAGACACTTTTCATTGGGTTTAGGGTCCACTCAGATAATCCAGGATGATCTCCTCATCTCAACATTCTTAATTACATCTGCAAGGACTCTTTTTCCAAATAAAGTAACACTCAAGTTCTGGGGATTAAGATATGAACATATTTTCTGGGGGGGGGGGTCACCATTCAACCCAGTATAGTAATTCTTTGAAAAAAGTAATAAAATAGACACATCCTGTATAACTCTGATCAAGAAAAAAAGAGAAGACACAGCAAAGGAATGGTATGATAGGTAGCATGGTAACAGAAACAGAGGAGATTTAAAATTGCAGGATAATGAAACATACAGCTTTATAACAATACATTTAAAAACAAGTAAAATTAACAATTTTCTAAAATGCTCTAATTTGCTTTTAACTTGGCTCCAAAAGGCATAACCAAATAGATCATGAATCAAAAGAGAATTTGAAATAAGTCAAATATCTTCTAAAATAGATATTACTCAAATGGTTTTATAGATGAATGCTATCAAACTTTCAAGGAATAGAAAAATATTATCCTATATTCTAAAAGAGGAGAGAAGAAGAAGAAGAAGAAGAAGAAGAAGAAGAAGAAGAAGAAGAAGAAGAAGAAGAAGAAGAAGAAGAAGAAGAAGAAGAAGGAGAAGGA
>NW_020838018.1:3837008-4052036 GCF_003676395.1 Aethalodelphis obliquidens
GAAGGAGAAGGAGAAGGAGAAGGAGAAGGAGAAGGAGAAGGAGAAGGAGAAGGAGAAGGAGAAGGAGAAGGAGAAGGAGAAGGGGAAGGGGAAGGGGAAGGGGAAGGGGAAGGGGAAGGGGAAGGAGAAGGAGAAGGAGAAGGAGAAGAAGAAGAAGAAGAAGGAGAAGAAGAAGAAGGAGGAGGAGGAGGGGGTGGGAGGGGAAGGAGGGGGTGGGGGATGAGGAAAAAAGATCGTGTTAGTTTGCTTGAGCTGCCATAACAAAATATCACATGTTGGCTGGCTTAAAAACAGCCATTTATAGCCTCACAATTCTGGAGGCTAGAAGTCCAAGATCAAGGTCTTAATAAATTCAGTTTCCTGTGAGACATGTCTTCCTGGCTTGCAGTTGTCCACTTTCTTGCTATGTCCTCACGTGGACTTTTCTCTGTGCATGTACACAGAAACAGAGAGAAAGAGCTCTGGTATCTCTTTCTTTTCCTATAAAGACACTGGTTCTATAATATTAGACCCCACTCTTATGAATTGTAACCCTAGTTAGATCCTTAACGTCTTTATCTACAAATACAATCACATGGGGGTTAGAGATTCAACGTATGAATTTGAGGGGAGAATACAATTCAGTCCAGAGCAAAGATAAAAATTAAATATCTGATTTTATGCCAACAGCATAAATATGTTATCAAAACAGGAAAAGAACATCAGAAATATTAATTTATATGTCAATATTGCTTACCTATGAGTATAGATGGAAAATTCTTAAGTTTTTAAAATAAAATATGTATGCAAGGAATGGAGAATGTTTCAAAAACAGAAAAAATACCTGTCAAATTTTTCAATACAGTATAATATTAAAAGTCAGATTCCATATTATTTTCAATTAACACTATGATAAAAAAAAAAAGCATAGTTTGGAAAAATTAGTCATAGCAGAAAACTGCCTAAACCTGGTACCTAATAAAAGTTTACAGCAGATATCAGAACATTCTGGTTAAAATCAGAAACAAAACGGCGGCCTGTTACTAGTCCTATTTAACATTATGCTGAAGGTTTTAGTTAAAGTAATAACAAACAAAAAGATGTATAAACATCAGGAAGGAAGAAATAACGGTATGATTTTCAAATGACGTGACTTCTATCTAAAAAATCTAGGAATGTCAACTAACATGCTATCAGTGCCAATAAGGTAATTCAATCAGACCGCCAGACACAAGATGAATCTCAAAAAGCAATAACATTCTTAGATGACCATAACCGATTACAGAACTGTAACAGAAAAAGTTATAAACAACAGCAGAATTTTAATATCTGTAAGAATAAATCTAATGCAATAAGTGGAAGAGCTATACAGGGAAATCTGTAAAATATTACTGGATGATTAGAAGAAAATTTAATAAATAGGGAAATATTCCCAAACTTCATTTCTAAATTCAATGAATAACAATCAAGTTCTTAACTAATACATTTCATGGAAATTAACTATCTGATTTTAAAATTCATATGAAGCCATAAATGTGCATGAATATCCTAAATATTGTTAAAAAGATAGATGAGACTTTTACACAGATATAAAAATATTACAAATTTGATGCTCCAGATGTTGTTCGTGGTCTACCCAATATCCGTTCTCCCCTCTTGTTTACTAAACTGCTGAATTTTTGTGCAGTGGTAAAATTCCCAACTTCCCAGGATCCTTTGCTCTTTTTTTTAAATAAATTTATTTATTTTATTTATTTACTTTTGGCTGCATTGGGTCTTCGCTGCTGCGAGCGGGCTTTCTCTAGTTGGGATGAGTGGGGGCTACTCTTCGTTGCAGTGCGCGGGCTTCTCATTGTGGTGGCTTCTCTTGTTGCAGAGTAGGGGCTCTAGGCACTTGAGCTTCAGTAGTTGTGGCTCGGGGGCTCTAGAGTACAGGCTCAGTAGTTGTGGCACACAGACTTAGTTGCTCCACGGTATGTGGGATCTTCCCGGACCAGGACTAGAATCCATGTCCCCTTCGTTGGCAGGTGAATTCTTTAACCACTGTGTCACCAGGGAAGTCCCTCCTCTTTAAAAAAAAAATTTTTTTTGGCCTCGCTGAATGGCATGCGAGATCTTAGTTCCCCCACCAGTGGTTGAACCCGGGCTCCCTGCAGTGGAAGCACGGAGTCCTAACCACTGGACTGCCAGGGAAGTCTCAGGCTCCTTTGCTCTTGAACGGGTCTTGTGACACAGTTTTGGCCAAGGAGATTTAAGGAAAGTTTGCCTTGTGAGACTTTTGGGAGAAGTATAGTTTTCCTGACAGAAAGGAATATACCCAGATTAGATATAGCTTTTTCCCTTGCCTAATTCCCTCTCCCTTTACTATGTCTATTATGATATGATGCCTAGAGGTTCATCAGCTATCTGACAACTGTGAGGACCAAAGCCTCAGGTGACAAGTGGCAGTGTTAAAACAAGAATGATTCTGGGTCCCATATGTCTCCTTAGTCTTGCCATCCCTGACTTGGACCACCCAGCTCTGGCACTTTGGTTACATGAGAATAACTAACTTCAGTTAAGCCACTGTTATCAGGACATTGTAACATGTAGCCACACACAGTCCTAACTGATAAGAGCTGTATTAAGAAAGCAGTCTGCTATTGATAGTGACAGAGGCATAAACAAATCGATCTATTGAACAGAATACAAAATCCTAAATGAGACCCATGGAAGTACGGGATTTTGTAAAAAAAAACAACTCTAAGTAACATGTCAAATCAATGAAGAAAGAATGGGCTAGTAAATAAATTAAAATTAGCTACCCATTTGAGAAAAGAGATATTTACCTGGTATAAGTGGGAAAAGGTAGATATTGTGAGAGGTAGGGTGACTTCACATCCTGGTTTCCCCAGGACAGCAAACTTTACCCTGTTATTGATGTGTAAGTATCAACAACACTCCATTTCAGGCTCAGAAGTGAATTGTATGGTCATTCTCAGCTGTGAAAGGAGATTGACAAAGCTGCTGTTGAGCCCTGCTTGGTCCAGGACTTGTAGGAACCTGTGGTGCCCAGGGTGTGAACATAAATATGACTTTTGACTATTTACTGAAACAAACTGCCTGCTGGCATGGAGAATGGATCTGCAATATTCCCACTTTCACTGTAGGGCAGGGGTTCAGAATCATTCATATCAGATCTTGTTCTAGACTTAGGACCCTGGAGCACCGAGTGAGCACAAAGGAGCTTTTAAAAAAAGTGCAGAATTAAAGCAAAACTCCAAACCAAAATTGTAAAGCACATTAAGAAATCAAATAATTGACCAGATAAAAATTTCGAAAGTAATTTACTCCATGTGAATTTTTAAAAAATAGAACCTTTTAATACTTTTTAAATAAGTATGTGAGAGCCTTTAAAGATATAAATGAAAGAATAATATCTATTAAAACAAAACAAGACATTGTAAAATACAAAGCCAGAAATGAAACAGTAACAGTTGACTCTAAAAATTAATCAATTAGAAATCTTGGAAAGAAGATATGTAATCTTCCTAAAAATTAGCAGACCTTATTTTTTTTAAAGCAGTCATAGGTTTACAGAAAAACTGAGCAGTAAGTACATGAAGATCTATATACCTGTGACCTTCTCCCTGCCAACAATTTCCCCTGTTATCAATGTCTCACAGTACTGTACTTATATTTGCTGCAATTGATGAACCAATAGGGATACATATTAGCTAAAGTCCATAGTTTACATTAGGTTTCACTCTTTCTGCTGTATATTCTATGGGTTTTGACAAATATAATAATGTATAATGTCATGTATCTACCATTACAGTACCATATAGAATAGTTTCACTACCCTAAAAATCAGATATATAATTTTCAAATATAAAAAGAAATTGAGTATGAAACAATCTACACTGAACACACTAAAAGCAAGAAAGTGGTAAAGTAGAAGATACCAATAAAGTATTCATTCTGTATACCTGACAGAAAGATGAGTATTTTAAATATTAAAAAGGGCAGCTAAGAAACTTTAATGCTAGATTGAAAGAATCCAGACTACATCTCTAGGAAGGAGTTCCAGAGGAGGGAGTCTAAGGCAAAAGAGAAGAATCAAAATTTGAAGAAAGAAAGGCTAAGAATTTCCAAGAAATTGAAGAAAGGATATGAGTACTTAGATTAAAGGTAACTGAGCATTGAGCAGGATAAATGAAATAAATACCACCTAGATACACAGAATGAAATTTAAAAATTAAAAGTTGAAAAGACAAATCTTTAAAATTTTCAGAAAGAAAAAAGATAGTTTACTTATAAGGGAGTTGTACTTAAGTTAAAAACAATTGACAAACTAGATGTTGGAAGATAATGGAATAATATCTTCACAGGGTTGAAAGTCATTAAAGGCAAAATGGAGACACAATCAGAATTATAAGTTCACCATTCACTGACCCTCACTTGAAATACTTCTTAGGGTTAAACTTCAGGTAAAAAAGAAAACCTAGAGGAAAGACATGGGATTTAGAAAACAAAAGATCACATACATTGATAAAATATATTGGTGGGATGACAGATAAGTAATGATGCTACTGTTCTTTTTTTTAATTTTTTAACATCTTTATTGGAGTATAATTGCTTTACAATGGTGCGTTAGTTTCTGCTGTATAACAAAGTGAATCAGCTATATATATATATATATATATATATATATATATATATATATCCATATCCCCTCCCTGTTGCTTCTGCCTCCCACCCTCCCTATCCCACTCTTCTAGGTGGACACAAAGCACACAGCTGTTCTCCCTGTGCTATGCAGCTGCTTCCAACTAACCGTCTATTTTACATTTGGTAGTGTACATATGTCCATGCCACTCTCTCACTTCGTCCCGACTGACCCTTCCCCCTCCCCGTGTCCTCAAGTCCATTCTCTACGTTTGTGTCTTTATTCCTATACTGTCCCTAGGTTCTTCAGAACAACTGTTTTTTTTCAGATTCCATATATATATGTTAGCATATGGTATTTCTTTTCCTTTCTGATTTACTTCACTCTATACGACAGACTCTAGGTCCATCCACCTCACTACAATTAACTTACGTTCACTTCCTTTTATGGATGAGTAATTTTCCATTGTATATATGTGCCACATCTTCTTTACCATTCATCTGTCAATGGACACTTAGGTTGCTTCCATGTCCTGGCTATTATAAATAGTGCTGCAATGAACACTGTGGTACATGATGCTTTTTGAATTATCATTTTCTCAGGGTATATGCCCAGTAGTGGGATTTCTGGGTTGTATGGTATTTCTATTTTTAGTTCTTTAAGGAACCTCCATACTGTTCTCCATAGTGGCTGTATCAATTTACATTAACACCAACAGTGCAAGAGGGTTCCCTTTTCTCCACACACTCTCGAGCATTAGTTGTTTGTAGACGTTTTGATGACAGCCACTCTGGCCGGTGAGAAGTGATACCTCATTGTAGATTTGATTTCATTTCTCTAATGATTCGTGATGTTGAGCATCCTTTCGTGTGTTTGTTGGCAATCTGTATATCTTCTTTGGAGAAGTATCTATTTAGCTCTTCTGCCCATTTCTGGATTGGGCTGTTTGTTTTTTTGATATTGAGCTGCATGAGCTGCTTGTACATTTTGGAGATTAATCCTTTGCCAGTTGCTTCATTTGCAAATATTTTCTCAAATTCTGAGAGTTGTCTTTGTCTTGTTTATGGTTTCCTTTCCTGTGCAAAAGCTTTTAAGTTTCATTAGGTCCCATTTGTTTATTTTTCTTTTTATTTCCCTTTCTCTAGGAGGTGGGTCAAAAAGGATCGTGCTGTGGTGTATGTCATAGAGTGTTCTGCCTATGTTTTCCTCTAAGAGTTTTATAGTACCTGGCCTTACATTTAGGTTTTTAATCCATTTTGAGTTTATTTTTGTGTATTGTGTTAGGGAGTGTTCTAATTTCATTCTTTTACATGTAGCTGTCCAGGTTTCCGAGCACCACTTATTGAAGAGGTTGTCTTTTCTCCATTGCATATTCTTGCCGCCTTTATCAAAGATAGGGTGACCATATGTGCATGGGTATACCTCTGGGCTTTCTGTCCTGTTCCATTGGTCTATATTTCTGTTTGTGCCAGTACCATACTGTCTTGATGATGGTAGCATTATAGTATAGTCTGAAATCAGGGGACCTGATTCCTCCAGCTCCATTTTCTTTCTCAAGATTGCTTTGGTTATTCAGCTTCTTTTGTGTTTCCATAAAAATTATGAATTTTTTTGTTCTAGTTCTGTGAAAAATACCAGTGGTTATTTGATAGGGATTGCTTTGGGTAGTATAGTCCTTTTCACAATGTTGATTCTTCAAATCCAAGAACATGGTATATCTCTCCATGTGTTTGTATCATCTTTAATTTCTTTCATGAGTGTCTTGTAGTTTTCTGCATACAGGTCTTTTGTCTCCTTAGGTAGGTTTATTCCTAGGTATTTATTCTTTTTGTTGCAGTGGTCAATGGGAATGTTTCCTTAATTTCTCTTTCAGATTTTTCATCATTAGTGTATAGGAATGCAAGAGATTTCTGTGCATTTATTTTATATCCTGCTACTTTACCAAATTCATTGATTAGCTCTAGAAGTTTTCTAGTAGCATCATTAGGATTCTCTATGTATAGTATCACGTCATCTGCAAACAGTGACAGCTTTACTTCTTCTTTTCCAATTTGGAATCCTTTTATTTCTTTTTCTTCTCTGATTGCTGTGGTTAAAACTTCCAAAACTATGTTGAATAATGGTGGTGAGAGTGAGCAACCTTGTCTTGTTCCTGATCTTAGTGGAAATGGTTTCAGTTTTCCACCATTGAGAATGAAGTTGGCTGTGGGTTTTTCATATATGGCCTTTATTACGTTGATGTAATTTCCCTCTATGCCTACTTTCTGGAGGGCTTTTATCATAAATCGGTGTTGAATTTTGTCAAAAGCTTTTTCTGCATCTATTGAGATGATCACATGGTTTTTCTCCTTCAATTTGTTAATATGGTTTATCACATTGAGTGATTTGTGTATTTTGAAGAATCCTTGCATTCCTGGGATAAATCCCACTTGATCATGGTGTATGATCCTTTTAATGTGCTGTTGGATTCTCTTTGCCAGTAGTTTGTTGAGGATTTTGCATCTATGTTCATCAGTGTTATTGGCCTGTAGTTATCTTCTTTTGACATCTATGTCTGATTTTGGTATCAGGGTGATGGTGGCCCCATAGAATGAGTTTGGGAGTGCTCGTCCCTCTGCTATATTTTGGAAGAGTTTGAGAAGGATAGGTGTTACCTCTTCTCTAACTGTTTGATAGAATTCGCCTGTGAAGCTATCTGGTCCTGGGCTTTTGTTGTTGGAAGATCCTTAATCACAGTTTCAATTTCAGTGCTTGTGATGGGTCTGTTTATATTCTCTATTTTTTCCTGGTTCAGTCTTGGAAGGTTGTGCTTTTCTAAGGATTTGCCCATTTCTTCCAGGATGTCCATTTTATTGGCATGTAGTTGCTTGTCGTAATTGCTTACGATCCTTTGTATTTCTACAGTGTCAATTGTTACTTCTCCTTTTTCATTTCTAATTCTAGTCATTTGAGTTTTTTCCCTTTTTTTCTTGATGTGTCTGGCTAATGGTTTATCAAGTTAGTTTATCTTCTCAAAGAAGCAGCTTCTAGTTTTATTGACCTTTGCTATCATTTCATTCATTTCTTTTTCATTTATTTCTGATCTGTTGTTTATGATTTCTTTCCTTCTGGTAACTTTGCAGTTTATTTTGTTCTTCTGTGTCTAATTGCTTTAGTTGGAAGGTTAGGTTGTTTATTTGAGATGTTTCTTGTTTCTTGATGTAGGATTGTGTTGCTATAAACTCCCCTCTTAGAACTGCTTTTGCTGTATCCCACAGGTTTTGGGTCATCATGTTTTCATTGTCATTTGTTTCTAGGTTGTTTTTTTTTTTTTTGCGGTATGCGGGCCTCTCACTGATGTGGCCTCTCCCGTTGTGGAGCGCAGGCTCTGGACACACAGGCCTAGCAGCCATGGCTCATGGGACTAACCACTCTGCGACATATGGGATCTTCCCAGACCGTGGCACGAACCCGTGTCCCCTGCATCGGCAGGCGGACTCTCAACAACTGCGCCACCAGGGAAGCCCTCTAGATATTTGTTGATTTCCTCTTTGATTTCTTCAGTGATCTCTTGGTTATTTAGTAGTGTATTGTTTAGCCTCCACGTGTTTGTATTTTTTAGCCTTTTTCCTGTAATTGATATCTAGTCTTATAGCGTTTGGGTTGGAAAAGATACTTCATACGATTTCAATTTTCTTAAATTTACCAAGGCTTGATTTGTGACCCAAGATATGATCTATCCTGGAGAATGTTCCATGAACACTTGAAAAGAAACTGTAATCTGTTGTTTTTGGGTGGAATGTTTTATAAATATCAATTAAGTCCATCTTGTTTAATGTATCATTTAAAGCTTGTGTTTCCTTATTTATTTTCATTTTGGATGATCTGTCCATTGGTGAAAGTGGGTGTTAAAGTCCCCTAATATTATTGTGTTACTGTCAATTCCCCCTTTATGGCTGTCAGCATTTGCCTTATGTATTGAGGTGCTCCCCTGTTGGGGACATAAATATTTACAATTGTTTTATGTTCTTCTTGGATTGATTCCTTGATCATTATGTAGTGTCCTTCTGTGTCTCTTGTAATAGTCTTTATTTTAAAGTCTATATTGTCTGAGATGAGAATTGCTACTCCAGCTTTCTTTTGATTTCCATTTGCATGGCATATCTTTTTCTATCCCCTAACTTTCAGTCTGTATGTGTCCCTAGGTCTGAAGTATGACTCTTGTAGACAGCATATATATGTGTCTTGTTTTTGTATCCATTCACCCAGTCTAAGTCTTTTGGTTGGAGCATTTATTCCATTTTCATTTAAAGTAATTATCGATATGTATGTTCCTATTACCATTTTCTTCATTGTTTTGGGTTTGCTCTTATAGGTCTTTTCCTTCTCTTGTGTTTCCTGCCCAGAGAATTTCCTTTAGCATTTGTTGTAAAGCTGGTTTGGTGGTGCTGAATTCTCTTAGCTTTTGCTTGTCTGTAAAGGTTTTAATTTCTCCATCAAATCTGAATGAGGTCCTTGCTGGGTAGAGTAATCTTGGTTGTAGGATTTTCCCTTTCATCACTTTAAATATGTCCCGCCACTCCCTTCTGGCTTGCAGAGTTTCTGCTGAAAGATCAGTGGTTAACCTTATGGGGATTCCCTTGTATGTTATTTGTTGCTTTTCTCTTGCTGCTTTTAATATTTTTTCTTTGTATTTAATTTTTGGTAGTTTGATTAACATGTGTCTTGAGGTATTTCTCCTTGGAATTATCCTGTATGGGATTCTCTGTGCTTCCTGGACATTACTATTTCCTTACCCATATTAGGGAAGTTTTCAACTATAATCTCTTCAAATATTCTCTCAGTCCCTTTCTTTTGCTCTTCTTCTTCTGGTACCCCTATAATTCGAATGTTGGTACATTTAATGTTGTCCCAGAGGTCTCTGAGACTGTCCTCAATTCTTTTCATTCTCTTTTCTTTATTTTGCTCTGTGTTAGTTATTTTCACTAGTTTATCTTCCTGGTCACTTATCCGTTCTTCTTCCTCAGTTATTCTGCTATTGATTCCTTCTAGAGAATTTTTAACTTCATTTATTGTGTTGTTCATTACGTTTTTTTGCTCTTTAGTTCTTCTAGGTCCATGTTAAACATTTCTTCTATTTTTTCCATTTTATTTCCAAGATTTTGGATCATCTTTACCATCATTACTCTGAATTCTTTTTCACGTAGACTGCTTATTTTTTCTTCATTTGTTTGGCCTGGTGGGTTTTTACCTTGCTCTCTTATCTACTGTGTATTTCTCTGTCTTCTCATTTTGCTTGGTTACTGTGTTTGGGGTCTCCTTTTTGCAGGTTGCAGTTTCATAGTTCCCATTGTTTTTGGTGCCTGTCCCAGTGGCTAAAGTTGGTTTAGTGGGTTGTGTAGGCTTCCTGGTGGAGGGGACTAGTGCCTGTATTCTGGTGGATGAGGACGGATCTTGTCTTTCTGGTGGGCAGGTCCACACCCGGTGGTGTGTTTTGGAGTGTCTGTGGACTTATTATGATTTTAGACAGCCTCTCTGCTAATGGGTGGCGTTGTGTTCCTGTCTTGCTAGTTGTTTGGCATAGCGTGTCCAGCACTGTAGCTTGCTGGTCGTTGAGTGAAGTTGGGTCTTGGCATTGAGATGGAGATCTCTCGGAGATTTTCACTGTTTGATATTATGTGGAGCTGGGAGGTCTCTTGCGGACCAGTGTCCTGAAGTTGGCTCTCTCACCTCAGAGGCACAGCACTGACTCCTGGCTGCAGCACCAAGAGCCTTTCATCCACACAGCTCAGAATAAAAGGGAGAAAAAGTAGAAAGAAAGAAAGAGGATAAAAGAAAATAAAGTGAAGTAAGATAAAATAAAATAAAGTTATTAAAATAAAAAATAATTATTAAGAAAAAAAAATTTTTTAAACGTAAAAAAAAAACCAGCAGACGGATAGAACCCTAGGACAAATGGTGAAAGCAAAGCTATACAGACAAAACCTCACACAGAAGCATACACACTCACATAAAGAGGAAAAGGGGAAAAAGTAATAAATCTTGCTCTCAAAGTCCACCTCCTCAATTTGGGTAGATTCATTGTCTATTCAGGTATTCCACAGATGCAGGGTACATCAAGTTGATTGTGGAGATTTAATCCGCTGCTCCTGAGGCTGCTGGGAGAGATTTCCCTTTCTCTTCTTTGTTCGCACAGCTCCCGGGGCTCAGCTTTGGATTTGTCCCCGCCTCTGTGTGTAGGTCGCCGGTGGGCGTCTGTTCTTCGCTCAGACAGGACGGGGTTAAAGGAGCCGCTGATTCGGAGGCCCTGGCTCACTCAGGCTGGGGGGAGGGAGGGGTGCCGATGCGGGGCGAGCCTGCGGGTGGCAGAGGCCGGCAGGACGTTGCACCAGCCCGAGGCATGCCGTGCGTTCTCCCGGGGAAGTTGTCCCTGAATCCTGGGACCCTGGCAGTGGCGGGCTGCACAGGCTCCCTGGAAGCGGGGTGTGGATAGTGATCTGTGCTCGCACACAGGCTTCTTGGTGGCTGCAGCAGCAGCCTTAGCGTCTCATGCCCCTCTCTGGGGTCCGCGCTGATAGCTGCGGCTCGCGCCCGTCTCTGGGGCTCCTTTAAGCAGTGCTCTTAATCCCCTCTCCTCGCGCACCAGGAAGCAAAGAGGGAAGAAAAAGTCTCTTGCCTCTTCGGCAGGGCCAGACGTTTCTCCAGACTCCCTCCCAGCTAGCCGTGGCTCACTAACCCCTTCAGGCTGTGTTCACGCTGCCAACCCCAGTCCTTTCCCTGCGCTCGACCGAAGCCAGAGCTTCAGCTCCCAGCCCTGCCCACCACGGCGGGTGAGCAGACAAGCCTCTCGGACTGGTGAGTGCTGGTTGGCACCGATCATCTATGCGGGAATCTCTCCACTTTGCCCTCCGCACCCCTATTGCTGTGCTCTCCTCCGTGGCTCCGAAGCTCCCCCCCTCCTCCACCCGCAGTCTCCGCCTGCGAAGGGGCTTCCTAGTGTGTGGAAACCTTTCCTCCTTCACAGCTCCCTCACACTGGTGCAGGTCCTGTTACTATTCTTTTGTCTCTGTTTATTCTTTTTTCTTTTGCCTTACTCAGGTACTTGGGGAGTTTCTTGCCTTTTGGGAGGTCTGAGGTCTTCTGCCAGCGTTCAGTAGGTGTTCTGCAGGAGTTGTTCCACGCGTAGATGTATTTCTGGTGTATCTGTGGGGAGGAAGGTGATCTCTGCGTCTTACTCTTCCTCCATCTTCCCCCTCTCCAGCGCTTCTTTTGTTCTTTTTATCTCTTGCTATGTAGTTTCTCTTTTTGACTGTGTCAGTATTTTCCTTTTGATAATTTGGAAGATTTATAGTCAATTTCATTTCTTCTAGCATAGCTTTACAACTTTAAATAATTTACTTAAATCCTTTTTACTTACAAACTTTAATAATAGCTATTGATTCCCTAATGAAACACACAGTTCCCCTACCTCCAACTTTTGTTATAATATATTCTTCAAGTGGCTTCTTTTGAATCTTTTAATGTACTTCCTCCATTCAAGCCTTCTCCCTTGGGCTCTAGATTGCCTACTTAACGTCACTATTTGTTGCCTGAATAAGCATCTCCATCTTGATATGCAGAACCAAATTATGATTCTAGCTTCCCAAACATCTGCCTTTCACATCCTTCCATATTTCAGTAAAGAGCTCACTCTCTACCTATTTGTCAAAGCCAAAAACTAAGGTGTCATCCCTGGTTTCTCCTTTGTCCTTATCCAGCCAATTCAACCCAAAATTTCTTCTTCAAAATATGCTTGAATCCATTCTTTCCTCTCCGTCATGGCCCCAAACACCTCAGTTCAAGGCACAAGCATCTTTAGTTGGAGGAGGCAGGCCTCTTGACAGGCCTTTCTTCTGGCCTCCACCACAGCACATTCTTACCCTCTGTTTGAAATGCAGAGAGAGAGAGAGAGCGAGCAGAGCTGTCCTGCTTTAAATCCTTTGTGGATCCTACTATCCTTAGAATAAAATCCAATCTCCTCCTTACTGTGTACAAGGCAGGCCTCTGCCATGGGGGCCACACCCAGATCCCAGGGCAGCCCCTTTTTATCTGTATCACTCCTGAACAGTTATTAATAGTGTCCTCTTTCCTTCTCAGACTATCTTTGTTTGGGCATTAAATCATAGAATCATCTTAGCTTCTGCCTATCTTTCCCACCTCAGACTCATACCTCTCTCTCTCCCTCTCATTCTGCCCTTCTATGTTATCTCCTCAGAGAGGCCTTTCTTGACCCAGAAACTGAAGTAACCCCTCCTCTTCTTCCTCATCACGTCTCTTCATTATTATCTTTATAATGATGACCACCAAGTTATAACGATCTTGCTTCTTTGTAGACTTTTATGTTGTCTGCTCCCCTCACTAAAATGTAAGCCCTGTGAGGACTTGGCCTTGTCTGCCCAGTTCATGACTGTCTATCATGAAATGATGCAAGCTGGAATATAATGAAAGGATGGAGTGGGATGGGAAATGTGAGATGGAATAGATGGGAGTAAATGGGACAGGGAGAAATCATAACAGTAGGATCTTAGGGCATCAAAAGTAGTGGCAGTGTGTGCTGTGATCATTTACATGTGGAACTAAGAATCACAGAGCACAAGGATTGTGTTAATGAAATGGAAGATATGTATTATAAACAACAAGGAAACACAAATGAGCATATAACTGAGAAGATCATGGAGAAGGAAAAGATGGGGAAAGTGTAAAGTAAGCGACTTTCTCAACTTCTGCAGTAGGAAACTGTTACATACTGCCCAGATTTGATGATAAAGATGATTAAATATATTCATTCGTTCATTCAACAAATATGTTTTGAGGACACACAATGAACCAGGCACAGCTTCTGGTCTGGAATAGTCGTGAACTGGACAGACAAGGCCCAGGAAGGAAGTTTTCTCCTCTTAAATCTACCCATTCTGAATGAATGCTACGCACAATATTACCTTTCTCTTTTGGAAATATGTGATTACGCTTTTGTTTTTTAAAGTATCTCTTTCCTGAATCCAAAGGGAACCCATACTTGTTGTACCAAATGCACAGTAAAAGAAGTGTTCTGTTGCTGAGACCAACTGCTGTAATTATTTTGGTTTCCCTTCTTTCAGTCTTTTTTGGGTGCACTTTCAGTGTGCGTATTCTATTCCTGTGTAACACATTACTGCATACGTAGCAGCTTAAAGTGATGCAGATTTACTAGCTCACAGCTCCATAGGTCTCATGTCTGGCAGGGCCTGATGGGGTCTCTGCTCAGGGCTCCAAGGATGTCCAGCTGTCAGCAGGCCAGGCTCTTATCCAGAGTCCCTAGACAAGAATCAACTTGCAAACACATTCAGGTTCTCAGTCAAATTCAGTTGCTTGCATCTGTAGGACTGAGGGCCCCACTTCCATGCTGGCTGTCAGCTCCGGCCTCTCTTAGGTCACCTGCTTTCCATCTCACCTGGCCTCTTCCATCCCCAATCCAGTAGCATCACACCAAGTCATCCCTTCACTTCAGATCTCTCTGAATCTGCTTTTAAAGGGTCTCATGTGATCGGATTAGGTCCATAGGGATAATCTTTCCATATTAAGGTCAGCTGCGCCATATAGCATAACAGTCATCAAGTCGTACCACATCCAATTCACAGGTTCCAGGCACTAGGGCGTGCCCAGAACACCCTAGTTGGAGGACACATGTTTAGAATTCTCCCAACCATATGTCTAGATATTTTAAAATATTTTATCTTTTAAACTAATTTGGCATTTTAAGTAATTTTAAAATGGAACTAGAATGCTACCATTTTGTAAGCTTTTCCTTAAGTATATATTGTGATTTTTTTCCCATCAAATGTTCTTCTAGAATGTGGAGATTTAGGACTGCAGAGTATTCCATTGGATAGAAGTACATAATCTATATTATCATACCTGTATTACTGGACATTTGCACTGTTTCAAAATTTTCTGTCTTGTAAATCACGTACAGTGAACATAATTCAATATGTATGTCTCTTAAATTCTTGGGTATGAATTGCTGTGTCAAAGGAGATAAGTATTTTGTGGCTTCTAGGACATATTGCCAAACTGACCCCAGGAGAGCCATGCCAGCTCATACTCCAGCCATGTGTAAGCAGCTCACTTCCATGTGGGTGTGTTGACATTGGATGACCCCCCCTTTGTTTAAAGAAGATAACATCAACTGGAGACTATGACACTATGGACAAGCCAAGCTTTAACACCCATGCTTTGTGTCTCTGTTTACCCATAGCATTTCCTCTCCCCTGTGCATTTTCACTGGGGAAACACTGAACACCTCAACATTCTTGCCACCCACAAAGCCACACATCAAGTGTTGTTTCATAATCAGTTGCAAAAGCTATCATCAGGGGCCCTTCCCACTGATGGGCCTTGACAGTGAAAACCAGTGACTTGAGGGGGTGTCTTCCCTATATATCTCTTCAACATATATCACCATGGTTGTGTGGAGCTTGGCCACTTAAGTCTCCTGGCTTCACTCCTCATAGAAAAATCATCCACAGCCCTTGTTGGAATAACCCCTTTACTCTTTTAGCCATTTCTGTTGTACTTGGGTAAATGACACTCTGCTGTGCTTTCCTGAGATGAAACCAAGCTATGCATTTCACTCAAAAAATAAATCTTTCTTTAGGAGAAGTAAGAGTGGTGCCAGGGTTTGGACCCGAAAGGGTGTGAACTTGGTAACCCAACCTGGCAGTCCAGATGCTATGTGTCCAGGCAAGGGCTTCTTTCACAGCCAGGAGAGTGGAATCTGGTCAGTGCAGATTCTCCCATGACGGTCAAGTCCATCCAGGCCAAATGGCCACCCAACACTCCTTGATTTGTCCTTCAATCAGAGTCCCTGTATCAGAAGATATCATGAAGTGCTGAATCTGGTTCCCTTAGGGGACTTCAATTTGCGAGGGTGGTTATTAATGACAATTGCTTCACATGGGTTTGGAGTGGCCAGTGAATATGCAGTCATATACTGAGAACGTCAACAATCACTGTAGCATTTTCCTCTGTATCAAACTTGATAACCGGTGCCAGAGCCCCAGAAATCTCATCATGAGGGTGTCCTGGGTGACACTGGTGAGCAGGTTGGGCTCAAAGACATTTTTTTCCAAATTGTTGTTTCTTCCCACCTGTTGCCATGGTGGCCCCGTTGGAGCCTTTCTTTCCATGTCTTTCCACTTGAAGAGGTGGCCTTGCTCTCACTTGGCCCAAGTCCATGAAACAAACCTCTAACTGTAGACTTTGTAGATTGCAGACCCAGTAAGAGACATAGGCTTTTAACTGGAGCCACTAAAATTACACCAAAGTCCACTAACTACTTGGTGTGTACGTAGAGTCACCCTGTAAAATAAGACCTCTTGTTTGATAAATGGCTTTAGTACTGGCTTCTGAGAAAACTCACATTTACCATATGCGCTAGTCAGTAAACCCTTTTCCCAGGACACAACACTGATTTATAAACAATCCTCTTATGTTTATACAGCCAGAAAAGTTGCTTCAAGTCAAAACAATACATACCAAGTTTTGGTTTTTCTAATGAAAACACTTTCTGTAGTTTTGAGTTTAGGATTCAGTGGCTGACTTGATAGAAGTGACAAAAGTTAACACATTTATTTAACTCTGAATAGTGTGACTGTTAGGTATAAACCTCCCCAGAGTTTGAATTGATTATTCAATGCAACACAATACATGATCACACAAAGGGTTAATGATATCAACAGCTATTCAGGTAATGTATATCCATTTTTGATAACTCTGGTTTATTTCATGCAAGTAAAATACAGAAGGTCACATGATGAAGAAACACCATCACTGTTATGGATGCATTTTCATGTGCAGATCTGAGGGGATGTTCAGGGAGACTTGGGGTCATTTGAGGACCGTTGGGTAGGTGAAGCAGCCATGCTGTTAAATGGCTTGGCTTCACAGGTGGCCCCACTTGAAGGCATACAGTGCTGAGATTGGTCCGGGACACATAAAATCAACACACAAGTTCAATACTTTACGTTTTTACAGCGAATTACAGTCATTGCAGGAAGGCATATTTTCCTTTGTGCATTATTTCTTAAATCTAGTATGCAATCTAGTATAAAGCAAAGAGAGGTGTTTTTTTTTTTTAAATACATCCAAAGGGGGTTCTGCATCAAAGTGTGTGTGTTTATTATCGTGTGGACGCCATTGCTCCAGACCATTTTGGAACTTCATTGACACTGAATTCAGAGCCAGTTTATTGGTCAAAGAAGCAGATGGATGATCTTAAACACAGCCTGAGGGCAGTGCAAATAACACTGTGTCTGCTTTCTCAACTTCCCTCCATTTCCCCATCTCTTCCTTCTTCTTCAACAGTCAGAATAAGAGGTCAGTGATACCCAGAAAGAGGTTGTATTGCTGTTCCCCGGCACTCAGCGACCTTAGAGTGACAAGGCTATGGGGGTGAAGTTGAAGCAAAAGAAGGCAAAGTGGTGGCATCAGCCGGCCCATGGCCAGGGAGAGGTTGAGAACCCAGCAGGAAATGAGAACATCATTGTTACCCTCCTCGTCGCAGCTAGCAAACGGCTCTCTCCCATGACACTGTGCATTTCTCAAACCTCACAAAACCAAATGAGGTGGCTGCTTATCATCAGGTGGGGCACTGAGGCACTGGAAAGTCAAGGACTCATGTACATTGACATTTCAGAAAGTCATGGCTTTCTCACACTTCAGACAACATCACAAGGGCTGCTTCCTCAAGCAAGCATTTCCTGATCATCTCCCCCACCCCCCTGCGATTAGAACTAGGTCAGGTGGTCCTGGTGCCCCCCCAGAACCACGTGCTTGCCTTGCCACCAGGTTTAACCTGCTGCGTTGCTATTGCTTCCTTAGTTCCCTGCTCTCCCACTGGGCTGCCACTAAAGGCAGCAGAGCTTGACTGAGAGGAATTTAGACCTAAAGCCAGACTGCTTCAGTCTCAATCCAAGATCTGCTAACCGGGAGTGGTGGAATGTAGAGAAAATTACTTACCTTCTCTGTGCCTCTGTTTCCTCATCTATAAAATGGGACTAATAACGGTATCTACTTATAGGGCTGTTGTGGGGATTAAATGAGTCAATATTTGGAAGGCCCTTAAAACAGCTCATGGTTTAAAGTAAGCACCAGGTAAGTGTGAAGCTGGTTGTGTGTATGTGTGTCAGCGATGGGTTTTGGGTCAGCACAACAGGGACGGTGTCTGGACTTTTGCCACTTTATCTCCAGAGCTGAGAGTGTCAAACACAACACCTGTTACATACTATGCTCAATATATTGGTTTTGAATGTTGAATATTGCCGTATTCAGGTATGTTGCATAGCAAAAGCTGTTTTTAGTCACTATATTTACACTGCCTCTCTGAGATGTCAAATTTTCCCTAACCATAGTGGTTAAAATTACAAATTTTCCCTAACTCCAATGCTTAAAACTACAGCAGATGAGTGGTATTTAAGATGCATATGGAATATTATATAGTAAAAAAAAAAAAAAAAAAAGGAGCTTTCAAGCCACAAAAAGACATGGCGGAAACTTAAATGCATATTGCTAAGTGAAAGGAGCCAGCCTGAAAAGGCTAGATATGGTATGATTCCAACTATATGACATTCTGGAAAAGTAAAACTATGGAGACAGTAAAAAGATCAGTGGTTGCCAAGGATTAGCAGGGAAGGAAGGATGACTAGACAGAGCAGAGGATTTTTTAGGGCAGTGAAACTGCTGTATGATACTGTAATGATGAATATGTGATATTATGCATTTGGCAAAACCCATAGAACTTAAAAGCACAGGGTCAACCCTAGTGTAAACTATAGACTTTAGTTAATAATAAGGTATCAATATTGGTTCATCAATTTTATTAAATGTACCATACTAATGCCAAGATGTTAACAGCAGGGGGTATGGATGAGAGAGAGGGGGTACATGGAGAGTTCTGTGTACTTTCTGTGCAATTTTTCTATAAATCTAAAACTGCTCTAAAAATAAAGTAAAAATTTAAAAAGCGTATGAGGGGCGTGGGGGAGGGAAGGACTGTGAGGTTGGGATTATCAGATGCAAACTAGTATATATAGGATGGATAAACAACGAGGTCCTACTGTATAGCACAGGGAACTATATTCAATATCCTGTGATAAACCATAATGGAAAAGAATATGAAAAAGAATATATATGTGTGTATATATATATATATATATATATATATATATATTACTGAGTTACTTTGCTGTACAGCAGAAATTAACACATTGTAAATCAACTATACTTCAGTAAAATTAAAAAAAAAAATGTGAGGACTCCATCCCAATCAAAGAAAGAATAAGTGCTAACATTCATTAAGTACATAAGTGCTAAGTACATTAAGTGCTAAGCACTTTCTTTTGACCTCCTTTAATCCCCACAACAATAATAAAGGAGGTATGATTCTCATGAGTAGAAACCAAGAGATGGACACATTGTATGTGTATCTCCTGATTCTTTTTCCCCAGTCAGGAGGAGATTGTTTTCTCCGTCTGACTACTTCTTTTCAACTATGAAACACAATGTTCACCTAATTTGACTGAGTTATCCATTTGTTGGTATTAAGTTCCTTTCAAACCCACTTCTAGCACTTTTTGCTTTTTAAACACATTGAAAGAGAAGTATTTTTTTTTTTTAACAAAACTTTCCAAGAATACAAAGGAATATTGAGGAAGTAGCCACAGGGACTATATTCCAACTGGATAGAATATTCCAGACCCTGGGAAAGCAACTCCAGGTTCTGTTTTATCCTGGAAAGAATAAAATATTGCTAAACTTATCCTTCCTTTTTAATCTGCTCCTCACAACAGTTCTCTGACTTAATTTACCAATTTAATTACACTATCCTCAGTCATTCGAGAGATATTTATTGAGCACCAGCTATGTGCCAAGCACCATGCTTGATACTGAATACAGAGTGAAAGAGAAAGAGGCTTCCAATTCTCCTGCTTCTCAGCCCTTTGCCCTTACAATATTCTAGCTTGAGCACACATCCCATCTGCCTGTTTTCCAATGCTCTATTGAGTGCTTCTTCAGAGGGCAGGTGACCTCCATTTCCTAATAAATTCCCAGTAAGACACATTGCCACAGTGTAGTGGAAGACTAGTGAAACATTGAATGTGACCTTCCACTATTTTGTCACTCTTGGAGGATTTATGCCACGGAGTAGGACTGTTAGCTGATGACTTTCACTTGCGTATATTTCTGGGGTAAATTTTACTTTTGTGGATTGATGGTGTGTATTCAGTAAGAATCAGTTGCTGAGGTTGGTTTGTTTGTTTTTTTGGTCCCCTTTAAATTTCCAAAAAGTTTAATTATATTGAATACTTTCTTGTTCTCAGAACCTAGGGTAGTTTGAAGGTCATAATTTCAGACTCCTTATAGCTTCCCTTATCTAACTTTGCTAAATCTTATCTCTCTCTTCCCTCACAGCATGATGAGGTTCTACAACGAGGAGACTTCACTTCCTTCAGATGTTTACCACTTTGCCAGATCTTCTATGGAGCACTTTTTCTTTTGAAATACCATCTATTGTTAGTTGTTGTGTAACACTTCCTGTCAGTGGAGCTGTTGTTTAAATAAAGCATTCCTGAAAATTACCTTATCCTAACAGGCTTTTTTCACTTTCCGGATGGAGGAACTTGGAGATTTGGAAAGACCACTTGAAGGATGGGGTAACTGGGCCACTAGTAAAACCATGTCCATTTTTGACTTTACCCTAAACATTCTGTTGTGGTTGGTAATTGCTCTGTGATAAAGCTTGTCAACCTCAAAACAATAAAAAAAAACTTGTCAATCTCTGTGGTTGTCAAAAGGTGATACAATTGACAGAAAGACTTGAGCAGATACCAACAGTGCATGCAAGTTCCTTCAGATGCATGTAAAGGACCACACAGTGTCCACCTAGCATAGAGAGGACCACAGCCTGCCCTCAAGTCCCCCTGAAGGTGCCCAGCAGGATGACACCGACTGATTGGGAAGGATTCCATTGGGTGCTTCAGGAAGCTCCCCTTGGCATTCTCTGGGCTGGTTTTATCCCCTTGGCCCCTCCCTACTTTCTGGAGACTGGCTATGAGCTTGCCCGGTCCCTGGGTACAAGAGACTGTAAAATTCCTCCATTCCTGAGTTCTTCCGAGTCACTGAATTTCCCAGGTTCACAGTCCCCACCCAGAAGGGGTTCAGGTCCTTCTGAAATCCATCCTTCAATCTCCCCTGATGAAGGCTAAATACTCTAGTAGAGTCAACTCGGCATTACTGATATTTCTCTTTCTTTTAAAAACATTTCTTGCATCTGAGACAGAAAACAAAACAGATAGGTTTCACTCCTGATACAATAACTATTTGAACTGAATGAAAAGAAGAAGAAAATGTATTAATTAAAACAGAAGTTCTCACACTTTTTGGTCTCAGGATCCCTTTATGATCTTAAAAAGAATTGAAGCCCCCCCACCCCAAAAGCTTTCGTTTATTATCTGTTTACTGATATTTACTGTACTAGAAATTAAACCTGAGTTTTTAAAACATGACTAATTCATTTAAAAAAGCAATAATAAATTCATTATATGTTAACACAAATAACATATTTTCAGCAAAAATATAAATTCCTGAACAAAACAACTGTGAGCAGAGTGGCAGTGTTGTACATTATTGCAAATCTTTTTCATGTCAACTTAGTAGATGGATGGTGGGATCTCATCTCTGCTTTTGCGTTGAATCTGTTGTGATATCACAGGTTGTGTAGTCTCTGGAAATCTTTACTGCATGCTCATGAAAGGATGAGACAGAAAAAGACAAATACTGACTTAGCACTACAATGAAAAGATTTGACCACATGGAACGCCAGGGATCTGTGAACCACACTGAACAGTCATCTGTTAAACAAACCAAGTGTTTAAATTAATAAGAAAAAGAACAACAACAGAGGTATAATTTGTCCCTTTGTTGGCCCCCTTTGTGATGTTAGGGGAGCCCCCTACCCTCACAGCCCAGCATAATTCACACGGGAGGCCCATCTCTTCTCCAGCACATTTGATGTAATTTGGCCCTTTTGCACATTGACAAGAACTTACAGCCTTTCACATGCCTGACTGATTCCAGTGGACTCAAATCTTTGCTTTCTTTTTTTTTTTTTTTTCTTCTCCCTTTTTTTCTTGATGAGTCTGGCTAGTGGTTTATCTATTTTGTTTATCTTCTCAAAGAACCAGCTTTTAGTTTATTGATCTTTGCTATTGTTTCCTTCATTTCTTTTTCATTTATTTCTGATCTGATTTTTATGATTTCTTTCCTTCTGCTAGCTTTGGGGTTTTTTTGTTCTTCTTTCTCTAATTGCTTGAGGTGCAAGGTTAGGTTGTTTATTCGAGATGTTTCCTGCTTCTTAAGGTGGGCTTGTATTGCTATAAACTTCCCCCTTAGAACTGCTTTTGCTGCATCCCACAGGTTTTGGGTCGTTGTGTCTCCATTGTCATTTGTTTCTAGGTATTTTTTGATTTCCTCTTTGATTTCTTCAGTGATCACTTCATTATTAAGTAGTGTATTGTTTAGCCTCCATGTGTTTGTATTTTTTACAGATCTTTTCCTGTAATTGATATCTAGTCTCATGGCGTTGTGGTCAGAAAAGATACTTGATACAATTTCAATTTTCTTAAATTTACCAAGGCTTGATTTGTGACCCAAGATATGATCTATCCTGGAGAATGTTCCATGAGCACTTGAGAAAAATGTGTATTCTGTTGTTTTTGGATGGAATGTCCTATAAATATCAATTAACTCCATCTCGTTTAATGTATCATTTAAAGCTTGTGTTTCCTTATTTATTTTCATTTTGGATGATCTGTCCATTGGTGAAAGTGGGGTGTTAAAGTCCCCTACTATGAATGTGTTACTGTCGATTTCCCCTTTTATGGTTGTCAGTATTTGCCTTATGTATTGAGGTGCACCTATGTTGGGTGCATAAATATTTACAATTGTTATATCTTCCTCTTGGATCGATCCCTTGATCATTATGTAGTGTCCTTCTTTGTCTCTTCTAATAGTCTTTGTTTTAAAGTCTATTTTGTCTGATATGAGAATTGCTACTCCAGCTTTCTTTTGGTTTCCATTTGCATGAAATACCTTTTTCCATCCCCTTACTTTCAGTCTGTATGTGTCTCTAGGTCTGAAGTGGGTCTCTTGTAGACAGCAAATATATGGGTCTTGTTTTTGTATCCATTCAGCCAATCTGTGTCTTTTGGTGGGAGCATTTAGTCCATTTACATTTAAGGTAATTATCGATATGTGTGTTCCTATTCCCATTTTCTTAATTGTTTTGGGTTCGTTATTGTAGGTCCTTTCCTTCTTTTGTGTTTCTTGCCTAGAGAAGTTCCTTTAGCAGTTGTTGTAGAGCTGGTTTGGTGGTGCTGAACTCTCTCAGCTTTTGCTTGTCTGTAAAGGTTTTAATTTCTCCATCAAATCTGAATGAGATCCTTGCTGGGTAGAGTAATCTTGGTTGCAGGTTTTTCTCCTTCAACACTTTCAATATGTCCTGCCACTCCCTTCTGGCTTGCAGAGTTTCTGCTGAAAGATCAGCTGTTAACCTTATGGGGATTCCCTTGTGTGTTATTTGTTGTTTTTCCCTTGCTGCTTTTAATATGTTTTCTTTGTATTTAATTTTTGACAATTTGATTAATATGTGTCTTGGCGTATTTCTCCTTGGATTTATCCTGTATGGGACTCTCTGTGCTTCCTGGACTTGATTAATGATTTCTTTTCCCATATTAGGGAAGTTTTCAACTATAATCTCTTCAAATATTTTCTCAGTCCCTTTCTTTTTCTCTTCTTCTTCTGGAACCCCTATAATTCGAATGTTGGTGCGTTTAATGTTGTCCCAGAGGTCTCTGAGACTGTCCTCAGTTCTTTTCATTCTTTTTTCTTTATTCTGCTCTGCAGTAGTTATTTCCACTATTTTATCTTCCAGGTCACTTATCCATTCTTCTGCCTCAGTTATTCTGCTATTGATCCCATCTAGAGTACTTTTAATTTCATTTATTGTGTTGTTCATCGTTGCTTGCTTCATCTTTAGTTCTTCTAGGTCCTTGTTAACTGATTCTTGCAATTTGTCCATTCTATTGTCCATTCTATCTCCAAGATTTCGGATCAACCTTACTATCATTATTCTGAATTCTTTTTCAGGTAGACTGCCTATTTCCTCTTCATTTGTTAGGTCTGGTGGGTTTTTATCTTGCTCCTTCATCTGCTGTGTGTTTTTCTGTCTTTTCATTTTGCTTATCTTACTGTGTTTGGGGGTCTCCTTTTTTGCAGGCTGAAGGTTCGTAGTTCCTGTTGTTTTTTGTGTCTGTCCCCAGTGGCTAAGGTTGGTTCAGTGGGTTGTGTAGGCTTCCTGGTGGAGGGTACTAGTGCCTGTGTTCTGGTGTATGAGGCCGGATCTTGTCTTTCTGGTGGGCAGGTCCACGTCTGGTGGTGTGTTTTGGGGTGTCTGTAGACTTACTATGATTTTGGGCAGCCTCTCTGCTAATGGGTGGGGTTGTGTTCCTGTCTTGCTAGTTGTTTGGCATAGGATGTCCAGCACTGTAGCTTGCTGGTCGTTGAGTGAAGCTGGGTGCTGGCGTTGAGATGGAGATCTCTCGGAGTTTTTTGCTGTTTGATATTATGTGCAGCTGGGAGGCCTCTTGTGGACCAGTGTCCTGAAGTTGGCTCTCCCACCTCAGAGGCACAGCACTGAGTCCTGGCTGCAGCACCAAGAGCCTTTCATCCACAGGGCTCCTTAATTTGGGATGATTCGTTGTGTATTCAGGTATTCCACAGATGCAGGGTATATCAAGTTGATTGTGGAGCTTTAATCCGCCGCTTCTGAGGCTGCTGGGAGAGATTTCCCTTTCTCTTCTTTGTTCTGACAGTTCCCAGGGGCTCAGCTTTGGATTTGGCCCCGCCTGTGCGTGTAGGTCGCCGGAGGGCGTCTGTTCTTTGCTCAGACAGGACGAGGTTAAAGGAGCCGCTGATTCGGAGGCTCTGGCTCACCCAGGCCGGGGGGTAGGGAGGGTCACGGAGTGCGGGGCGGGCCTACAGTGGCAGAGGCCGGCGTGACGCTGCAGCCTGAGGCGCGCCGTGCGCTCTCCCGGGGAGCCGTCCCTGGATCCCGGGACCCTGGCAGTGGCGGGCTGCACAGGCTCCCCAGAAGGGCGTGTGGCTAGTGACCTGTGTTCGCACACAGGCCTCCTGGCGGCGGCAGCAGCAGCCTTAGCGTCCCATGTCCGTCTCTGGGCTCCGCACTCTTAGCCGCGGCTCGCGCCCATCCCTGGAGCTCTCTCAAGCAGCGTTCTTAATCCCCTCTCCTCGTGCACCAGGAAACAAAGAGGGATGTAAAAGTCTCTTGCCTCTTCGGCAGGTCCAGACCCCTCCCCGGACTCTCTCCCGGCCAGCCGCGGCGCACCAACGCCCTGCAGGCTGTGTTCACGCCGCCAACCTCAGTCCTCTCCCGGCGCTCCGACGAAAGCCGGAGCCTCAGCTCCCAGTCCCGCCCACCCCGGCGGGCGAGCAGACAAGCCTCTCGGCTGGTGAGTGCCGGTCGGCCCGATCCTCTGCGCTGGAATCTGTCCGCTTTGCCCTCCGCACCCCTGTTGCTGTGCTCTCCTCCGCGGCTCCCAAGCTCCCCCACTCCGCGTCCCGAAGTCTTCACCCGCGAAGGGGCTTCCTAGTGTGTGGACACTTTTCCTCCTTCACAGCTCTCTCCCGCTGGTGCAGGACCCGTCCCTATCCTTTTGTCTCTGTTTAGTTTTTTCTTTTGCCCTAACCAGGTACATGGGGGGTTCCTTGCCTTTTGGGAGGTCTGAGGTCTTCTGCCAGCGTTCAGTAGGTGTTCTGTAGGAGTTGTTCCACGCGTAGATGTATTTCTGGTGTATCTGTGGAGAGGAAGGTGATCTCCGCGTCTTACTCTTCTGCCATCTTCCCGGAAGTCTCTTCCCTGCTTTCTTTTTAATGTTCAAGTCATCACTACTAGGACCTTCTGGTCAGAATGACTACTGGATTTTTTTCCCCTTTTTAACACAACTCTAGGTCCAACTGTGGTGGCATCTTTGCTTTCCGACAACAATAATGTGTTCCAGACTCATCTCTAGTTCACGCCAAACAGACTCAGTCAGCTACCTTCCAAGTCCTGCTTACTCACAGTTGTTAAGAGCATTGAGCTCTAGGGGTTCATGTTTCATTTCATGAGCACTCCAACGTAGAATGGATGACATAACAACTACCAGTTGAGTGACAGAGAAGAAAGGCTACTTATTTTCGAAAGTTCACAAATGTAAGATGATATTCTCAATTTACTATTTTTTTAACCTTGTTTTCCTATGAAAGTTTATCAATCCTATTTGCTCCTTTCCTTGCCAGCTTTGACGTACCATCGTGCATTATACCAAAGGATGTATTTAAATTACAATGATGTCCTCACATTTAGAAGTCTTTGTTTTCTTTCTCCAGTTGTGATCTTTTGTTCAAGATCCTGGAACAAAAGTATACATATTCAGACATCTTTCTTACCACCATCCCTCATGAAGAGAGAAAGAAATCAACTGCCCTTCAAGAGAACATGAAAGGAAAGAATTCAGTACAACAGCAGAGATGATTAGTTGCAACAGAGGTGGTAAGGTCACAAGGCACAAATTTTTTACTGTTTATCTGTTTACTGAAAAAGTTTTTTGACTTTTTGTCAAATTCATCTTTATGCATAGAGATACCCAGTTGTACTGGCATCACTGAAAAACTATCTTTCCTCCATTGGTTTGCCTTTGCACTTTTGGTGTAAATGGATTGACATAAAGGTAAGGTTTAAGGCTGGATTTTCACTTCTTTTCCATTGATCTACATATCTCTATGTATACCAGTACCACAAAATTTTAATTGCTGCAGATTTATAAGACATTTTGAAACTGGGAAGTGAATCCTCCAAGTTTGTTCCTCTTTTTCAAAATTATTTTGGCTATATGGGTCCTTTACATTTCTATATAAATTTTAGGGTCAACTTTTTCTGCAAAAAAGCCTGCTGGTACTTTGATAGATAATGGCATTGAATCTATGGGTAAACTTATAGGAAATAGGCACCTTAACACTATTGTCTTCTATCGATGAACATGGAATAGCTCTCCATTTATTTAGTTCTTTAATTTTTCTCAGCAATCTTTTGTAGTTTTTAGTGTATAAATCTTACACTTCATTTGTGAAATTTATCCCTAAGTTTTTTATTCTTTTGATGCTATTAAGTGTGGAATTACTTTCTTAGTGTATAGAAATACAATTAGGTTTTGAGTATTCATCTGGTAACCTGTGATGTTGCTGAACTTGTTTATTATTTCTCGTTGGTTCTTTTCATGGGATAGAGATTTCTATATACGAGATTATATCATCTGTGACTGAAGACAGATTTATTTCTTTGTTCCAATCTGTATGCATTTAATTTCCATCTTCTGTTTTTATTTTGTTTTTTGCTTATTACTCTGGCTGGAACTTCCAGTACTATGTTGAATTGTAGTGGTAAAAGTGGACATCCTTGTCTTGTTCCTGATTCAAGTATAAAGCATTTGTGGGATAAATCTCATTTGGTCATGTTGAATAAGCATTTTTATACATTGCTGGATTAAGTTTGTCAATATTTTGTTGAGAATTTTTTGGTCTATATTTATTAGGAGTAGTGGTTTGTGTGTTTCTTTTCTTGTGATGTCTTTGTCTAGTTTTGTTATTGGGATAATACTGGTCTCATACACTCAGTTCTTCTTCAATTCACCTGTGAAGTCATCTGGTTTAGGATTTTTTTTGTGGGGGAAGATTTGTTTCTCTTTTTTTGTTGTGGTAAATATAGATTTATTTCTGGGGTCTCTATTTCATTCTGTTGACCTACATGTATTCTTTTTCCCTTCATTTGTATTACATTGATTGATTTTTGTATATTGAACCATCCTTGTATCCCAGGAAAAAATCCCACTTGGTCATGGTATATAATCTTTTAATACGTTACTGCTTTTGGTTTGCTAGTGTTTGTTGAGGATTTTTGCATCAATATTCATAAAGAGTATTGATCTGTAGTTTTTCTTTTCTTGTAGTGTCTTTGGTTTTGTTATCAGTGTAATGCTGTATTTTTCAGCTCTGAAATTTCTGTTTGGTTCTTTTAAAAAATAATTTCTATCTCTTTGTTGATATTCTCATTTTTTTCATATATCATTTTCCTGAATTCCTTTAGTTTTTTAACCATGTTTAAGAAGTTGTTTTAGTCTTTGTCTAGTAAAATATTTGCTTTTTCTAACTTCTAGAAGTCACCTGTATTTCTTTGTTTGTTTTCCCTTCCTCCATCTTCAAATGGAGGCATCCATTTAAATGATTGGCATCACTTCAATCTCCGCTTCTATTGCCCATCTCCTTCCACTCTGACTTTCTTGGCTTCCTCTTTATAAGGTCACTTGTGATTACATTTAAGGCCCACCCAACTAATACAGTATAATTTCCCCATCTGAAGATCCTTAACTTAATTACATCTACAAAGTCTCTTTTGTCATATAAAGTAATGTTCACAGATTCTGGGGATTAAGATGTGGATGTCTTGTTGGTGGGGCATTATTCGTCCTATCATAGTTGGTAGAGATGTCCCATTGTTCATTCTTGATTTTGGTAATTTGTATCTTCTCACTTTTTCTCCTGGTCAATCTAGCTAAACATGTGTCAGTTTAGTTGATCTTTTGCAAGAACCAATCTTTCATTTTACAGGTTTTCTTGTTTTAGTTTTCTATTTTATTAGTAAGTTTTCTGGGGTGTATTCTTTGTGTCATATAAATTACAAATTTCAAGTGTACAATTCAAAGATTTTTTAGCAAGTTTGCCAAGTTGTACAAATGGCTAATTTTATGTGCCAACTTGACTGGCCACAGGGTGCCCAGACATTGGGCCAAACATTATTCTGGGTGTGTCTGTGAGGGTATTTCTAGATGAGATTAACTTTTGAATCAGCAGACTGAGTAAAGCAGATCACCCTCTCTAATGTGTGTGGGTCTCATCTAATCAACTGAAGACTTATATAGAACAACAAGGCTGAATAAGAGAAAACTCCTGCCTTTCTGACCTCTTAAGCTGTGATATCAGTATCTTTTTGCCTTGGACTCAAACTGAAACATCAGTTCTTTTTGGTCTTGAGCCTGCCAGCTTTCAGTCTGGAACCGATGCCATTGGTTGTCCTTGTTCTATCTTCAGACTCACACTGGAAGTACACAATTGGCTCTCCTTGGTCTCCAGCTTAGTGACTGGAGATCTTGGTACTTCTTAGCCTCCATAATCATGTGAGCCAATTCCTTAATATAAATCTCTTTCTATATGTATATACATCTTATTTGTTCTGTTTCTCTGGAGAACACTAATACAGCAATTATTATCATAAATCAATTTTAGAACATTTTCATTACCCCAAAAAAGATTCCTGATGCACTGTTAATCTCCATAAACATCCTTTCTTCAACTCTGGATAATCAATAATCTACTTTTTGTCTGTATAGATTTGCCTTGTCTGGGTATTTCATATAAATCATACAATATTTCACTCTAATCTTTATTATTTCCTTTCTTCTTGCTTTGCACTTATTTTGTTCTTTTTTTGCAGTTTCTTAATGTGGAGGCTTAGGGTATTGATTTAAGATTTTTTTTTCTTTTCTAGTATAAGCTCTTAAAGCAATAAATTGTACTCCATAATCTTTGTTTCACTTGCATACCATCGATTTTGATATTTGTGTTTTCATTTTCATTTGGTTCAAAATATTTTCTAATATCATTTGTGATTTCTATTTTGACCCATGGTCTTTTAGAAATGTGTAATTTAATTTCAGAATATTAAGGGATCTCTCAAATCTCTTTCTGTTTTTTATTTCTAATGAAATGTATTATTGTTGGAGACCATACTTTGCATGATTTCATTCTTTTTAAATTCATTGACATGTGCTTTATTGCCTAGAATAAGGTCTGTCTTGGAGAATGTTCCATGTGCACTTGAAAAAATGTGAATTCTACTGTTACTGGGTAGAGTGTTTTATATATGACTGTCATTTGGTTGTTATTGCTGTTCATGTCTTCTATATCCTTACTGATTTTCTATATAATTTTTAATCTATTATTGAAAGAGGAGTATCAAAATCTTGACCACAATTGTTGACTTATTTATTTTTCTCTTAAAATTTGCCAGGTTTTAGGACTCTGTTGTTAAAGGTGTCTAGGTTTATAATTTTGTTTTTCTGATACTTTGACCCTTTTGTCATTATGAAATATTCTTATTTGTCTCTAATATTTTTTTTATCAAGTTCTATTTTATCTAATAGTAGTATAGTACTCTGATTCTGTTATGGTTATTGTTTGCATGATATGTCTTTTTCCATCTTTGTATTCTGAAACTATTTGTGTTTTTGAATTTATGGTATGTCTCTTGTAAACAGCATATGGTTAGATGTTGTTTTATGTTTGTTTTTCAAATGCAGCCTGACAATCTCTATGTTTTGATTGGACAGTTTAAACCACTCATATTTAAAGTGCTTATTAATATAACTGGAATTATGTGTACCATTTTTCTATTTGTGTTCTGTATGCCTCAGGTCTCTTTTTACTTCCTGTTTTACTGCCTTCTTTTGTGTTAAATTGATATTTTTTGTGTGCCATTTTCTTTCCTTTGTCTTTTGTCATATTATTTGAATATTTTCTTAATTTATTGCAGTCTACTTTAGATTAATGTCACATTAATTTC
Organism: Aethalodelphis obliquidens; assembly: GCF_003676395.1. NCBI lineage: Eukaryota > Metazoa > Chordata > Mammalia > Artiodactyla > Delphinidae > Aethalodelphis > Aethalodelphis obliquidens. The sequence continues at coordinate 3,867,422 of NW_020838018.1, forward strand.
ATAAAATGAACAAACTTTGTTGCAACATTCTACTTTAGATTAATGTCACATTAATTTCATAAATGAACAAACTTTGTTGCAACATTCTACTTTAGATTAATGTCACATTAATTTCATAAAATGAACAAACTTTGTTCCAACATAGCTTCTTAGTGCTTTTATTGTCATATATGTGACATCTTTATATAAGCTCAACAATATAGTTTTATAATTATAGTTTTATGCAATCTTATGTCTTTGAAATCATACAAAAAAAATAGAAAAAAACATTTATAGTCTATTATATTTACCAACATATTTACCTTTTCCAGTGTTATTTATTTCTTTGTGAGGATTTGAGTTATTCTCTGATGTCATTTGTTTTCAGCCTGAAGGATTCTTTAGTGTTTCTTGTAAGATAGGTTTTCTAGCAATGAATTCTCTTAGTCTTTGCTCATCTGGAAAGGATTTTATTTTGCTTTAATTTATGAAGGATAATTTTTCTGGATATAGCATTCTTGGTTGTTGTTTTTTCCTTTCAGCACTTTTTTAAAAAAATTATTTATTTTATTTTTGGCTACATTGGGTCTTCATTGTTGCCCATGGGTTTTCCCTGGTTTCAGCAAGCAGGGGCTACTCTTCATTGAGGTGCATGGGCTTCTCATTGTGGTGGCTTCTCTTGTTGCAGAGCACAGGATCTAGGCACATGGGCTTCAGTGGTTGTGGCATATGGGCTTAGTTGCTCTGTGGCATGTGGGATCTTCCTGGACCAGAGCTCAAACCTGTGTCCCCTGCATTGGCAGGTGGATTCTTAACCACTGTGCCACCAGGGAAGCCCAATCCTTTAAGCACTTTAAATATGCCATTGCAGTCCCTTGTGACCTTCATTATTTCTGTGAGCTTTTAATCATATTAATTTTCCCTTTATGTGATAAATCATTTTTCTCTTACTTTTAAGGTTTTGTCTTTGTCAAGAGTTTGACCACAGGGTGTTTAGGTATGGGTCTCTGTATTTATTCTATCTGGAATTTGTTGAGCTTATTGAATTTGTAAATTAATGCCTCTTAAAATCAATTTAAAAAAAGTTTTTTGGGGGGTCATTATTCCTTCAAATATTTTTTCTGCCTCTCTCTCTCTTTTCTCTTCTGAGACATCCATCACACATATGTTGATGCATTTGATGGTGTCCCATGGGTCTCTGAAGCTCTCTACATTTTTTCTGTTCATGGATCTCTTAATTTTTTCTTTTATTCTTTTTTCTTATTTTCTTGAACATTTTTATAATAGTAGCTTCAAAATCTTTGTTTCTTAACACCAACATTTGGGTCTTCTCAGAGACAGTTTCTATCAATTGCTTTTTTTCCTGCATATAAGACACACTTTCCTGTTCCTTAGACTGTCTCATAATATTTTGTTGACACCTAAACATCTTAGATAATTTAGTATAACCATTATGATTCTCTCCCCACCTCACACCAAGGGTTGTTGTTGTTGCTTTTTTATTTTTTTTGCTTGTTTTTCTATTTTAGTAATTTGCTTAACTAATTCAGTGGTGTCTATGACCTCTGTGGTATGTGGTTGCTGATGTCTCTAACTAGTCTTTCTTTCCTTCTTTCTTTCTTTCTTTCTTTCTTTTCTTCTTTTCCTTTCTTTCTTCCCCTCCTCCCCCATTTCTTTCTTCCTATTCTTGTTTTCAATTATATCCTTGATTTCTTACGGGTGGCTATGTTTCAGTATACTTTAGTGGTCAGCCAATGATTGCTCAGGGATTATGCTCAAAAACATTGAATGAGTAAGGATTCCTCTCCTTGCCAATAGATCTGTTTGTGGTGGGGAATTCATTCAAAGTTTGGTTCATTTACAAACTTGTCCTGGCTTTTACTTTCCACCCAGCACTTTTATGTCTCATGTTTGTGTGTGTGTGTGTGTGTGTGTGTGTGTGTGTGTGTGTGTAGCTTCACATTCACCCAAATATGTGAGGATTGCTAAGGTCCTCTCTGTTCTCTTTCGAGTGTGCATGTGGACTTGTGCATGTGCACAGCCTTCCAAGCACAGACAGAAATATGTGGAGCTTATCAAGGTCACTAATTCTGTCTCATTCCCTGGACTTCCCCATTAAATTCTGGCTAGTCTGCCAGTCAGCTTGCCCCAACCAGAATCATAACCTCAGGTTAACCAGAGTGCTATTCATCCCCATTTCTTTGCTTCTGGGCTTCCTACTGTGTCCAGCAATGTCCAGAGACATGAGATTTCCCCAATCTCTACTCCAAATCTAGTCATCACCCTCTGGTAGGAAAGCTTAGAGTTTTCATGCCCTGATAGAAATCTCACAGACAGAGGTGGGGATTTGGGGCAGGACCAAAAGTGCCACAAACTCTGACAGTTCTTACTTGAGGTTCTGTGGTTTTATTGAATAAACCCTTCTCAATTTGTTGTTTGCCTTTGGTTAAATTCTCTAGTTTTAAAATGATGATTTTTGACCATTTTTTCCAGTTTTATTGTTTCTATTTTGGGAAAGAATTTGCTAAGTTATGGAAGTCCTGCCCCCAGTAATCTGTGTTTTAACAAGCCCTTCATGTTTTTCTGATGTGCATTAAAGTATGAAGACTAATGTCAGAGATGAATTAACTCTGCTTCTACCTAAAACCAAATTTTCAACTCTGCAATAGATTATCCCCTCTCACATACTCAAGAACAGCAGTGTCAGCGCTGTTTCTTGAGCCTGAGTCCATCTGAGGGCCATTTCACTGCCTTGTCCATCTGCCGTACTCTTCTCCTAGTTATTAACATGACTCACTTCTTCACCTCCTTTAAAGTCTGTTCAAACCTCATCTTCTCAATATGTCATTCTCTTACTATCTAATATAAAATTTTAAGTTGTTTTATTTATTATGCTTATAATTTTTGTTTGTTTCTCATTACTAGAATGTATGCTCCCAAAAGCAGGAGTCCTTGTCAATTTGTTTGTTGATGTATACCAGGTGCCTAAAGCAGTCTCTGGAGTATAATGAATTCTTTTTGAATGAATGAGTATAGTACCTAAAAATGTACCATGAGAGGAAACATTGTGTTACTTCATTTTATGTCATTTAGCACATAGAGTTTAACTATTTCCTTAAGAATGGCATATTGTTTTGTCAAAATTCTAAGAGGCCATACAGGCATTGGGCTTCTTGGCTGAACCTTGGCAAAGTCAGGGAGAAGGAAGAGAAGGGACTGCAAATTATTTTCAGGTATAACTTACCTCTGTAATGCTCAGGAATCTCACTGTTTTGATTTATTTTACTCTTGGAGGCTGATAATACCAGAGTTTATTTTTCTGTTTTCAGTCAGCATCTGATTGTAGGAAGGAAGTACCTCTCACCCTGAAGGCTCTGTATCATCTCATCCTTACAACTTCTCTGCCTCCAGGAAAAGCACCGGACATCCTGGATAGAAGGGTCATGACACCGTGAGGCAGGAGTTGCTCGGCTCTACTTCACTGGCTCCCAGCATATGAATATTATGCCATTATTTACCGCTATGATATCTGAGCTTTTGAAAGTAGAGTGATTGTCTTGTGCCCCCATGATTGGCACACATTCCCATAACAGTCAGTATTCACTCTCTTTTCCTCCTCTGCAAAGGTTTCTGGAAAACCTGCATATTAAATCCTCCATCATTTCATAAACCACTGACTCAAATATTTCTTCCTGAAGAGCGAATGGATTATTTAGTGTTTTCAATCATTCAGTTTACATTCATTCAACTCTGAAACCACCAAGAATCAACAGGTAACCGATATAAAAAACAAAGGAACAAAAGATAAACCAAAGAAAAAAAATTTTAACTTCTTGTTTTGAAATAAGTATAGACTCACAAGAAGTTGTAAAAAGAGTTCAGATAACTCTTGTACATGTCTACTACCTTCTTCCCATGGTAACAACATACATAAACAAACTACATTATAAAACCCAGGAAATTGACATTGACACAATGCCAGTTTTTACAGGCACTTATCTAAAACAAAATTTTAAGTGATAAAATAGTCAAATTCTAGAAAATATTTGCTTTAAATTTTATGTTTTTTTAATGATATCAATGATTTAATTAAGTGATAACAGAGGATGAAATAAAACTGTACCATATTTATATAGAAAGGAGGCGTATTAGTTTCTTGTTGCTACAATAACAAATTACCACAAGCATGGCTTAAAACAGCAGAAATTTATTGTCACATGATTCTGGAGGCCAGGAGTTCAACATCAGTTTCACTGGGCTGAAATCAAGGTGTTAGCAGGGCCATGTTCCCCACGAAGGTTCCAGGAGAGGCTCTGTTCCTTGCTAACTTCCGGTGCTGCCAGCTTTCCTTTGCCTGTGTTCATGTCACTCCTTCTTCTGACTCTACCTTCACTTGGCCTTCTCTTCTTCTATGTATGTGCCATCTCTCTCTGCTTCTTTTCATAAGGATACATATGATGGAATTTAGATCCCACACAGATAATCTGGGATAATCTAGTCATATAAGATCTATAACGTAATCATAGCTGCAAAGACTCTTTTTCTTTATAAAACAACATTTACAGTTTCTAGGGATTAAGACCTGGTATCTTTGGGGCCACTATTCAGCCTACTTTATAAAGTAAATTCAGGAATAAAATGAGGAAAGACCAAGTCATCTACGCAGCTGTGAGGTTTGTCACTGGAACATGCTCTCCCTTTAGTTTAATCAGAAACCTTTTCTAATTCCTAAGAAGAATTGAAAACTGTTCTTTCATTTGCATTGTATTAAGCTGTGATTACTTTAAAATTGAGAGATGGGTAAGATTTTTCCCATTTCAACCTCAATTTTTTTACACATCTTGCTAATGGGCTGAAAGGCATAGTGGAATTAACTATTTTTCCATAAATAGAAATTGTAGTTTTTATAAAATTTGTAGTTTGCATGTCTGAAATACAAATTGTTTCTCTCTTCTTTTTAGCCAGAATAACTGCTTCTTAATTTATAAACCAGGCATTGAGTCTGGTTTGAGTCACTGTCATTTTCTTTTATTGTAACTGGTCATTTTGATAGTGAAAGTGCAGAACAACTTGGGGCATGTGGAAAGAAACATGGAAACAAGTGTGCTTGATTACTCTCCCCCACCCACAACTCCTCTCCCACCATCCACTATGAATCACACTGGATTAACATCATTTTTGAGACAAAGACATTGTATTATGTTAGCATTGCTTGCAAAGAAATGATGTTAAATGTCTTCATTGAAGTTACTTCAGAAAAGTCTCAATCTATGAACTAATCTTCATCTAACAAAACGAGAGCAAGGGTCACATAGAAACAAAGAATGTTTTTGTGGCATACTACAGCCAGCGCAGAGTTTAATGGGCAGATGTTCACCCTGCCACGCAATGTAGGTGACTTCACATGTGGGGGAAGACTACTCACCATTGCAATGGCTTGTTTTCCTCCAGGACTACATCATCACCACTTCCTAAAGGCAGTTTTTATGAGCAATGTAGAACACTGAGAACACAGCCATGACCGTTTGTGTTTTTAACCAGTTTTGTTTCTCTGAAGCAATCTCAACCTGAATTTTTGTTTTGTTTTGTTTTCCAAATCTAAATTTCTAATGCATGATTAAAGAATGATGTCTTTTTTTTTTTGCATTTTTATTCATCATTTTTGTATCTTTCCTTTTATTCTGGGTCTCATAATTTGTGTTGTTAATTTCTTACTAATTAAGATATTAAAAAATCTACTAATATGTGGTTGAAATGCTAAAGTAAATAGGATTTTTTAAAATAATAAAATGTAAACAGCTTGTTAAAACTTATTTCAGGATTCCAGTCCAAGTTCACTTCCCTTCTCAGAGGCTAACTTAAAATAACAAAAATAATGAGCAGTAGAGAAGAAAATACCATTTTCATTGAAAATATATGCAAAACCCCAAAGTTACAAAGGATAGCTGCCAAATACAACACATTTTGTAACAAAGTGAGACATGAAATCAAAAAAAAACATATGCATGCCCCACCCCCACAGGTCTTTTCTAGTCTACAGTTTTCCATTAAAGGGTGACACAACCCTAAGGGGTCCAACCGAAGGTCCTAGTCTGAGGTGTCCACACCTAGCATTACAGGTAAACCAGGGCTGGGAGGAAACTATCAAGATGCCCAGTCTTTCTGAAAAGCACAAGAGGTCAGAGAAGGAGTCCTCATGGCAGTCAGCTTAGTATTAGTTGTTTTAATACCCCAGATACCCCGGAACATCAGAGATTTCTGTAAACCACAGGCCTGCTTAGCATGGAATGGACCACTGAGATTTGTGAGTGGACCCTACCCCTTCTCAGAGGACACTGAGTCATGAGAGAGTCCTCCCAAAAGACACACTTGAGTTAAAGCTACTGCTCTTGGGGCCTCCCTGTTGGTCTAGTGGTTAAGACTCTGTGCTTCCAATGCAGGGGGCCCAGGTTCAATCACTGCTCAGGGAACTAGATCTCACATGCTGCAACTAAGAGCCTGCATGCCACAACTAAAGATCCTATGCTGCAACAAAGATCCCGCATGCAGCAACGAAGAACCCATGTGCCACAGCTAAGACCCAGTGCAGCCAAATAAATAAATAAATAAATAATTTTTATAAAGCTACTGCTCTTCCCCTTGATCCATCCTTTCCCCACATAATTTTTAGCAAATAGCTAATCCAGAGAGAACTGTCCTCATTAAAATGAGTAATTCTCCTGCAAAAAGAGGACAGTAACAACCAATAGAAGCAGATGAAGAATATCCAACAGAAATAAATGAAAACTGAGAATGAACATTTCTCCATGAGCTTGCGAAAGTTAAAGAGAACGTACTCTCATTGAAATAAGAACTCAAAGGAGATACAGAAGATGTCAAAGAAGAGATAATAATACAACAGAAGAAAATAAAAAGTGGGCTGTGAAAAAATGGGGAAAAAAGATCAAAACAGTACAGAAATGAAGGCCTTTTCAGAGGCAACTGTCACAGGCTGGTTCCCCAGGAAGTAGACCCTGAGGTGGAGAGTGGCATGTGAGAGATGTGTTAGGAATGCTCTTGGGATCAACATGTTGGAAAGGAAGGGAAGGATGCAGGGGATGAAGATGAGCTGCAATGCAGTTCTGTGTCAGTTTGGTCTTCCAAGAAGTTGTTTCCAAGAAGAGTTAGCTACACAAGGGATTTATTGGAGGAAATAACTCTGATACTCTAAATAACTCAGATAGCTTCCCTTATTCAGCCTTTCATTCCTGCTCCCTTGAAAGCATCCTCTGATCCCACGTGGACTCCTCAGTGCTTGCTGGTACCTGCTGACCAGCTTTTGCAGCTTCCTGAGGTACAGTTGCCTTCCTCCCTTTTAGGCTCATCAATGCCAGGATGGTTTGTGTTGTGACTTAACCTGAGTTACTGGCCTGGAAGCCAGGAGGGAAGGTAAAGACAGGTCCTGAGAGAGGCGTGTGGATTTTGTGGAGGAGAAGACCCTGAATCATCTTCAACAGGGAGCAAATGCTACCCCTCAACTGCCAGGAGAGCCACTTATGCAGGCTTAGAGGTTGGGGGAATCTGGAGATTCACAATTTGGGGAAGAATTCATCCAAATGTCCCCATCCTGTATGTCAGGGCTCCATTCTTTCCCAGCCATGACTTGACCTTGGCATAACAGTTCTGCCTTGATTGGGAGTTTACCCTTACCTGGTGCTCTGCTACTCTCACAATTAAGCTCTGGTCCTGATTTTCAGCTTTCTATGCTCTTACACCACAGGAGATGAGAATCTTTTATTCACAAGAAACATTTTCATGCTCAGCTTATAGTTGCTAACTGATTGATCTCCACTTTTCATTATCTTTCCCAAAGGCCAATCAACCCAATACCATTTTCATTATAGTTACTATTTCCCCAACTTTTCTTAAACCCCTGATATATGGCCTCAGTTAATGTGCTGCCTTCCTCCAGTCCACCACCAATGGAAGCTTTAACACCTGCACCACTTCATTATGCTGGGCTGTCTGTGCCCCACCTATGTCCAGCAATGGAGTCCTCATTGCCAAGCAGGCAGGGGTGATCCAAGTGACCACTTTTTTAGCCTACTTCTGATACTTTTTGCCATAGATTGGGGTCCCTGGGAAACAGAGTCTGAAAAAAAGAGTAGCATGTAGGAGGTTTATTAGGGAAAGCCCTTGAGATCAACTGCTGAAGAAAAGAGTTAAGGAAGCAGGATTGGGAAGAGGGAGAAATTGAGCTCCCATGAAGTTCCAGTGATGGTGTGAGCTAATCCTACATTTATCTTTGGAACTGGGATGGCCCTTCAGAGTTGTCTGAGCTGGAGTGAGTAGGCTGGGTCTTTATTCCCCGGCATTGATCAGTCAGTGATTGTGGCCTGCCCCTGGAAAGAGACATGACCTTGGGCCAGGGAGTTTCTTCAGCTGAGTTAGTCCCCAAAGAGTGCTGACAGCTAAGAGTTTTCATCTCACTGGCGTTCCCAGAGGTTGGGGGAAACCAGTTATTTTGACAGCTGACATTTCAACAGGAACAATGGAAGCAGAGTACATTGGAATGATTGCTTTAATGAAATGAGAGGACAACTAACAACATGTAATCCTATATCCAGTGAAAAGATTTTTCCAGAATAAGGGTGTATAATACATTTCAGATTGATAGAGTTGGCTGCCAAGAGATCTGCACTAACTTTCTACATGTTGATTTTTTGGTGAAAGAAAACAATGCCAGATGGAAGGTCAGAGATGCAGGAAAGAGTGAAGAGCAATGAAAATGGCAAATGTGTTGCTAAATCTAAAATAACACTGACTTCATAAGGCATTAATCATAATGTCCCAGATGGTGAAAAATTCATTCAAGTATGTAACAAAAACAGCATGTAAGAATGAATGGGATAAATGGAGTTGTGTTCTAAGGTCTTGCATTAGCTAGGATCAGAGCATAAGAACAATTTATATTAGACCTAGGTAAGTCAGCAATGCATTTTGTCATTTTAAAGTAGCTGTTCAGCCATTAAAAGAATAGAAAATGAGTGTTTAACTTTGCAGCCAATAGAAGGAGAAAATGGAATAAAAAAAGTTCTTGGTCACTACAATTAAGGTAAGAAAGGAATGAAAATAACAGAACAGGTGGAAAAAACAGAAAGACATATTGCAAACATAAGGATACAGAAGCGTTGAAATAAAGGATGAAAAAAGAAAGGCAATCTAGTGCTGAACAAAATTAAGTTGGTATAGCTTATACTAATATCGGGCAAAATATATTTTGAGGAATAAAGCACTATTAGAGACAATAAGAGTCACTATATAATGACTGAATTATTGAATTCACCTGGACAACTTAGCCTCAAAATATGTAAAGCAAAAATTGATAGAACTACAAAAACCCAAATCACAGTGGGAGATTTGAATATGTAGCTCTCAGTAATTGACTATTCAGTCAAAATACCAAACCAAAAATACAGAAGGGAAAGATTTGCTCAACATGATCTTAACCTAACAGGCTATGTGACATATTTCCTTGACTCTAAGTCATTGACCCTAACACCTGCAATTACTTGATGGGCCACTAAGAAAAAAGAAAACAATGTCAACTGTGACACAGTGAGTCCTCATCACTTAGAACTATTATTCCACACTTATTGAGAAAGCTCTTTTACATTTATGTTGTTCTTATGCATATGTAAAAAGAAAAATATACGAGAAATAAATTGAATAAGGTATTTCTAAAACATCTTTGAGAATTCTTTTCTTCGGAATCTGTTTAAGACTCAGAATCACCCAATTATCATGTGTCTTCACATATTATAATCCTCTGTGTTATCAGAGGGTTGGAGATTCCTAAGAGAAAGGTCCTTATTGTCTATCCAGTGATAGTTCTTCTAAGGCTCTGATGCTTGATCCTACCTGAAAGTGACAATGGAATATTTTCAGATAAAATGGGGATGCACATTTCCTCTCCAAATGGTCCTTAAAAGATTTGTCTACAGAAAGTTAACATGCTGTAGTTTTTCAGTGATACCCCCATATATACAGATATTCATGTAAGCACAGTAATGACAGCAACATCACAGATTGTCACTTGTCCCTCTCTGATTATAAAATGTATCCATATTTTCACAAAATTAAGATGTGGAAAACATATGTCTCAAAATCATTGAAATACAGTAAAAACCTCACCTTGCAACTCCATAATATACAATATTTTCCAGCACATGTGGAAAATTTACAAAAATTCCCACATAATGCACCTTAAATTTAGTCTCAGCATAATGGATTGTATAATTTACATAATGTTTTCTCTGATCACAGTCCTATTATGCTTGAAATCTATACCAAAAGGAAAGGTAAAAAATTCCCATATATTTGAGCATAAAATTATACTCCTAAATAACCAATAGGTCAAATAAAAAATTATAATGACAAAAATATTTTAAAATGAACTTTAGAGAAAAAAATTCATTTTAAAGGAATATACTGTGCTAAGCAGGAAGAAAAAATAAAATTAGGAAAATAACAGAAAAATAATCCCAAAGAAAGTATGAGGAAGGAAATGAAGATAAGAACAGATATTAATGAAGTAGAAAACAAAAATGCCAAAGAGATGAGTGATCCAAATCTGGTTCCTTGGGTGTGTAAACCTCTGATGAGAAGGATCAATGATGAATACCTCCTGGGGCCTGCATTTGAGAGTTTGTTGCTGAGATATCTGTCCTGAGGGGAAGAGGCCAGTTCATTTTATCCCTTTCACATGACTTTCTTAATTCAGTGGAGAGACCTTATTTTCCCTGAGATGTCTTGACCTTGCTCCTGTCTCCCCTTGGGCTCTGCCTCAGGAATAGGGCTAGCCAGAACCCTGGACAGGCTTTGTGTCACTGTTCTTAAAGAATAGACACAGGCCAGTAGCCGAAGCACCACCTGGAGGCTTGTTAGAAATGCAGAGTCTCAGGCCCAGACCAACAGATTCAGAATCTGCCTTGAAGCAAGATCCTCAGACAATTCCATGGACAGTCAGGTATGAGAAATTTTGATCTCAAAAGATCACCAAGAGAGGATGTTCACTTCTCACCTGAGCTTACAGGTAGACCGAGGCAGGTGGTCCCCAGAGCCCCTAATCTCCAGCCAGTGAAGATCATGCAATTGATCCCCACCTCCACCTCCTGCTCCTCATTTCAACTTGTGGTACTGGAAGATTTTCTATTTTTTCTTGTTCTTTTCTTTCTTATGTGTGAGTTGGCTAATCCCTGAAGAGCTGAGAATAGAAAATACCATTTGCTGACATGTTATCAGATAACTTCATTTAATTATATTTGTCCCTATAGAATAGAAACCCTCTCCCTGTGGGACTGATAAATAATTTTAACACTGACTGCACTGCCCCAAAAGGCAAATGGGACAACATCAAGCTCAGAGATGAACAAACAAAGATGTTAAAAGGAAGTCAAAAGAGGAAGAGAGAAAGCAGGTCACATACCCTCCAGACAGGCAGATCAATCACCCCTAACAAGAGGGACGTACTAGCAGCTGGACATGTTGGCATGTGGGCTGTCATCCCATCATCCTGGGCATCTTCTTGAGCTTTTGCAGACTTTTCTACCATAACCACTGTCTGAGTATCACCTTCAGTGTGGGGTAAAGAACAGCTCCCTTTAAAAATCCACTTTTTTTTTTTTTTTTTTTTTTGCCTTTTGGAAGTTTATTCTGGGCAGTCTGGCTCCTTCTTTGGGTGGGTTTGGGTGGGTTATACTAGAGCATAATTTCATAGGAACATTCGTGATTCACCTTGTTTTCTAAACTATGAACTACTTTAGGTCAGGGAAGTAGTTGAGTTTTGTCGGAGTAGGGGTTCAATTGATGATAGAGGAATAGAAAGCAAATGCAAATTTGTATCCTCTTGAGGGTCAGCTTAGGGATCTTGCAAGTTTTATTATAGACTCTACACACATCAGGCATTACATACACCACAGGGTGCTCAGCACCAGAGCCCAAGAAATGTTCAGCACTGTACAAGTCAGGGTTAAGTGGGATATAGTTTACTCATAGAATCTGTGGTAACAGTGAGGGACCACAGTGAACAGGCAACAATTGTGTGTTCATGGAGTCTTTTTTTTTTTTTTTTTTTTGCGGTACATGGACCTCTCACTGTTGTGGTCTCTCCTGTTGTGGAGCACAGACTCTGGACGTGCAGGCTCAGTGGCCATGGCTCACGGGCCCAGCCGCTCCGTGGCATGTGGGATCTTCCTGGACAAGGGCACGAACCCCTGTCCCCTGCATCAACAGTCAGGCTCTCAACCACTGCGCCACCAGGGAAGCCCCATTGAGTCTTTTAAAAGGAGGAGACTTCAGCTGTATCTTGCATACTTGCTTAGCCTGTGGGAACATCACTTAAAGTAGCCACGATGTTCAAAGAAATTCCTGTCCTGTTAGAAGAGGAGGGTATCACAGAACTAGAACAAAAATTTCACAATTTGTATGGAAACACAAAAGACCCCAAATAGCCAAAGTAAACTTGAGAACAAAAAACGGAGCTGGAGGAATCAGGCTCCCTGACTTCAGACTATACTACAAAGCTACAGTAATGAAGACAGTATGGTACTGGCACAAAAACAGAAAGATAGATCAATGGAATAGGATAGAAAGCCTAGAGAAAAACCCACGCACATATGGACACCTTATCTTTGATAAAGGTGGCAGGAATGTACAGTGGAGAAAGGACAGCCTCTTCAATAAGTGGTGCTGGGAAAACTGGACAGGTACATGTAAGAGTATGAGATTAGATCACTCCCTAACACCATGCACAAAAATAAGCTCAAAATGGATTAAAGAACCAAATGTAAGGCCAGAAACTATCAAACTCTTAGAGGAAACCATAGGCAGAACACTCTATGACATAGATCACAGCAAGATCCTTTTTGACCCACCTCCTAGAGAAATGGAAATAAAAACAAAAATAAACCAATGGGACCTAATGAAACTTCAAAGCTTTTGCACAGTAAAGGAAACCATAAACAAGACCAAAAGACAGCCCTCAGAATGGGAGAAAATATTTGCAAATGAAGCAACCGACAAAGGATTAATCTCCAAAATTTACAAGCAGCTCATGCAGCTCAATAACAAAAAAACAAACAACCCAATCCAAAAATGGGCAGAAGACCTAAATAGACATTTCTCCAAAGAAGATATACAGACTGACAACAAACTCATGAAAGAATGCTCAACATCATTAATCATTAGAGAAATGCAAATCAAAACTACAATGAGATATCATCTCACAGCAGTCAGAATGGCCATCATCAAAAAATCTAGAAACAATAAATGCTGGAGAGGGTGTGGAGAAAAGGGAACCCTCTTGCACTGCTGGTGGGAATGTGAATTGGTACAGCCACTATGGAGAACAATATGGAGGTTCCTTAAAAAACTACAAATGGAACTGCCATATGACCCAGCAATCCCACTACTGGGCATATACCCTGAGAAAACCAAAATTCAAAAAGAGTCATGTACCAAAATGTTCATTGCAGCTCTATTTACAATAGCCCGGCGATGGAAACAACCTAAGTGCCCATCGTCGGATGAATGGATAAAGAAGATGTGGCACATATATACAATGGAATATTACTCAGCCATAGAAAGAAACGAAATTGAGCTATTTGTAATGAGGTGGATAGACCTAGAGTCTGTCATACAGAGTGAAGTAAGTCAGAAAGAGAAAGACAAATACTGTATGCTAACACATATATATGGAATTTAAGAAAAAAACAATGTCATGAAGAACCTAGGGGTAAGACAGGAATAAAGACACAGACCTACTGGAGAACGGACTTGAGGATATGGGGAGGGGGAAGGGTGAGTTGTGACAGGGCGAGAGAGAGGCATGGACATAGATACACTAACAAACGTAAGGTAGATAGCTAGTGGGAAGCAGCTGCATGGCACAGGGATATCAGCTCGGTGCTTTGTGACTGCCTGGAGGGGTGGGATAGGGAGGGTGGGAGGGAGGGAGACGCAAAAGGGAAGAGATATGGGAACATATGTATATGTATAACTGATTCACTTTGTTATAAAGCAGAAACTAACACACCATTGTAAAGCAATTATACCCCAATAAAGATGTTAAAAAAAAAAAAAGGAGGGTATTCTCCCGAGAAGCTGATCTGCTTTTACTTTTAGCTTATGTTTTTAAAAGAATCAACATGCAAAATTTCTCCCAATATGGGGTCTTTTGACCCTTTAAAGTGCTACAGTGGTAATTTGAGTACTTCTGTGACTTATTTTCAAGGCTTTCTAAAGCTTAATAAAAACCAAACATTTACAAATAATAAGCCCGCAAAGGTTAACTGGAATGACCTGTTTCTTTTCACCCGCCTGAGATCTAGCTAGCTTATTGCTATTTTTATCTTGGTTTACTGCTGTGAGTTATCATTTTTGCTGCCACTGATTTTTATCAATATTTGTAGAATTTACTTGTTTTTCTTTAATGAAAGCAATCAGGTTAGTAGATGAAATCTTTTAATGCTTGAAGTACATGGGTAGAAATTTTACTATAGGACTCCTTGGTGGTTAGAAGGAGATGCTGGCCCAAATGACTGCTCTTCTCTTGGCCATCATAGTTCCTAAACCTAGAGAAAAACCCCATCAGACCAGGAAGCCCAGAAGGCAAGAAGTCATACACCTGCTTCCAAGCAACTTGAGGGACATGTTCTCATAAAACTTTAAGGGACAGACTATTACTCATGTTATTTCTTATGTTTGTGCATATAAAAGGGGAATTTTTCTTTTTAACTCTGATTACAGAACCTTAGGGAAGTAACATAGAAAATTAACTATAAAATGATTGTACTTTATGGCTAGTGGTGCAAAGATCTTAAATATATATTATCAAATCCAGCACACTTAGGAAAATATAACAAACTATGATCAAGTAAGTTTATTCTAGGATGGTTCTACCCTGGGAATTTCTACAAATATATTTTATGTTACTAATTTATCACAAAATAAGAAAAAATAGGATCACATCTGTAGAAACCAAGAGGCATTTTGCAAGCTTTCACATCCTGATTTTTTTTTAAAGGAACATTTTAGTGCACTAAGAATGAGTGAAAATATCCTTAAGAAAGAGTATTTACCAAAACTAAAGACAAATATCGTACTTATTTATCTTTATCACACAGAACACTCATTAATTCAACAAACATTTGCTGAGAATATTCTAGGGATTTGAAATCCTTCTTTGGAGTTGTGAGCTCTGTGACCATATACATAAAAGCAATGGTTTGCCTTGAGGTTGCTGTGAAACTCTTAGATATCCTAGTCCCACCAGCTATGGGACTTTTAAGCCTTCCTCCCATCCCCCACCACTGTTAAATAAATTGCACAGACCAGAAATGGTGCATCTCACATTTGTATAGGTTTGCTTCCCCTAACCTGGGTGGGTGAGAACCCACCCTAACCTGCAATGTATTCCTTGATGGCTGAGAGTTTTTATCATGATTGGGTGTTAAATTTTGCCAAATGTTTTTTCTGCATCTGGTTTGCTCTTATCCCATTAATGTGGTAAATTACATTGATTCCTTTTAAAAATATAAACAAATCTTAACTTTCTAGGATAACTCCTAGTTAGTCAAGATGCGTCTAGATTTGATTTGCTAACATTTTTGTGAAGGATTTTTATGTCTATGTTCATGAGGGATGTTGATATCTGTAATTTTCTTGCAATGTCTTTGTTTAGTTTTCTTTCAAAATTATGTTGACCCCATAAACTAAAGTCACTCTCTCTTCCTCCTGAAGTATTCTCTCTGCTCTATTTCTGGAGAAAATAATTTTCGGATTCTAGCTGTGTCATTTCCCCTCTGGTTGAAGAACTCTTTAGTATTTCTTATAGTGCAGTTCTGTTGAAGACAGTTTTTTTCTCTAAAATGTCATTTTTATTTTTGAAGAATGTATCAGTCAAGGTTTAACCAGAGAAGCAGAGTCAGTCCTTCTGAAAGTTTCTCTCCCTACTGATTCTCATCCACAGGAGACTGGTGGGTACATCAGGAGCATGAGAGTGAAGGGACCCACTTGTGTAGAGGAGGATATACCTGACTGAGTGACCCTCAATCTCCCCCCATCCTCATATCCACAAATTAGTTCACTTCATGTTTCTTCCATGGCTCCTGTTCCTTTGTATCCATTACTGATTAAGTTGTTCCACACTCTTGGGTTGGTCTCTGGGTGTGTTTCCTTAGCCTGAACCTACCAAAGAATAGTCTTTATTCAAGCACACTACTATTCTAGCTCACCCTCCCTGTAAGCTATGGAACCATTCTGGCTAGTCTAACATTTGAGCATACATTCAATAAGACTTTATCACAGAGACAGGGTTTCAAACCTGGAAGCAATATGAAATCTCTTCCAAACTATGTTTCCTAGTTTTACCTACTGAATTGGAGTGAGAGTAGGTGAATTATGGTGACTTATTTTATGTTCATTGAGAATCCTAGAAAAGAGGACCCTAAAGGCTTGAAAAGAAAATTGGGGTACAAATTCCCTCATTTCAGTAATCAGAGGCCCAAGATATTCATGAGTGAAATACATGGTCATCTAATTTCTTAGCATGGCATTCCATCAGGGTTAGGGATCATCTCTTTGGGAACATAAGTCAATGCTAAACCCAAATCTTCCCTTCCATACATAGGTGCAGCATCCTTATACAAGAATTCTCATCAACCTTCTTACGTGAGCCTCAAACCCTTCCTTCGAACAGAGGAAGTATAGCTTCTTCTATTTGAAAAGAAGATTCATAGCTGTTTTTTTTTCCATGGAGAGCTGCAGAACAAGAAATAGCTTCCTCTACTCAGCTACCCACTTTATCTCCTCTCCCTTTTATTCCCCTGTGGTTCTTAATTTGGTCTTTTTGGGTTTTCCCAACAGTGCCCACATCATTTTTGTGCTTCACATATGAAGTAAAAGCTGGGAACTCCTTCCTTCCTGAGGGTCTGGATTTAACCTTTTCTGGATGATTCAAGTGATGTGGTAGTCTGATACATTGGGGCGCCCAATACATCTCACTGCCTGGCATTCACACCTTGGCGTAGTTTGCTCCCCTTGAATCTGGTGTCCTGGTGACTCATTTTAGCTAAGAAAATGCAGCAGAAGTTACACTCTTCCAGAGCCAGACCTAAGCCTTATGAAATCCTGGCAGCTTCCACTTGTGGGCTCTGAGGGTAGTGAGCATCCTTATACCCTGAGAACCCACCCTGGCTTCAAGGAGGGGCCAGTGGAGGAGGATGGAGGTCGATAGCCCTAGCAGAACTCCCAGCCAATAGCCAGAACCAACTGGCCATCTTGGAAGTGGATCTTCCAGCCTCCTTTGAGCTGTCCTACTTAATGTTGCAGGGAGGAGAGAAAGCTGTCTCTAGTCCCACACAAATTGCAGAATTATGAACAAATTAATGGTTGATGTTTAAATCACGTAGGTAACTGAAAAATGACTTAGTAGGAGCATGGATATTGAGCTGTGCTGAGATTGCACCAACCTTAGAAAGAGTGCTGGGAAGTTCATGTAAGTATATGAACTATATATATATATATATATGTGTGTGTGGTGTGTGTGTATGTATTAATATATGAGTATATGAACTATATGTATAAACACATAAGAAGTATAAGGAAGTTCCTGTGATTTGCTTCTTGTGGTTTTTTTCTTCTGGGCTTGCCTAGGAGGTCAGCTATCATTTCTTGCTGATGTTGAGATGTTCTCATTATAAAAGGGACCTTTGAGTCTTTGGAAGAGCTGGTAAGTGGGTATAAATGAGGGGGTCAAATGAGTGTGAGAAGAAAGCAGCACTGTGAATGGTTGCTTCTGAAAACTGGAGAGATGAAATTTTAGTGTTGATGAGCACAGGGGAAAGAGTAAGGAAGAGCCTTAAGAAGACTCATTCAGATGTAAGAGTCATTAGTCAAGAGCAAAAACTTATGAATAAGCTATTAAACACCCACATCCTGGCTATTTAACATGATCATCTAGAAAATAAAAAATCAGTTATGAAATTTATTTCAGGATATGTACAGTTAAGAATAGTAAATAAAATGCATAGGAATTAATTTTATTGAAGTTCTCAATAAATGACTAGGTATAATTTTATATAGTTACAAGCTTGAGGGTTTTCTTTACTCTCATAAATATCTTTGGAATACTTTTCATTAGAACATACTTACTTGTTGATTACTCTAAATAATTGTGCTCTGATGAAAACCACTGACAGATGCCTTCTCCATTGACAATCCTGTGGTGTGTAGAGGCCCCACTTGGAATTCTCTGGATGTTTCAACCCTCAATTATGGTGGAAACATCATCTATGAAAATTGTTAATTCTCTATGCCAAACATTCCATCATCATGAGGACTTAAGAGCTTAATTGTTTCGTAAAGCAAAATTCGAGATCCCTTCCTTATTTCTTCACCAATATGCAAATGGTCCATTAAATGCAAATAGATCAAAGTTGGGGTTACTAAAGAGCCAGATGTGTGCTACATGCAGTTTGGGCAATTTGGTCACCATGATCATGTGCTGAATTAGCTCTTCTGAAAGGTGTTAACACCTCTTCAACTGTACACTCCACATTTGTTATCTACACGTGGGAAAAGCACTTGTGGCTAGGAATCTTTCAGTCTTAGTTTTTACCCAAGTGGAAGTGAAAATGTAGACACCATTAATTCATTAAAAAAAAAAGAGTGTAGTACTTACTGTGTGTAAGGCCCTGCCTTAGAGTCTAAACCTCCTTTACTAACTTACCATCTACTTCTTATTAACATCTACTCTTGAATCCTGCCAGTGATATTATGGTCTACTTAAAATGATAAAAATCATGCAATTCATACACATAAAACCACATTCCATAGATTAATGTGTCAAGTGTAGCTGTACAGTCATCAGCTGGATTTCCCCCATTTCTTTTAAAATATTTCAAACTCACAGAAAAGTTGAAATAATTGTGCAATGAACATCTATAAACCCTCCTTCCAAATGTACCAACTGTTAATATTTTGCCACATTTGTTTTCTCTCTCTCATTTACCCCTGTCTACACACACACACACACACACACACACACACTTTCTGCTAAACCATCTGAAAATAAGCTACAGCCATCACCTGTACTTCAATATTAATGTACTTCAACATTAATGATCTCCATTAAGGATTTTTTTTTTTTTGATTCAGAATGCCATCAAGGGTCATGCATTCCATTTGGTTACTATGACTCTTTAGTCAGCTTCAGTCTATGACAGTCCCTCCATTTTTATTTGCTTTTCATGACCTTGGCATTTTTGAAGAGTCTAGGCCAGTGTCTTATAGAATGGATTTGTAAATTGTTCCTCTTGATTAGATTAAGGTTAAACATCTTTAACAAGAAAACTACTCAGTGATGTAGTGTGTTTCCTTTTATATCATTGGTTGTCCAGTGATTGGGTGATGCTGCCTTTGATCTCTTCTTCAAGGTGGATCCTTTTCTCCTTTGTATTTATAAATAACCTGTGTAGTGATGCTTTGAGGTTGTGTTCCTCACATGTCTTCATGACTTTAGGATTCACTGATAATTCTTGCCTAAATCAGTCATTAGCTTGGTGGTAGCAAAGTTGAATTGTTGAATTCCTTCTACATTTATTAATAAGTATTATTTTATAAAGAAGAGCTTTCTTCTCTCCATTTTCAAGATGTTACTAAGGACTTGAAGATTCTTTTTGGTCAATGTGTTATAACCCCTTTTTATAATGCCCAAATTATCCAACTATGGTCAGTGGAAGTCCCTTTAAGTGAACACCTATGTCCTTTTCACATGTCCTATCAGATTGTTTAAGTATTTTTCTTGCTTTATCATACAGCAATGTGCTCCCACCTCATCTTGTATTTGTTTCCTATGGTTAGGTATTTACATTGCTTCCACCCTTAGCTATTACCAATCATGGCACAATGAATAACTTTGTGCATGAGTTGATCTGTAATTGTGGTGTGGCATCTGAAAAGAAGACACTACTGTTTTTCCTCTACTCTGTTCTCAGAACACTTCTGACACCAGATATGCGTTTTTTCCCCACACCAAGTAATTCTTCTGTCCTGGGAAGACACCAACTGAGTGTCCTACAATTTAACTCAATTCTGACACGATCTACCTGGAGATAGCGTCAGATTCCACAAGTTAAGGGCTCAGTCCCACAAGACCCCACCTTTTCAAATGCCAATCACAAATCCAGGTTGTCATTTGTGCTTTTAACAGACTGGCTATAAATTCAAGGTACACACAACCCCCTCCTCAATTCAACAATTTGCTAGAATAGCTCACACGACTCAGGATAACAGTTTACTTGCTAGATTGCCAGTTTATTATTAAAAGACACAACTCAGAAAGAGATGCATAGGGCAAGGTATGAGGGGAGGGGTGCAGAGCTATGGTGACCTCTCCAGGCATGTCACCCTCCCAGTACCTCCACGTGTTCACTAACCTGGAAACTCTCCAAAGCCTTTCATTTAGGATTTTTTATGAAAGCTTCATTTCATAGGCACAAATGATTAAATCACTGAGCATTGGTGATTAATTCAACCTCCTGCTACTCTCCATTCCCTGGAAGTTGGAGGGTGGGACTGAAAGTTCCAACTCTTTAATCACAAGGTTGATTTCTCTGGCAACCAGCCCCTCATCCTTTTGCTTTCCAAAAGCCACCTCATTACCATAAACTCGGGTGTGGTTGAAAGGGGCTTGTTATGAATAACAAAAGATACTCCTTTCACCTTTATTACTCCAGAGCTTGTTTCAAGGGCCTAAGGTAAAAACCAAGTAGGGAATTACAAGGGTTTTATGAGCTTTGTGCTAGGAACTGTAGATGAAGAACAAAATACATGTATTTCTTATTTTATCACAGTATCACAGTTATCTCAAGGAAAAATTCTAAGAAGTAAGGTTGCTGGATTAAAAGATAAATGTCTGTGCCATTTTTCTAGAACTAATCAAGTTCCCCTCCAGAGGAATTGTAACATTTTACGCACTTACTAGCAATATATAGGAGTTCCAGCTTGATATTTTTATAATCACATTTTGAAATAAATTTATCCTTTAAAGCAGTCAATATTTTTGCCACTCCATTTTTACAATTACTTTAAGTCCTTTCATTACAATCTTAAAATTTTTTATTCTTAGGAAATCTTTGTCATGTGTGATTATATTTGAGGGTATTTTTATCCCAACTTTTATTTTATTTTACTTACTATAAAATTAATAGGAGTGACATCAGCAAGTTGGCAAATATAAGAATTCTCTGCCATTTTCCCCCCATAGAACATCAATTTTGGCTGTTGCCCACAGAGGAGAATGCCTTTGAGGAGGTCTGAGAGCCCAATGGAGAAGTTCCAGCATACAATTAGAGGGAAAAAAAGTCCAAGAGTATACACACTGAAAAAGGTAACAGGTCCAGTTTCACTTTGCCTGCATCACCTCTCTCACAAGGTGGCTCAGTGCCAGGAAAGACCCTTTATGATTTCTCCCACTGGGGAAAGTGAGAGTGTGAGTGAGTGCCTGGTTTCCCCAGCTGTGTGGGATGCTGCCTAGGAGGCACACTTCTTTATTTTTCTCACCCAGAATACTGAGGTAATCTTCATGTCTGGGGTTTAGGAGAGGCTGGGAGCATAGCAGCCAGGGCTCAGAATTCATCAAAGGGACACTAATAACCACTTTGTGGTTCATCTTACTGACTCTTGCCTGGTTCCTGGCACATACTGCTGTGGATGGAGAGAGCAAGCCTTTGTAGATAGCTAGTGAGCAAGAGTAGAAACCCCTTTTGACTCTTCAAGATGGGGAGAAGGCTCACAAACCAGAGCACTTCAGGGCACTACCCTAGGGAACACATATGGGAGGCTCTCGGTACCTATCCTGGTTTTCTGAGGTTAAGAGAAGGCATATAATTAAGAATTCCCCAAGAGGGAACAAGAAGTGTGGAGTGGGTGTAGCCATAGAAAAGATCTGCGAAAGCCTCAGAATCCCTAGCCAGACTGATGGATGAAGATATGTCTCTTATGAAGTCAGTTGGCAAAGACTGGAGGAGGTGATTGCTCCTTCAAATGCAAAGACAACAGTGAAAGCCTTCAAGAAACACTAAAAAGCAAGGAAACATGACACTATTAAATAACTGACTCCAGAGAAATAGAGATCTACAAATGGTCTGACAAAAAATTTGAAATAATTGTTTTACAGAGGCTCAGTGAGCTGCAAGAGGACAGATAGATAACTCAGTGAAATCAGAAAAACAATACATGAACAAAATGAAAAGTTCAACGCAGAGACAGAAATCATACAGAAGAACCAAATAGAAATTCTGGAGCTGAATAATATGATGAATAATATTTTTAAATGCAGTAGAGAACATCAACAGCATATTTGATCAATCAGAAGAATATTTGAACTCAAAATAGGTTATTTGGAATTGTTCATAAGAG
Source organism: Aethalodelphis obliquidens (assembly GCF_003676395.1). NCBI lineage: Eukaryota > Metazoa > Chordata > Mammalia > Artiodactyla > Delphinidae > Aethalodelphis > Aethalodelphis obliquidens. The sequence goes on from NW_020838018.1 coordinate 3,889,862, forward strand.
GAAAGAAAAAAAAAGAATGGAAAAGAGTTAATAAAGCCTACATGAATTATGGAATACTACTAAAAGAAACAGTATTTGCTTTATGAGAGTCCCAGAAAGAGAAGAGGGGCAGAAAGAGCCACAAAGCTTATTTAAAGAAATATGACTGAAAACTTCCCAAATCTGGGGAGAGATCTAGACATTCAGATACTCAAGCTCATAGGTCATGCAGATTCAACCCAAAGAGAACTTCATCAAAATATATTATAATAAAATTTTCAAAAATAAAAGATGAAGACAAAATTGTGAAAGCAGCAAGAGTAAAGAAACATTTCATACAAAGGAATCCCCATAAGAATATCAGCAGATTTCTCATCAGAAATCTTGCCAGCCAGGAGAAAGTGGGAGGATATATTCTAAGTGCTGAAATACAAATATTGCCAACCAAGAATACTTTATCCAGCAAAGCTGTCCTTCAGAAATGAAGGAGAGATAAAGACTTTTCCAGAAAAACAAAAGCTGAGAGAGTTCATCACCACCAGATATGCCTTAGTAGAAATGCTAAATTGAGTTCTTCAAGCTGAAATAAAAGGATGCTAATGAATAATATAAAAACATTGGAAAGTATGAAACTCACTGACAAAGGTAAATATATTGTCAAATTCAGAATACTCTGATACTGTAATGGTAGTGTGTCAATTACTTATAACTTTAGTGTAAAGGTTAAAAGATAAAAGCATTAAATATAACTACAATAATTTGATAATATATATACAATATGAAACGATGTAAGTTGTAACATCAAGAACATAAAAAAGGGGGAGGAATAAAGTGCAGAGTATTTGTATGCAATTAAAGTTAAGTTTCTATCAGCTTAAAATAGACTGTTATGACTATAAGATGTTTTACATAAACCTCATGGTAACCATAAAGCAAAAACCTATAGAAAATACACAAAAGGTAAAGAAAAAAGATCAAAGCCTATCACTACAGAAAGTAATCAAATCACAAAGGAAGAAAGCAAGAGAGGAAGGAAGGAACTATAAAGCAGCCAGAAAACAATTAACAAATTGTCAACAGTAAGTCCTTACCTATAATAATTATTTTAAATGTAAAAGGATTAATTTCTCCAATCAAAAGACATAGAGTGGTTGAATGGATTAAAAAATGAGACCCAACTATATGCTGTCTACAAAAGACTTATTCAGCTTTAGGGACACACACACACACACATACACACACAAATGAAGTGAAGGGATGGAAAAAGATATTCCATGCAAATGGCAACCAAAAGAAAGCAGGGAAAGCTACACTTATATCAGACTAAACAGACTGTAACAAGAGACAAAGAAGGTCATTATATGATGATAAAGGGGTCAATTCATCAAAAAGATATATTAGTAAATATTCATGAAGACAGCATAGGAGCACCTAATTATATAAAGCAAATATTAGCAGATCTGAAGGGAGAAATAGATAGCAATACAGTAATAGTAGGGAAATTCAGTACCCCACTTTCAACATTGGATAGATCATCCAGACAGAAAATCAGTAAGGTAATAATGAAGTTGGCTACTCTTTAGACTAAATGAACCTCACAGACATATGCAAAACATTCCATCAAACAGCAGCACAAAACACATTCTTCTAAAACACAGATGGAAAATTGTCCAGCATAAATCATATGTCAGGTCACAAAATAATTTTAACAAATTTAAGAAGATTGAGATCTTTTCAAGTATTTTTTCTGATCACAATTCACACTCTTGAACAATCAATGGCTCAAAGAAGAAATCAAAAGGGAAATTTTAAAAATCTTCATACAAACAAAAATGAAAACACAGCATGTGAAACCTATGAGATAAAGCAAAAACAGTACTAAGAGGGAAGTTCATCGTGATAAATACCTACCTTAAGAAAAAATAAAGCTCTCAAATAAATAACCTAACTTTACACCTCAATAAACTAAAGGAAAAAATTAAGCCCAAAGTTAGCAGAAGGAAGGAAATAAAAGAAATAAGAGCAGAAATAAATGAAATAGTGATTAGGAAAGGAATAGAAAAGATCAACAATTAAGAGCTATTTTTATAAAAGATTTTAAAAACTGACAAATCTGTAGCTAGACTAATTAAGAACAAATAAATAAAATTAGAAATGAAAGAGAAGATATTACAACTGATACTGCAGAAATACAAGGTATCTAAGAGAATATTATTGGATAACCTAGAAGAAATAGACAACACACAACCACCAAGCCTGAATCATGAAGAAATAGAAAATCTGAATAAATAAGGAGATTGAATCAATAATCAAAAACCTTCCACTAAAGAAAAGCTCAGGGCCAAATGGCTTCAAGGGTGAATTCTACTAAACATTTTTAAAAATTAATGCCAATTCTTGTCAAAAAATAGAGAGGAGAAAATACTTTCAAACTTACTTTATGAACTCAGCTGGACAAGGACACTACACGAAAAGAAAATTACAGGCCAAAATAAAATATTAGAAAAATGAGTTCAACAACACATTAAAAGCATCATACACCATCAAGTGGGATTTATCCCTGGGATACAAAGATGGCTCAACTTCTGCAAATCAATCAATGTGATACACCATATTAACAAAATGAAGGATAAATATTACATGATCATCTCAACAGATGTAGAAAAAACATTTGAGAAAATTCAACATCCTTTCATGATAAAAGTTCCCAACAAACAAGTATTGAAGAAATGTACCTCAACACAGTGAAGGTCATATATATGACAAGCTAACAGCTAACACCATATTCAATGGTAAAAAACTGAAAGTTTTTTCTCTGAGCTCAGGAAAAAGACAAGGATGCCCATGCTCACCACTTCTATTTAGTAGAGTACTCAAAGTTCTAGCCAGAGAAATTAGTCAAGAAAAAGAAATACAAGGCATCCAAACTGGAAAGGAAGAAATAAAATAGTCTGTTTGCAGATGACATGACTATATGTATATAATCTTAATGACTCCACCAAAAACTGTTAAACTAATAAACGAATTCATTAAAGTTGCAGTGTACAAAATCAACATACAAAAATCAGTTGCATTTCTACACACTAACAACACGTTGTCTAAAAGAGAAATTAAGAAAGCAATCTCATTCACAGTAGCATCAAAAATAATAAAGTACTTAGGAATAAAGTTAACCAAGAAGGTGAAAGATCCGTCCACCAAAAACTATGGGACATCAATGGTAGACATTGAAGAGGACACAAATCAACAGAAAGATATTCCATATTCTTGGATTGAGAGAATTAATATTGTTAAAATATCAATACTACCAAAAGCCATCTGTAGATTTAATATAAAATTCCAATGACATTTTTCACAAAAGATAAAACAATCCTAAAACTTAGATGGGACCACAAAAGATCCCAAATAGGCAAAATAATCTTGAGAAAGAATAACAAAGCTTGAGACATCACATTCCTGATTTCTAACTATATTACAAAGCTTTACTTATCAAAACAGTATGGGACTGTCATAAAAACAGACACGTAGACCAATGTCACAGAAAATAAGGCCCTGAAATAAACCCACACATATATGGTCAACTAATCTTTGATATGGATGCAAAGAACACACAATGGGGAAAGGATATTCTCTTCAATAAGTGGTGGGAAAACTTGATACCACACGCAAAATAATGAAACTGGACCACTATCTTATACCATCTACAAAAATTAACTCTAAATGGATTAAAAACTTAAATGCAAGACTTGCAACTGTAAGACTCCTAGAGTAAAATATAGAGAAATAAGTTATTAACACTGGTCTTCACAATAATCTTCTTGCTATAGCACCAAGAATACAGTCTGCAAAAGCAAAACTAAATGGGACTATATCAAACTAAAAACTTTTGTACAGGAAAGTAAACAATAAAGTGGAAAGGCAATCTACAGAATGGGAGAAAATATTTGCAAACCATATACAAGATAAGGGGTTAATCCCTAAAATATATAAGGAACTCAAACAACTCAATAACAAAAAAACAAAACTATGCAGTTAAACATGGGCAAAGCTCCTGAATAGACATTTTTCCAAAGACATAGAAATGGCTATCAGATTCATGAAAAGACCTCAATTATCAGGCAAGTGTAAGTCAAAACCACAATGAGATATCACTTCACATTTGTTAGGATGGTCATTATCAAAAAGTCAGGAGATAACAAGTGCTGGTGAGGATGTGGAGAAAAGAGAAGCCTTGTACACTGCTCGTGGTCATGGAAGACAGTATGGAGATATCTCAAAAAATTAAGAATAGAGTTACCATATGATTCAATAGTCCCACTTCCTTACATTTCCTGAGGAAATGAAATCAGTATCTCAAAGAGATATCTGCACTCCCATGTTCATTGCAACATTATTCGCTATAGCCAAGATAAGGAAACAACCTAAGTGTCCATTGATGGATGAATGGTTAAAGAAAATATAGTACACATATACAGTGGAATGTTATTCAGCCATGAGAAAGAAGTATACCCTGCCATTTGTGACAATATGGATGAAACTGGAAGGCATTATGAAATAATGAAATAAGCCAGACAGAGAAAGACGAATACTGTATGATATCATTTATGTGTGGAACCTAAAAAGAAGATTAAACTCATAGAAACAGTGAGTAGTATAGTGGTTGCCAGGGATGGGAGTTGAGGGAAATGGGAAGATGTCATTCATAGGGTACATGCTTTCAGTTATAAGATGAATAAGTTTGGGGGAGGTAATGTACAACATGGTAACTATAGTTAATAATACAGTATTGTGTATTTGAAATTTACTAAGAGAGTAGATCTTAAGTGTTCTCACCATATACATACACACATGGTTAACTATGTAAGGTTATGGATGTGTTCATTAACATGATTGTTGTAAATATTTCACAATGATTGCCATGTACATGTTTAATAAATACAATTTTCTTTGTCAGTTATATCTCAAAGTTAGAAAAAATACATGCTCAGTTATTTGATTTTTTAGAAACTTTCAAAATTTAGAGCAAATATCAACGTAACTTTATTTTAAAGAACATTTGCAAACCAAGTAAAATCATTTTGGTTTTGTTATTGCAGTTCAAGGAACTGGCCACAAAATAAGATAAATTTTATACTTTTAAGTCCATTCCCAAAGAGAAACTCTATTTTCAGCAATTTCAACATCATTTGAATAATATATGGCCTCCCAAAGTAATACTTTAGAAGACAACATGCTTTCAACTACATCAATATCATTGTATAACGTTTTCCTTTAGGAAATAATATTTCATAGTCACTTGGTTTTTGTTTGTTCCTGACAGGTGTAATTATATAAGTCTTCCCTAAGAATAAATAAAATAAAATATTTTATTTAAAAGAAACAAATTTAGTTGCATGCTCACTAAAATATACTCAGTGGCTAAAATGTTTCACCCTTGAGTTGTACGCAAAACAAGAAAGAAACTTCAAACTAGACAGGTATTAAGTTATGGGCTAGTGATGTCAACTGCTTATTCAAGTATTAAGAGTTGGTAAGACATATTTTCATACCATAATTAACAAATACTTTCAGTACATTTCAAATTAGTAATAACTTAGTAACTGATTTAATTAAATGAACTCAAAACATTAGTTTAAACCAAATTATGTTACATTGAAAATGAACAAAAGTATCAGCTGAGAAGCTGGCTCAGTTAACTAATGGATATAAAGATTTTTAGACAATACCATTTTCACTACTGGCAACCAGTAAAAAGCTGTTATTATTGTGGGTGGTTTGGATATTTGCTGTCACTTTTCCAGTTTGCATTTGTAAATCCAGTACTTCAAGAGTGGCACCTTTTCTCTCATAGTCTGTTAGCAGATGTCCCATCTATAGCTACATGGACTATCCCAGGTAAATATCATTATGAATTTTTAAAACATGCATAGATAAAGTAGAGGTTCAATATACAATCCGGCTTCTTATACTGAACACACACACACACAGAAATAAAGTGATATGTTGTTTATATTATTATACAGCTTTGTTTGTGTTGAATGCCTACCATGTGCCATTAACTGAGTTTCACTATTTTATGTAAAATCTAGATAATTTCACATAGAATCTACTTAATCTAATCTAATCTAGAGGGGAGGGTACCATCATTCCCTGGCACAGATGCAGGTGGTAGATCTCAAAAGATTAAATAACATGCTGATGACCATCAGAGATAATATATTAGCCATGCATCTCCAATTGCTAAGTAACATTAAATATAATACAGTTGCCTAGGTAAAAGCAGACCTTTTCTTAAAAATCTCAAATATGCCTTAAGTGACTTTGATTTTCCTTACTGCATGTCTCCGCATGATGGTGACATCATCCCTCTTGTTGCTGTTGCCTGGGGTGGGGGGCACACTGTTGGCTCCAACCCAACAGCAATTCCACCCCCATACTCACTGCTTTGATGACAGAGGCTGCCTTACACACAGGCTGGTAATGCCAAGGAGTTTTCCAGCTTCCCTTGAAGCTAGTGTGTGGGTGTAAAGCAATCCTGGCCACTAGGAAGTCTGCTGGGGTCCGAAGAAGGGAAAAGTTTGTACGTGACAACAACAGAAGTACTTGTGTGAGAATGTGACACTTGCCACCAGGAAGAGAGAAGCTCCCACTAAGGGTGGCAGGAGGGAAGATGGGGTAAGTCTGGTTCTTGTTGGAATCTCAAGCTGCAGCACCAACCTGGGAACATCCAGTCTCGACTTTTTGGTGTGGTGTGCAAGACAATTATGATCCTGGCTATTAAATGGTTGCTACTCAAACTATGGCCCATGGGTCAGCAGTATCAACACTACCTGGAGCTTATTAGAAATTTGGGATCTGGGACCCACTGAGACCTGCTGATCAGCGTCTGCATTTTAACCAGATGCCCTGGTGAGCATATGCAAGTGTGAGCATCTTCTAGTGGCTTAAACACTGTTGAGTATTGTGTAACTTGCAACTAGAAGCACCCAACTGACCCAGTTGTGGTTCAGCATCCTGTGTGTCTACCTGCCTGTACTGTGCAGCTCCACACGGCATATTGTTAAGACAGTCTACCCTTTAAATTCTCAGAAGCTCCTTCAAACTAACTGCATGATGCTCTCTGAACCCCTTTCCTCAGATGAAAAGAACTTTTCATCAGTACAAGTCATATATCTGAACAGTACTGCATCAGAAGACTGAGAGGTTTTCAGGAAAGTCCGATGTGGCCTCAAACTCAGCATGAGGTTTCTCCAGGGCTGACCATGCTGATTCATTATGACTCTATATGCTGCTTCACTTTCTTTCTCTTTTTTTTTTCTTTTCTTTTCTTTCCTTTTCTGTATCAAGTCTTCCATTCCACTCTCGCAAATTCCCCTATTACTTTAAGAGGTACATTTTAATAGAACATTAAAGAGAAAAGGAATTGTCTTAGAATGATCATGATAAGTTGGCAGAGTAATAGGAATAGAGGTATTTGGATACTACTTTTTTTTCCCATTTTAATTCTCCTTTAGAACACTTTAAAGAAATTAGATAGGCATATCTTAATGGATAACTTCATAATGTTGGTGTATGTGTGCACTGGAAAATGCTTTTAATAGATTATAGATTTAAATAAGAAATCTTAAGCAACTTCTAGTGTGACCTAATTATTGGCACTTAGCATCAAAAAGCTAGTAAATGTAGAGAAAGTCAAGATGTTTTCCCAGTTCCCAGAACATAATTTTCTGTCATGGGAATTATTTTGACAGTTTTAGCAAATGGGAGCTTTTTCCCCTCTTGTTTCTGGACATGAAACTGGACCTTTTGGCTCTTACACAAGTGATTATTAATCTTTCCAGATTTCCACTTTTTAAAAAGATCCATAAAGTAGTTATGTGGAACACAACACTGTAATTGAACACAGTCTGAAGACAGATGACTAATTTCCTAAACTATTTCTGGATTTTTCCTTTTCCTACTTGTAGCCTCAAACAGTTCCAGTAGAAAATTTCACCATGAAGAGTTCTCTCCCCTCCCCTGCCAGGCCCCTCTTCCCTTGAGAGGTAGAAAGTGAAAGGTTAATAATGGAATACTTAAAAAATGACTCCACTGGGCCCTGCCTGCTATTCACTAGTAAGGAATGTGGTTGTACTTATACGGCCAAGGTTAGTCTAAAAGAATTTTCATAAACCACCAGTTGCATTACATCAATGCATCATCTTAAATCCCATGGTGATTTTCCTAAATATAACTAGCTCACTGGCTTCGAACATATTATCTCTTCTTGTCATTGCAAGAAACATTCTCTAAATGTTTATATTCTTGCAGGGCTATAATAAAATGGTCAGTTAGCTAATGTGGAATACTAAGGGAAAAAGTGTTGCATAACCTGTCAAGAAATAAGGCTGAGATGGAAAATATAGCCATCAAGCTAAACTGTCAGAATATCATGCGTCCCGTAAAACCTGTGATACGAAGCTTTCCAGTAACTCCTTTGTCTCTATATATTTCTCTACTGGGGCAGGATGGGTGGAGGAGACTTTGGTATAGAAACGACAGGGGTTGGAAATAGATAAGCAGTAGAGCGACTGCAGAGCCCTATTTTTCTTTCTAAAACACCATATGACAAAGTTGCCCTCCACCCCCGCCCTGGCCTCTCTCCTGAGTTCCAGATGCAAACATCCAGCTGCTTCCAGGACATCTACACAGGGCTGTTCCACAGGCACCTCATGATGACCTGGCTCTGCCCTGGGCTGCAGGTCACCATCCAGAACCCCTGAGGACCGCCCTGCTTGGCACCACGCTGTTCCCTTAGCACAGGCCTCAGGGGTGGGCATGTGGAACTGCCAGTCTGCCTAGCACTGTGTGGCTCATGGTGCACCAGCCATCACCCTAGAGGCTGAACAAAAGATCGGACCTTCTGATGGGAGAGAAAGGAAGTAATTAAAGAGAATGATAATGTGCTTGGGGGAAGCATTTAAAACTGAGTGCTAAAAGGACTATCTGAGCATCCAGGGGAAAAGTCAAAAAACCCCAAACTTCTCCCAAGGTGGCTTGTGGGCACAGCCCAGAGCCTTCCCTCTGCCCCCTTCAAGCTGAAACAGTGTGACTCCCAGCCCCTTAGGGAAGCCCACCCAGATTGCTCTCACTGTCACCCCTTCTCCAGCCCCTTCTAGGGTCCTTTGCGCCAGCCATGCTGAGTTACTTGTTCTCTCTCCAAAGGTCTCCAGCTGTTTCACCCTCCCTGCCTTCACACTTACTTTTCCTGGACTTCTTTCATCTTTTAGATACTGTATCTGGCCCCTTCTAAATCCCTCCAGTTCTTGTCTCAAGCATCCCCTTCCCTGAAACCTCAGCTGAGTTAGAGGAATATCAATGTCATTGCTGGTGCTGTATGCTCATACCTCCTTGGAACGCTCAACCCATCTCCTCTTCCCTGCAAGTCCTCTAACTCCGAGGCTTTGTCTTCTCAGCGCTTGGCACAGCATTTGGCACATAATATTTCATCAATATTTTTTGGAATGCTGTAAAGAACAGCATGCTTGTGTCCAAGACCCAGGATCAATGTCCCACTTTGCTATTTACAGGTGTGTGTTTTCACTGAGATAGCTTAATTTCCCAAATCTCAGTACTCTTGTCCATAAAATGGGGATAATAATATGTTCTCTTTCTTATCTTGGTGAGGATCAGCCTCAAAATGGGAGTTCATAGCAACCTCAGAAGTCTTATCTAAGTGTCATGTCATCTTTTAAAAAGGGAAAAGAGAAAATAACAAGTAGAACAGCCCAAACTTCCATAATTCATATGAGGTGCCTGACACTGTTCATTTAATCCTTGTAACCATCTCAAAACAGAGGTTATGTCATTTGCCTAGGAGCATAGAGTTAGGACGTGGTGGAGATAGGATGTGAACCCCGGCAGTTTGGTTCCAGAGTATACATGCTTAAAAGCCACTGATGATAATAACGATAAAAGATAACATTGACCGCATGTTTTCTATATACTAAACTCCATGATGAGCATTTTACAAATATTCTGCCCTATACTCTCTGCAGCCCTACCGTATGGGCCACAGGGCTCCCAATGAACATATGGAAAAATGGGAAAATTGAGGTGTAGTCACTCGATCAAGTGGTGGGGCTACTGTCCAGACCCAAGTGTCCCATACACAGAGCACACTTTCTTAACACAGCGGAGAGGACACGGGAGGATTGAAACCAGGGACCATGGCACCCAGGCATGAGGATCCACGGAGGGAGCTGAGTCAAGGGTCAAGGATGACGCTGACTGTGATGCAGTTTTGACTCTAAACTCAAAGTGTTTGATTGTCTTCAAGCTTCTGCGGGAAAAGGAGGATGTGAAACAAGGAGTTAAAGCCGAGGATTGTTGGGAAATAAGTGGGCTAGCAAGTTCCTCTTGAGTTTAGAGGAAGGGCCTTCACAGACAGAGCCAGGAAAGGTCCTTTCAAGTTCGGAACATGACTCAGTTCTGCCAGGCTCGCCGGGTAAATGGGGTCACCTGGGAGCGACTTTCCTCTGAGCCCTTGTTCTAACTTTCCTCACACTGGGTTAACATTCTAGTGTGTTCAGTTGGATGTTCATGACAGATTCAGGTTATGCATTTTTGGTGGAAACACAACAGAAATAAAACTGTGTTTTTCTCAACGCATCACATCAGGAGGCATCTGAAGTCAGTTTGCACCAATATTGCTGATGTCAACTTTGATCGCCTAGTGAAGGTGGGGTGTGAAGTTACTGTTTTCTCCTTGGTAATCAACAGTCATTTGGTGGAGAAGTGTGTACTTATCCCACTGAAGGGATAAGTCCCCGCAATGAGGGGACAATGTACTTATCCTCTTCCCTTATCAAACTTTCACCCACTCTACTAGTTCTAGTATTGATTGATGGTTATCTGAATCCATTATTACTATGACCATAGCCAAAAGGTGACTTTCCAATTAATTCATTCTTCAAACACAAACTTAGGGACATGTTTACAAGTAACTGGCTTGTACTCCTCAAAACTATCAATCTCATGAAAAACTGAGGAATGGTTCCAGATTAGAGACTGGGAGACTAAACAGACATAACAACCCTGAACAAGGGTTTTTTTTTTTTTTTTCCTTTTGCTCTAAAGGACATACTGGGACAACTGGTGAAATTTGAATAAGGCCAAGAGATTCAGTAATATTATTATATCAATGTGAATTTTCTGATTTTGATCGTTGTGCTTATATAATGTAAAAGACTGTCCTTGTTTTCAGGAAGGACACATTGAAGTATTTAGGAATAAAGGGGATTTGGGGCTATAACTTTCTCTCAAATGGTTCAGGAAAAAAGTAGTATGTATCTATAGCAAATGATAAGACAAATGTGGTAAACTTTTAACATTCAGGGAATTTGTGTTCAGAGTGAATGGGAGTTGCTTGTACTATTCTTGCAACTTTCCTGTGAAATTATTTCAATATGAAAAAGTTTTAAAACTATACCATGAGTCTAAACTGAATATGTGTGCTTGGCTCGATCTGACAAGGAGTAGATAGAATCTGTACCCTTATAGGGAAGGTGATCGGGGTGCTCTTGTCTCCGGGAACAGATTGGAAGACAATTTACTCCATCCCACTCTGACAGATGCAGACCCACCAGAATATCTGGTAAAAAACAGCCTTCTCTATTGTGCTGTTTGTGGAGGGGTCAAAGCATTTCAGTCAAATCAACAAAGGCTAATTTTCTAGAAAACTTACTATTAGACCATTGCTTTTGCCTCCAAATTCCAATTTCTGGGCATGACATTGCTACTATCACATAACACCATTCTGTATCAGGTCTCCTGAAATAGATTATTACAGAGGCTGTGGCTTCCATATGACTAAAGGTTTCACATGGCTACAACAAAAGGTCTTTAGCCACTAAGCCCTACAATAAAGGACACGCCCACCAAGTAATTAGTCTTCACCAGCACATGAATAAGCTCCTGTCCCCACCAGAACACAGGCTATGAGCCCACATGCCCACCCTTCAGACAATGATTTCAGCCTCCAAAGAGAACAGAGAAGTGACCCCAAAAAGAGATCTTTAAAAACCTCCATCGTTTTTGGTGACAGCACAATTTGCTGTTTCATTTCAGTCTCTTATCAGGAGGCCTACTGAATCAGTGCTCTATTTTGAGCACAAAGTCAAGATTTCTGTGGCCTCAGCCAAAGATGTTCACGTGCTGCAATGCTGAGCTGGCTCGCTGATTCAGGCCCTGACGATTCCTAAAGTCCTTCTGGGTGAGTGGGAAAGGGTTCACCCGTGATAGCTTTTTCTTGGCCTTTCTATCCCTTTCCCACCCTGTCCTCTTAGCATTCCACTAGAGAGAACATAAAATTGAATACATGCCAAGAAAATGGACACACTCCACATACATTAATAGCTTTACTATATTAGTAGCCTGCCAAAAGTCAGCTATCTCCCTAGGGCATCTTAGTTTCTCCCCTTGTGAGTGTGTGTTTTTTCTTCCTTTGTTCTTCCTTTTCCCTGGCCTTCTTACAGAAACAGAAGGGTCATTTACAGGTAAAGTAGCCAGTTATAAAACTTGTAATGGGGCTCCCAGCTAGTGATCCCTCTCAGTTACTGAGTTTCTATAATGTGAGTGCTTTACATATGCCATCCCCTTCAAATCTACAACGTAACTTATTACATCCTAATTTTTCAGATGAGAAAATAGAAATTCAAAGAGGATGACTATCATGTCCAAAAAATCCATGGCAAGTACGACAGGTGAGGCTTAAACTCAGTTCTATTTGTCTAGAGAGTGCCAGTATTCCATTCTTCTATAGCTGGATGGTAAGTAGAAAGGTACCGTGTCCTCCATCTCCATCTGCTTGTGGAAAGCCCCAAATTCTTTTACCAAATTGGCTTTAGTGACTAGATTGTGTAAAAACTCATTACCTTTAGCACATTTCCAGGTAACCCTGTCTGGCAAGAAAGTACATATATTCAAGATTTTACTAGGGTTGGGGCATTCAGATTTCTCCCCATCGTGTGACCTGGGACTCTTCAGAATACAAAGCTGGGGCAGTGTCACCATGTCCTCCCCATGCTAGCGAGGTAAGCTGCAGTAGCCAATAGCTGTGTGTTCAGCCATCTGCTCTAGTTTCTAATATGTCACTTGGCTTTTTGTGAATTGTGTGATATCTGGGCCTAAGAAAGAAGATGTTCCCACTTCTCAGGGGACCTGAAAGTCTGCCCTGGATGCAACTATCCCTTCATGGTAGGATCATTAGATAAGAGCATCCCTAAAATAATGCTTCCAACAAGTGCCTAAGATGACATCTCCTGTAGCTGACTAAGTCAGTGTCCCACAGCACTCATGGAAACCATGCACAGTAGTGGGTTCTTACAGAAGCATGAACACCTCTCCATGTGAGGACCCTGTGTCCTCTACCCACACATAGGACTGGTCCGAAGTGATGGAGGGTTGAAGACCCCAAGAATAACCTTCAAGCCATGAACCAACAGGAGTTGGTAAATTAAGACCCTGGGTTATTTGACCTTTGGGTGGGAGAAGTCTAAGGTGTGTTCTATACTTTCCTCCTATCTTGAGACCAGTGGGATTGAGCCACCAATGTCTACAGCAGTAACTTCAATAAAACCCTGGACTGGCTTCCTTCTCATCTGTCTCAATTCCACTCCCTAGTCAGTGTTTCCTGGAAGCAACATCTAGTACCTCCCTTGCACTCAGAGCCTAGTTTCAGGGTAGGCTTCTGGAGGAGCAAGCCTTAGACATCCATCAGGCTTCCTTCCCTATATCCCTAGGGCAGTCAACACACTGTTGAGTCCTCCAGGGTAAAGTTGCTGACAAAGGTAGACAGGGTGGACAGCACCGGACTCCACATTTAGAGTTTTCCAAGCCAGAAACCATCCAGAGTTTCTGGAGGATTCATGAGGATAGGGCTCAGGGTGGGGAACCACACCAGAAATGTTAGTGAATTTTCTGTTCCAATGTGCCTACATTGAAAGACAGGCCACTTCTGTTCCGAATCTAAGAGGGATGAGGCTCATAAACAAAAAGGAATTTTATCCATAGGGAGAGGAAGATTTCGCCTTTTACAGATTCACAATGTTTCAGGAGAGAAAGAAGACTAAGATGTTCCTTCTTCCTCCTTGAAGATCTCTTCCTTTTCTATCCCAGGTTGCATGTTACCTGAAGTCATCTGAATGATTTTGAGGGTGGCGTGATTTCGTGGACCCCACTTCTGCTAGCTGACACTAAGGGACCCACGAGGCGCCGATCTCAGAGCACCTGGTGGTGAGGCAGTTGAGTGTTTCCGTTTCCTCCAATCAGCACGGCATCCAGGAGAGGGCCCACTCACTCCCTCACAGTGATTGGGTCAGCATGGGGCACTTGACACCCTGAGACCCGATGAGGCCTCTCGGGACTTCTGGGGAGGAGCCCTTAGTTGCTCCACCCTGGCTTTTCCCAGAGGAGGCTGCAAAGCTGCTCCCTTGAGAGGAGTTGGGGGTTGGATAGGGGTAGAGCCCACAGGCAGAGTGACACTGAGTCCTTGTGATGTTGGCAATGGAATCTACCTGTCCTCCTCTGGGCCTTTAGTAGTTGAGCCATTTAGTTTCTTTTCTTGCTTAATCCAGTTTTAGTCAAGTTTTCTGGCACTTGTAGCAAAGAACCTAAGTGATGCAAGTGGAAGAGAGAGGTTATCTTAACCTGCTTTGCACCACAACCCGAGATTCTTTTCTGCTGTCCTCTGTGGCACAGTGTGGTGACCAAAGCATGTGGCTCTGGATGCCCCTCCGCATTCGTGTGTGCAGAACTTTTATTCTTGAAATCCTCATGGGCTGCGGAAATGTACTGATTCCTCCAGAAACGGATGATTACACTTACAAGTAATTTGCAGTTGAGATGCCCAAGGGTCTGATTCTGACATGTTGAGGTTTTATCCCAAAAGTTAAGATTTCATTGACAAATAAGTTTACACAGAAACACTTGGGTAAATTAAACTTTAAGTTCAGGCACAAAATATATCCAGTTTAATAAATTGGGACCAATGTTTTGAAAAGAAGAAAAAAGTTATGTTGAAAACAAATGAAATCAAATATACAAGATAAGCAATATTTAACCTCTAGATCTTTTTTTTCCTTTAACCTTTTTTTAATTTTTCTTACATCTTTATTGGAGTATAATTATTTTGCAGTGGTGTGTTAGTTTCTGCTTTATAACAAAGTGAATCAGTTATACATATACATATATTCCCATATCTCTTCCCTCTTGCGTCTCCCTCCTTCCCACCCTCCCTATTCCACCCCTCTAGGTGGTCACAAAGCACCGAGTTGATCTCCCTGTGCTATGCGGCTGCTTCCACTAGCTAGCTATTTTACGTTTGGTAGTGTATATATGTCCATGCCACTCTCTCACTTTGTCACAGCTTACCATCCCCCTCCCCATATCCTCAAGTCCATTCTCTAGTAGGTTTGTGTCTTTATTCCTGTCTTACCCCTAGGTTCTTCATGACATTTTTTTTCTTAGATTCCATATATATGTGTTAGCATACAGTATTTGTCTTTCTCTTTCTGACTTACTTCACTCTGTATGACAGGTCCATCCACCTCATTACAAATAGCTCAATTTCATTTCTTTATATGGCTGAGTAATATTCCACTGTATATATGTGCCATATCTTCTTTATCCATTCATCCGATGATGGACACTTAGGTTGTTTCCATCTCCTGGCTATTGTAAATAGAGCTGCAATGAACATTTTGGTACATGATTCTTTCTGAATTATGGTTTTCTCAGGGTATATGCCCAGTAGTGGAATTGCTGGGTCATATGGCAGTTCCATTTGTAGTTTTTTAAGGAACCTCCATAATGTTCTCCATAGTGGCTATATCAATTTACATTCCCACCAACACTGTAAGAGTGTTCCCTTTTCTCCACACCCTCTCCAGCATTTATTGTTTCTAGATTTTTTGGTGATGGCCATTCTGACTGCTGTGAGATGATATCTCATTGTAGTTTTGATTTGCATTTCTCTAATGATTAATGATGTTGAGCATTCTTTCATGTGTTTGTTGGCGGTCTGTATATCTTCTTTGGAGAAATGTCTATTTAGGTCTTCTGCCCATTTTTGGATTGGGTTTTTTGTTTTCTTGTTATTGAGCTGCATGAGCTGCTTGTAAATTTTAGAGATTAATCCTTTGTCAGTTGCTTCATTTGCAAATATTTTCTCCCCTTCTGAGGGTTGTCTTTTCGTCTTGTTTATGGTTTCCTTTGGTGTGCAAAAGATTTGAAGTTTCATTAGGTCCCATTGGTTTATTTATTTTTTTATTTCCATTTCTCTAGGAGGTGGGTCAAAAAGGATCTTGCTGTGATTTATTTCATAGAGCGTTCTGCCTATGTTTTCCTCTAAGAGTTTGATAGTTTCTGGCCTTACATTTAGGTCTTTAATCCATTTTGGGGTTATTTTTGTGTATGGTGTTAGGAAGTGATCTAATCTCATACTCTTACATGTACCTGTCCAGTGTTCCCAGCACCACTTATTGAAGAGGCTGTCCTTTCTCCACTGTACATTCCTGCCACCTTTATCAAAGATAAGGTGACCATATGTGCGTGGGTTTATCTCTGGGCTTTCTATCCTGTTCCATTGATCTATTTTTCTGTTTTTGTGCCAGTACCATACTGTCTTGATTACTGTAGCTTTGTAGTATAGTCTGAAGTCAGGGGGCCTGATTCTTCCAGCTCCGTTTTTCATTCTCAAGATTGCTTTGGATATTTGGGGTCTTTTGTGTTTCCATACAAATTGTGAAATTTTTTGTTCTAGTTCTGTGAAAATTGCCAGAAGTAGTTTGATAGGGATTGCATTGAATCTGTAGATTGCTTTGGGTAGTAGAGTCATTTTCAGAATGTTGATTCTTCCAATCCAAGAACATGGTATATCTCTCCATTATTTTGCGTTTAGTTTTTTGGGGTTTTTTTTGTGGTACGCGGGCCTCTCATCGTTGTGGCCTCTCCTGTTGTGGAACACAGGCTCCGGACGTGCAGGCTTAGCGGCCATGGCTCACGGACCCAGCCGCTCCATGGCATGTGGGATCTTCCTGGGCCGGGGCACGCACCCGTGTCCCCTGCATGGGCAGGCGGACTCTCAACCACTGCGCCACAAGGGAAGCCCTCCATCTATTTGTATCATCTTTAATTTCTTTCATCAGTGTCTTATAATTTTCTGCATACAGGTCTTTTGTCTCCTTAGGTAGGTTTATTCATAGATATTTGATTCTTTTTGTTGCAATGGGAATGTTTTCTTGATTTCACTTTCAGATTTTTCATCATTAGTGTATAGGAATGTCAGAGATTTCTGTGCATTAATTTTGTACCCTGCTACTTTACCAGATTCATTGATTAGCTCTAATAGTTTTCTGGTAGCATCTTTAGGATTCTCTATATATAGTATCATGTCATCTGCAAACAGTGACAGCTTTACTTCTTCTTTTCGGACTTGGATTCCTTTTATTTCCTTTTCTTCTTTGATTGCTGTGGTTAAAACTTACAAAACTATGTTGAATAAGAGTGGTGAGAGTGGGCAACCTTGTCTTGTTCCTGATCTTAGTGGAAATGCTTTCAGTTTTTCACCATTGAAGACGATGCTGGCTGTGGGTTTGTCATATATGGCCTTTATTATGTTGAGGAAAGTTCCCTCTATGCCTACTTTCTGCAGGGTTTTTATCATAAATGGGTGTTGAATTTTGTTGAAAGCTTTCTCTGCATCTATTGAGATGAAGGTTTTTCTCCTTCAATTTGTTAATATCATGTATCATGTTGATCGATTTGTGTATATTGAAGAACCGTTGCATTCTTGGAATAAACCCAACTTGATCATGGTGTATGATGCTTTTAATGTGCTGTTGGATTCTGTTTGCTAGTATTTTGTTGAGGATTTTTGCATCTATGTTCATCAGTTATATTGGCCTGTAGTTTTCTTTCTTTGTGACATCCTTCTCTGCTTTTGGCATCAGGGTGATGGTGGCCTTGTTGAATGAGTTTGGGAGTGTTCCTCCCTCTGTTATATTTTGGAAGAGTTTGAGAAGGATAGATGTTAGCTCTTCTGTAAATGTTTGATAGAATTCGCCTGTGAAGTCATCTGGTCCTGGGCTTTTGTTTGTTGCAAGATTTTTAATCACAGTTTCAATTTCAGTGTGTGTGATTGCTCTTTTCATATTTTCTATTTCCTTCTGATTCAGTCTTGGCAGGTTGTGCATTTCTAAGAATTTGTCCATCTCTTCCAGGTTGTCCATTTTATTGGCATACAGTTGCTAGTAGTAATTTCTCATGATCTTTTGTATTTCTGCAGTGTCAGTTGTTACTTCTCCTTTTTCATTTCTAATTCTATTGATTTGAGTCTTCTCCCTTTTTTTCTTGATGAGTCTGGCTAATGGTTTATCAATTTTGTTTATCTTCTCAAAGAACCAGCTTTTAGTTTTATTGACCTTTACTATTTCTTTTTCATTTATTTCTGATCTGATCTTGATGATTTCTTTACTTGTGCTAACTTTGGGTTTTTGTTGTTGTTGTTCTTCTTCTTTCTCTAATTGCTTTAGGTGCAAGGTTAGGTTGTTTATTCGAGATGTTTCCTGTTTTTTAAGGTAGGATTGTATTGCTATAAACTTTCCTGTTAGAACTACTTTTGCTGCATCCCATAGGTTTTGGGTCATCGTGTCTCCATTGTCATTTGTTTCTAGGTATTTTTTGATTTCCTCTTTGATTTCTTCAGTGATCACTTTGTTATTAAGTAGTGTATTGTTTAGTCTCCATGTGTTTTTTTTTAATAGAGCTTTTCCTGTAATTGATATCTAGTCTCATAGCGTTGTGGTCAGAAAAGATACTTGATACAAATTCAATTTTCTTAAATTTACCAAGGCTTGATTTGTGACCCAAGATATGATCTATCCTGGAGAACGTTCCATGAGTACTTGAGAAAAATGTGTATTCTGTTGTTTTTGGATGAAATGTCCTATAAACAATTAAGTCCATCTTGTTTAATGTATCATTTAAAGCTTGTATTTCCTTATTTATTTTCAGTTTGGATGATCTGTCCATTGTGGAAACTGGGGTGATAAAGGCCCCTATTATGATTGTGTTACTGTCAATTTCTCCTTTTATGGTTGTTAGTATTTGCCTTATGTATTGAGGTGCTCTATATTGGGTGCATAAATATTTACAATTGTTATATCTTCTTCTTGGATCGATCCCTTGATCATTATTTAGTGTCCTTCTTTGTCTCTTTAATAGTCTTTATTTTAAAGTCTATTTTGTCTGATATGAGAATTGCTACTCCAGCTTTCTTTTGGCTTCCATTTGCATGGAATATCTTTTTCCACCCCTTACTTTCAGTCTGTATGTGTCTCTAGGTCTGAAGTGGGTCTCTTGTAGACAGCATATATAGGGGTTTTGTTTTTGTATCCTTTCAGCCAGTCTGTGTCTTTTGGTGGGAACATTTAATCCATTTACATTTAAGGTACTTATTGATATGTATGTTCCTATTCCCATTTTCTTAATTGTTTTGGGTTTGTTATTGTAGGTCTTTTCTTTCTCTTGTGTTACTTGCCTAGAGAAGTTCCTTTAGCATTTGTTGTAAAGCTGGTTTGGTGGTGCTGAATTCTCTTAGCTTTTGCTTGTCTGTAAAGGTTTTAATTTCTCCATCAAATCTGAATGAGATCCTGGCTGGGTAGAGTAATCTTGGTTGTAGGTTTTTCTCCTTCATCACTTTAAATATGTCCTGCCACTCCCTTCTGGCTTGCAGAGTTTCTGCTGAAAGATCAGCTGTTAACCTTATGGGGATTCCCTTGTGTGTTATTTGTTGTTTTTCCCTTGCTGCTTTTAATATGTTTTCTTTGTATTTAATTTTTTACAGTTTGATTATATGTGTCTTGCTGTACTTCTCCTTGGATTTATCCTGTATGGGACTCTCTGTGCTTCCTGGACTTGATTAACTATTTCCTTTCCCATATTAGGGAAGTTTTGAACTATAATCTCTTCAAATGTTTTCTTGGTCCCTTTCTTTTTCTCTTCTTCTTCTGGAACCCCTATAACTCGAATGTTGGTGTGTTTAATGTTGTCCCAGAGGTCTCTGAGACTCTCCTCAGTTCGTTTCATTTTTTTTTCTTTATTCTGCTCTGCAGTACTTATTTCCACTATTTTATCTTCCAGGTCACTTATCCATTCTTCTGCCTCAGTTATTCTCTTATTGATACCATCTAGAGTATTTTTAATTTCATTTGTTGTGTTGTTCACCGTTGCTTGTTTCATCTTTATTTCTTCTAGGTCCTTGTTAAATGTTTCTTGCATTTTCTCTGTTCTATTTCCAAGATTTGGGATCATCTTTACTATCATTATTCTGAATTCTTTTTCAGGTAGACTGCCTATTTCCTCTTCATTTTTTAGGTCTGGTGGGTCTTTATCTAGCTCCTTCATCTGTTGTGTGTTTTTCTGTCTTCTCATTTTGCTTATCTTACTGTGTTTGTGGTCTCCTTTTTGCAGGCTGCAGGTTCATAGTTCCTGTTGTTTCTGGTGTCTGTCCCCAGTGGCTAAGGTTGGTTCAGTGGGTTGTGTAGGCTTCCTGGTGGAGGGGACTAGTGCCTGTGTTCTGGTGGATGAGGCTGGATCTTGTCTTTCTGGTGGGCAGGTCCATGTCCAGTGGTGTGTTTTGGGGTGTCTGTGGACTTATTATGATTTTAGGCAGCCTGTCTGCTAATGGGTGGCATTGTGTTCCTGTCTTGCTAGTTGTTTGGCATAGGATGTCCAACACTGTAGCTTGCTGGTCATTGAGTGAAGCTGGGTGCCAGTGCTGAGATGGAGATCTCTGGGAGATTTTCGCCATTTGATATTATGCGGAGCTGGGAGGTCTCTTTTGGACCAGTGTCCTCAAGTTGGCTCTCGCACCTCAGAGGCACAGCACTGACTCCTGGCTGCAGCACAAAGAGCATTTCATCCACATGGCTCAGAATAAAAGGGAGAAAAAGTAGAAAGAAAGAAAGAAAGAAAGAAAGAAAGGAAGAGAGAGAGAGAAAGAAAGAAAGGAAGAAAGAAAGAAAGAAAGAAGGAAGGAAGGAAGGAAAGAAAGAAGGAAGGAAGGAAGGAAGGAAAGAAAGAAGGAAGGAAGGAAGGAAGGAAAGAAAGAAAAAAAGAAAGAAAGAAAGAAGGAAAGAACGAAAGAAGGAAAGAAAGAAAGAAAGAATGGAAGGAAGGAAGGAAGGAAGGGAGGAAGGAAGGAGGAAGGAAGGAAGGAAGGAAGGAAGAGAAGAAAGAAAGAAGATAAAATAAAATAAAGATAAAGTAAATTTATTAAAATAAAAAATAATTATTAATAGAAAATTTTTAAAAAAGAAAACCAAACAAAACGGACGGATTGAACCCTAGGACAAATGGTGAAAGCAAAGCTATACCGACAAAATCTCACACAGAAGCATACACATACACACTCACAAAAAGAGGAAAAGGGGAAAAAATAATAAATCTTGCTCTCAAAGTCCACCTCCTCAATTTGGAATGACTCGTTGCCTATTCATGTATTGCACAGATGCAGGGTACATCAAGTTGATTGTGGAGCTTTAATCTGCTGCTTCTAAGGCTGCTGGGAGAGATTTCCCTTTCTCTTCTTTGTTCGCACAGCTCCCGGGGCTCACCTTTTGATTTGTCCCCGCCTCTGTGTGTAGGTCGCCTGAGGGCCTTTGTTCTTCACTCAGACAAGACGGGGTTAAAGGATCAGCTGCTTGGGGGCTCTGGCTCACTCAGGCCGGGGGGAGGGTGGGGTGTGGATGCGGGGTGGGCCTGTGGCGGCAGAGGCTGGCAGGACATTGTACCAGCTTGAGGCACGCCATGCGTTCTCCCGGGGAAGTTGTCCCTGGATCCCGGGACCCTGGCAGTGGCGGGCTGCACAGGCTTCTGGGAGGGGTGGTGGGGATAGTGACCTGTGGTTGCACACAGGCTTCTTGGTGGTGGCAGCAGCAGCCTTAGCGTCTCATGCCCGTCTCTGGGGTCCGTGCTGTCAGCCGCAGCTCGCGCCCATCTCTGGAGTTCCTTTAAGCAGCGCTCTTAATCCCCTCTCCTCGTGCACCAAGAAACAAAGAGGGAAGAAAAAGTCTCTTGCCTCTTCGGCAGGTCCAGACTTTTCCCTGGACTCACTCCCGGCCAGCCGTGGCGCACTAACCCCTTCAGGCTATGTTCAAGCCGCCAACCCCAGTCCTCTCCCTGCGCCGACCGAAACCCAAGCCTCAGCTCGCAGCCCCGCCCGCCCCGGCAGGTGAGCAGACAAGCCTCTCGGGCTGGTGAGTGCCGGTCGGCACCGGTCCTCTGTGTGGGAATCTCTCTGCTTTGCCCTCCACACCCCTGTTGCTGTGCTCTCCTCCGTGGCTCTGAAGCTTCCGCCCTCTGCCTCCTGCAGTCTCCGCCTGCGAAGGGCCTTCCTAGTGTGTGGAAACCTTTCCTCCTTGACAGCTGCCTCCCACTGGTGCAGGTCCCGTTCCTATTCTTTTGTCTCTGTTTATTCTTTTTTCTTTTGCCCTACCCAGGTACGTGGGGACTTTCTTGAATTTTGGAAGGTCTGAGGTCTTCTGCCAGTGTTCAGTAGGTGTTCTGTAGGAGTTGTTCAACGTGTAGATGTATTTCTGGTGTATCTCTGCCCGGGGAGATATTCTAGCAGCACGTATCACTGACACATCCTCTTTTTTAGCAGGTGGCAGCCTGGCAACTCCTCTCCATTCTCTGATCAAAATATTAAGTTTCCTTTGCTTCTGAACCAAACTCAGTCTCGATCTGTTGACTCCAATGACCAGGGCATGGGACCCTTGTTGGGGCCCACTCTCATTTTTCATCTCCTGGTGCTCGGGTTTGCCATTCCAGCCACTTTACTAAAAATGTCCCCACTTGGAGAATCAGCACCTTTAACCTCCTGTTTCGTACAGTTTGCAATTTGTCCAGAGGATGAATGGTAAGAGGGGGAACCAATGAGAGACTCTATATCTTTTTAAAAGCTTATAGACATGGTCATTCTTTCATGGAGAGTTACTCTTATTACCTCATTTAAATAATCCTTTAATTTCTCTCCCACCTTTTGTTATGAAATACTCAACCTACAGAAATGTTGCAAAAATAATCAAATGAATATCTACATGTCCTTCACCTAGATTCACCAATCGTTAGTGTTTTTCCATGTTTGTGCTATATACATATATATATGTGACACACATCTTCAGGCAAAGCTCTTATTTTATACGCACACACTCACACACTTTTTTGATGAACCATCTGAGTTAATCGCAGACATCATGACACTTCACCTTTGAATACTTTATCATTTAACTTCTAACAAATATCAAATAATTATCACACTCAGGAAAATTAACATTTAAACAATACTATTTTTTTCCCTATATATTTGGTCTGAATTCAAATTTTTCTATTTTTTCTTCAGCAATGATTTTTGTTGCTGTTGATGCAGGATCCAACCAAATATCATGCATTACATTTACTAATATTTTACTTTTAAACATTATTCTACAGTCTTTTTTCTTGTTCTTAATGAAATATCTTGGGTTATTGTAAAACCAATATTTATTCCACCAATTACTTATTTACTATCAATTTCCATTCATTCCATTAACTACTTGGAAAATCAAAGTAATACAAAGAGGCTTGGTGGCAAAAAGTATGAGGATATTGATGACTGGTAATTGATGATGATGATATTGAAGAGAAAGAGGAGGAGGCAGAGGAGGAAGAAGAGGATAGTGGTGATTTTAAGTCAGGTTAACTAAATAAAAGTTTTGCCTGAAGATGGATGTATTTGTGCTCTTTTGTATTGTGAGTGTTTGTGTGCAAAAGGGCAAAAGCATATTGTTATAATATCTCCTGGAAGCGTAAGCCATCTCCTCCATGATCATCACCTTGACTTCATTCTCACCAAATCGCCACATCCCAAAAGCACGACGCTAATCATTCTGTGCACTACCTGCCACATCTGGCTGCTTTACTTGAGTACAGCGCTGTCCAGCAGAACATTCTCCAATGATAGGAATGTTCTAAACATGCACCATCCGGTATGTGTGACTGCTGAGGACTTGCTATGTGACTAGGGAGATAGAGGACCTGAATTTTAAATTTTATTTAATGTTAAATAATTTAAATAGCCACATGTGACTGGTGGCAACTTTATAGAAGACTGAAGCTATAGGTCATGACTGCAAACACCGTTTGTGCCCTCAGGACTCCCAATTCAGAGTCACAGTCTTCACCTCTTACAGCCTGTACACCATGTAGAGTTCACCAACAAGATTATGTTGACATCAGAAAATAATTTAGATATGGCCTTTTTATTTAAAATTAAAAATCACCCCTCTCCCCAGCCTACCCCATGCGAAACTCTCTGCTCCTCTCCACTGGTTTATTTTCTCCATAGCATTTAATCACTATTTGACATATTATATATTAAAATTATGTAATTGTCTATTATCTATCTCTGCTCACTATTATATAAGCTCTGTAAGAGAGAGGGTTTTTTTTTTGTTTTGTTTTGTTTTTTTTTTTTGCGGTATGCGGGCCTCTCACTGCTGTGGCCCCTCCCGTTGCGGAGCACAGGCTCCGGACGCGCAGGCCCAGCAGCCATGGCTCACGGGCCCAGCCGCTCCGCGGCATGTGGGATCCTCCTGGACCGGGGCACGAACCCGTGTCCCCTGCATCGGCAGGCAGACTCTCAGCAACTGCACCACCAGGGAAGCCCGAGGATTTTGTTTTATTTCCAGCTGCATCAGTACAAATTTGGGAATAAGGCAGGAGTTGGAGATTATCACCCCAGGAATTCCTACTTCTTGTCAGTATCATGTGCCTTGCATGTCACACATGTCAGCTATGTCCACACATTTTCAGCAGAGTGTTGATGATGGGAAATCAGCACAGCAGAGTGAAAAGGGGCAGGGTAAAAATTGGGGCCTAAACAGACCTGAATCCCAACTTTATGACTAATTTTATTATGTAACATAAAAAAAATTGTACTCTTTTAGCTAGCTATGTTACAAAAAGTGGAAATACCTATGTAAATAATCTTCACAATGCCAGAAACAGAGGAAGGGCTCCATGCATACACAGAATTTCATTAAAGTTTTCCAATTATGTTTTCTTATAAATAAGCAGGCAAAATATGTTACCAGTAAAGAAATAATAATGACAGCTAATGCTTCTGGAGCACCTGGGTGCTGAGTACTTCAAATGTGGTAATCCATTTAAGTGTAGTTATTAGACCTATTTTCAGTTGAGAAACTGAGGCTCAGAGAAATGTCCCAGATCATCATGGTTGTGGCTGGGCTTGAATTCACTGAACTGGTGCAGTCTGGTTCCGGAGTCTGTGCTGTGTGGCTCCAGACTGTGACATGCAAAAGGCTAAAAGTAATGCAACTGGAATGAAAGTCCCTCTTGTCATTCATTTAGGCTGAAGTCCATTCTGGTGAGCATTTGATGGAGTGAGAAGTAGGCGGTTGGTTAGGAGGACAGCTGCCCTCTTCTCCACGTGCTCCAGGAAAAATCTCTGATGAGCCACACAGAGAATGAGATATTTTTATTTTAAGATACCTTTGGGGTCTTTAAAAGGCCTCTTGTTTGCTTCCTGCCTGAAAAGGCTGAAGGGCTGCTCATTCTAGCTCCATGGGGGTCCCCATTTCATCGTCAGAGGCTGCAGAAGTCTCTTCTGTAGATCTACATCATGAGTTTCTACTGTCCAGGCTTGGAAATTATTTTTAGTCACCAGCGTCACCCCAGAATGTTGTGGTTCCAGTGATCACCACCCAGGCAACACTCAGGCAGCCAGCTGAGTAATGCGGGCAGCCAGCACTTGACCTGCAAGCGGGACAGTAAGGACAGAAAGACTACTCAAATGCCTCGTGTCTTCATTTCAGCTGACTGCATGGTCCCAGCACCCTGATTCCTCCTGGTTCCTGCCACTATAAACTTTTGCTGGGTTCCTTCTGCTCTAGTCTCCATGCTTTCCAGTTTTGAGTAGGGCAAGTACTTTGGTCCCCAGATTCTATTTTCATCCTGTTAGTGTTGGGCCCAACTCTAGATATGATGGTATATTCCAGCAGATTGTTCATGAGCTGGTCAGGAAAAGAAAGGACAGGAAGGACAGGAGGGAAAGAGGAGAGAGAAGGAGACTGCAGCTTCCTAACTTCTGTACCCATGGGCACCGGGAAGGGTGCTGGGATGCCTCATGTCATCTTTGCAGAGAGCATAACCCAGAAGAGGACCCAGCAGGTGAGGACTCCCTGTGTACACTTTTGGAAAAGAGGCAGAGGAGAGAGAACAGGGACCCGGACTTAGGACAATAGGGCTTCTAACCAGGAGGTTGTGCCAGCCTGGACCCTACAGCCCTTACATGGTGAGGCAGTGGTCCTATCTGCAGGTGCTGTTCCCATGTTCCCCTTGGGGTGATGATGAAGCTCTCCATGCTATGTAACCTGTGCACAGGGTAGAAGTCCTTCACCCGACTCTAGGTTCAAATTCATTCAGCTCTTTAAAAAGATTCAATTACAAAGTAATCTGTGCTCATAGTAAAATCATCATCATCATCATCATCTAAGCTTGGATTTTTTGAATTAAGGTACCACCTCCCAAGGCTAACAGCCACGTGTGCCTTTTTTCACACCTTTCACAAATTCCACAGAAATTAGAGATAATATGTTACAAAATCGTTTTATGCTTTACAAAACTGGACTCATACTACATATGTTTCTCTGCAAATTGTCTTTCACACTTCTTGTAGTTTTTTTGCCAGGCCAAAAAGTGCTGCCATAGACATCCTCATTTTATAGGATAAATTCCGAGAAGTGAGATTGCTGGGCCAAAGAGTGCGTGTATTTTAACTGTTTAATAGATCTTGCCAGATTGCTTTCCAAAATAGTTGTAGTTATTCCAAAGTATGCAAAGTGCCCTTTCCCCTAAATCCTTGTCAGCACTAGGATGTCATTGTTTTTTCTCACTTTTGAACAAATATACTGGATGAAATTATTATCTTACTATGACTTGAATTTTCATTTCTCTGGGTAATAGTCAAATTAATCAATCATATTTTCATATCTTTATGGATCATTAATATTTCATCTTTTCAAAACTGTCTATTCCTATTCGTTGACTATTTCACATTGAGATTTAAAAATCTTTTTCTTATTAATTTTTAAGACTTCTTGTATGTTGTGGTTATTAACTCTTTTATTTGTCAAACTTATTTCTTAATCATTTATCATTTGACTTACAATATTTAATTTGAGTTAAATATTACGATATTTGCCATGCAATTTTTTTACATGAATAAGTGTCATCAGTACTTCTCATGTTGTTTACAAAAAAAGTGTTTAATTACAAAATCAGAGGGAAAATAATTAGAAAAATGTGCAAAGATATATACAGGAACGTATCAATTATAAGTATTGTTTACCATTAAGAATGGAAATAACCTGAATGTTCCAATATTAGAGGTATAACTTTGTTAATAATATTGTGGATTCTTTACATTTTTATTGTTTTTCTCATTGTTATTGTTTTTCTGTCTGAATTGCCAATATTGCTGTGGTTTCGTTTTCTATACTTTTCATTGCAAATGCAGAGTGTTTTAGTTACATATGGATTGAAAAGTTTCTTATGGGCTGGTTGGCGATACCAATGACTAGTTTTAACACTGTTTCTATAGGAAAATGAATTCCACATGAAAAGGAACAAACTTAGTAGTTAAGTTTTAGAAAGTCTGAAATGAGGCTGCCTCTGTGCCATAAAATTTAGATGGAAGATGATAGATACAAAACAAATAGGCCAGGATTACTTGGGACCATGTCTACCAACTTTTTCTTAGCTGGGTTTTTTTTGGGGGGAGTGGGTGTGTTGTTCTTTCTTCCTCTCTGCCTTTTTTTTTTTTTTAGATTGCTTGATAATAGCTTCTATCAGTTTCCCTACATCTGCCAGCAATTGGCATCATTCCATTTTGCTTCAATGATTCAGTAGCATCGCCTCCTGTGGAAATAGCTGCTTCTGGCAAAACTGTTTAGTTTATCATTTAATCAAAACATTTGCATAGTTCCACTCAGTTAGAAAGCAAAAATGGGGTTGATCATTTTTGCATGAAGACAAGTCAAATCAAGGAATGCTTTAAACCATGAAATGAAATTTAATTAAATATTGGAATGACAAACATTTCACCATGAACAGGCATTCTTAAATAATGGTTAAATGATACACAAAAGAAATTACAGTTTTATATAGAAAATATTTAGTGGTGACTTAATAAGTGTTTCCCAGGATCTTCAATACATGTTACCAATGTGTAGCTTACTCATTTGGGGAGTTGGTTGCTCTATGAAGATGCCTTGGATGGAGCTTCTCAGACTTTGCAACTGAAATATCCTCAGTGGTAGTAAGCAGTGAGCAAGTTGCCAGGGCTCGGCTGAAGAGGCTTGCTGCATTCAGGCCCTCTCACCTCCTGCTTTTATGTGCACAGTGCACTTTACCTTACAATTATTTGACACATGCCTGTTTTCATGTTAGAGTAATACTGTCTGCTGAAAAATACCTTTACATACAGTGATGCTCCAGGGTGGTACACTCTATTCTGTGCCTTCAGAAACTCATGTGGTCACTAAGTACCTACTGCAGGATATGCACAGTCAAGTTTGAGAATAAGACCTTGGAGGAAATTGGAGAATCTATACCCTACCCAACACAGAGCTGCTCAGAAGTACTGAATGTCACTTGAGACTGAAGGACACTTGGAAGTCTGACTAGATCCTGCAGACTTTCAGGTTAAAGAAAGGGTCTATTGTAAGGAAAACAGGAATACTTATAAGGTCTGCATCCTCAACTATAAAAGAGCTGTATAGGAGGTCATCCAGGCTTTGGGAAACATCTAACAGGAAGCCAAACAATTTGGTTTGGGACCAAAATCAACAAGCTTGAGACCTCTGTAATGTTTTCTCCTAAATAACTTCATTAAGATACAGTTCAACATGGTACAATTCACCTACTTAAAGTGTACAACTTAACGATTTTTAATATATTGACATAGTTGTACAACCATCACCACAATCTAATCTAATTAGAATATTTTCATGCCCCCCCAAAGAATCCATGCATCCATGAGTAATCACTCATCATCCCACTTCTACTCACCCACATGCCCTAAGCAACCACTAAACTACTTTCTGCCTCTATAAATTTGCTTTCTGTAGGCATTTCATATACATGGCATCATACAATATGCAGGCTTGTGTGACTGACTTCCTTCACTTAGCATAATATGTTCAAGGTTCATCCATGTTGTAGTATGTATTGGTACCTCATTTCTTTTAATGGCCAAAAGCATTCATTGTATGGATATACCACATTTTACTTATCCATACATCAGTGGATGGACAGTTGGGCTGTTTCCACTGCCATAAATAATGCTGCTATGAACATTTGTGTACAAGCTCTTGTACGGACATATGTTTTCAATTCTCTTAGGTATAAACCTAAGTTGCTGAATCAAATAGTTTAACATTTTGTGTAACTACTAAACTGTTTTCTATAGTGGCTTCACTATTTTACATTCCTACCAGCAACATAGAGAGTTCCAATTCCTCTACATCCTTGCCAACACTTATTACTGTCCGTCTTTTTGATTATAGTCATTCTACTGGGTGTGATGTGGTATCTCGTTATTGTTTTGATTTGCATTTCCCTAATAATGATGTTGAGCATCTTTCATGTGCTTATTGTTTTGATTTGCATTTCCCTAATAATGATGTTGAGCATCTTTCATGTGCTTATTGGCTAATTGTATATCTTCTTCAGAGAAATGTCTATTCAAATGTCATTTGCTCATTTTTAAATTGGGTTGTCTTTTTATTATTGAGTTGTAAGAATTCTTCATGTGTTCTGGATACAAGTTCCTTATTAGATGTATAATTTGCAAATATGTTTTTCCATTCTATGGGCTGTGTTTTCACTTTCTTTTTTTTTTTTTTTTTTTTTGTGGTACGCAGGCCTCTCACTGTTGTGGCCTCTCCCGTTGCGGAGGACAGGCTCTGGACGTGCAGGCCCAGCGGCCATGGCTCACAGGCCCAGCCGCTCTGCGGCATGTAGGATCTTCCCGGACCAGGGCACGAACCCGTGTCCCCTGCATCGGCAGGTGGACCCTCAACCACTGCGCCACCAGGGAAGCCCTCACTTTCTTGATAGTATCATTTACAGCATAAATTTTTTAAAATTTTGTAGTCCAATTTATCTGCTTAATATTTATTTATTTATTTATTTATATTTGGCTGCTTTGGGTCTTTGTTGCTGTGCGAAGGCTTTCTCTTGTGGTGAGCAGGGGCTACTCTTCATTGTGGTGTGTGGGCTTCTCATTGTGGTGGATTCTCTTTGTTGTGAAACATGGGCTCTAGGCACACAGGCTTCAGTAGTTGTAGCACACAGACTCTAGAGCGCAGACTCAGTAGTTGTGGTGTACGGGCTTAGTTGCTCCACAGCATGTGAGATCCGCCAGACCAGGGCTTGAACCCATGTCCCCTGCATTGGCAGGTGGATTCCTAACCACTGCATCACCAGGGAAGTCCCTCTCTATGTTTCTTTTGTTACTTGTGCTTTTGGTGTCATTTCTAATAAATCATTGCTTAACCAAGGTCATGAAAATTTACTCCTGTGTTTTCTTCTAAGAGTTGTGTTATTTCAGCTTTTACATTTGTGTCTCTGATCCATTTTTAGTTAACATTTGTGTACGGTATGATATAGGGATCTACTTTATTCTTTTGCATGTGGTTATTATCCAGTTCTTCCTGCACAGTTTGACTGTTCTTTCCCCCAATGACTTATTTTGTTGTCCTAGTTAAAAAGCACCATGAGTGTATGTTTCTGGACTCCCAGTTCTACTCCACTGATCCTCGTGGAGTAGATGTTTATCCTCGTTCCAGAACCACAGTGTCATGATTATTATATCTTTGTAGTAAGTTTTGCAGTCAAGAAGTGTGAATCCTTCAACACTGTTTTTTTCAAGATTGTTTTGACTACTCTAGGTCCCTTGCATTTCTATATGAATTTTAAGATCAATTTGTCAATTTCTGGAAAAAAAGTCACTTGAGATTTTGTTAGATATTGTGTTGAATCTGTAGACCAACTTGGAGAGTTTTTCCATCTTAACAATAATTAGTTGATGACAATGTCATCTCTTCCATTTATGTAGATCTTCTTTAATTTCCTTTAACAATATTTTCTAATTTTCATTGTACAAGTCTCATGTACAAGAATACTTTTATTACATTTATACTTAAATATTTTATTCTTTTTGATTTTATTGTAAATAGAATTGTTTTCTTAATTTTTTTCAGAATGTTCATTGTATAGAGATAGAAGAAATTTTTGTATATCTTTTATCTTGCAAACTTAATCAACTCATTTCTTAGTTCTAATAGTTTGGGTTTTTTTTAGAAGATTCATTAGGATTTTCTCTATACAAGGTCTTGTCATCTGTGGATAGAGATAATTTAACTTCTTCCTTTCCAATCTGGATACTCTTTCATTTTCTCTTCTTTGTCTCTAATTACCTTTTAGTACAATGCTAAATAGAAGTGGCAAGGACAAACATTCTTATCTTGTTCCTAATCTTAGAGGAAAACATTTTGTCTTTCACCATTAAGTAGATGTTAGGTGTGTGTTTTTTTTTTATTGAAGTATAGTTTTTTTACAATGTTGTGCCAATCTCTGCTTTATAGCAAAGTGACTCAGTTATACACATATATACATTTTTAAAATATTCCTTTCCATTATGGTATCACAG
Organism: Aethalodelphis obliquidens; assembly: GCF_003676395.1. Lineage (NCBI taxonomy): Eukaryota > Metazoa > Chordata > Mammalia > Artiodactyla > Delphinidae > Aethalodelphis > Aethalodelphis obliquidens. The sequence continues at coordinate 3,921,657 of NW_020838018.1, forward strand.
AATATTGAATATAGTTCCCTGTGCTGTACATTAGGACCTTGTTGTTTACCCATTAGTTTGCATCTACCAACCCCAAACTCCTAGTTCATCCCTCTCCCTCCCCCACTACCCCTTGGCAACCACAAGTCTGTTCTCTATGTCTACGAGTCTGTTTCTGTTTTGCAGGTAGGTTCATTTGTGCCATATATTAGATTCCACATATAAGTGATATCATATGGTATTGTCTCTCTCTTTCTGACTTACTTCAGTTAGTATGATAATTTCTAGTTGGATCCATGTTGCTGCAAATGGCATTATTTCATTCTTTTTTTATGGCTGGGTAGTATTCCATTGTATGTATGTACCACATCTTCTTTATCCATTCATCTGTCAATGGACATTTAGGTTGTTTCCATGTTTTGGCATTTTGAACAGTGCTGCTATGAACATAGGGGTGCATGTATCTTTTTGAATCATAGTTTTGTCTGGGTATATTCCCAGAAGTGGGATTGCTGGATCATATGGTAATTCTATTTTTAGTTTTCTGAGGAGCATCTGTACTGTTTTCCATAGTGGCTGTACCAACTTACATTCCCACCAACAGCATAGAAGGATTCCCTCTTATCCATACTCTCTCCAGCATTTGTTATTTGTAGACTTTTAAATGATGGACATTCTGACCAGTGTGAGGTGGTACTTCATTGTAGCTTTGATTTGCATTTCTCTAATAATTAGTGATGGCATCTTTTCATGTGCCTACTGGCCTTCTGTATGTCTTCTTTGGAGAAATGTCTGTTAAGGTCTTCTGCTCATTTTTCAGTTGAGTTGTTTGTTGTTGTTGTTGTTGAGTTGTAGCTGTGGGCTTTTTGTAGATGGCCTCTATCAGGTGAGAAAGTTCCCTTCTATTCCAAGTTCCTTGAGAATTTTTATTATGAAAGTGAGTTGGATTTTTCAAAAGCCTTTTCTGTGTGTATTGTCCTTTTTATAATAATATAATTTATTGCATTAATTGAGCCTTCATAATGATTCCTATGTTTTCAAACCACAGGTAGTGATTTGTAGCAAACCCCTCATTACAGTAAATTTTGATAAAGAATTGAAGAAGTTAAAGAGGCTGAACTTTAGTTTAAAAGCACTTTTTCTGAGAGAGGGAAGTAGAAATACAGAAAACTAATGGCAGCTATTTAAACTGTGAAGGGAAAGTGATTAGAATCCATACAGACAAGAACTATATGGCAGGGGCTTCCCTGGTGGCACAGTGGTTAAGAACCCTCCTGCCAATGCAGGGGACATGGGCTCGAGCCCTGGTCCAGAAAGATCCCACATGCTGCGGAACAACTAAGCCCATGCACCACAACTACTGAGCCTTGCTCTGCAACAAGAGAAGCCACCACAATGGGAAGCCCGTGCACTGCAACGAAGAGTAACCCCCGCTCGCCGTAACTAGAGAAAGCCCACGTGCAACAATGAAGACCCAATGCAGCCAAAAATTAAAAAAAAAGAACTATATGGCACAGACACATTGGGTACATTGAGTAGATTTTAATAAAGAAGTTCTTTACAAAAGTGAGCAGGGAGTGGGCAGCATAGTGCAGTCCCCTGAGGGTAGAAACAGCAGGCCATTGCCATCCCTAGGCATGGAAAGGAAAAGCAACCAAGAGTCCTGAGGACAGGGGTCCTAGCTTCCCTGGAGGGATGGAGCTAAAGGTTTACTAAGCAGCCATCAGTCCCATCCTTTCCTTGCTGCTCTACTGCCCTTGCTTTCCATTGTAGAGCCCAACAGGAAGCCACTTGATGTAGTCCATACCTGTCAGTCTCTTGGCGTATAGAACAATGTAGAAAAGGGTGATGGGTAAATCTGGTGAGACAAAGGGGAAGTTCCTATGTGTGCAAAGGGAGAAAAAGACATGTGGGAATTTGACTATGTCATGAAAGTGATCCCTGGGTATTTTACAAACTGCACAATAAAACTTCTCATCCTGGATTTCTATATCTTGTCACCAAAAGGCCTCTGGATCATGGTCCTTTTCCAAATTATATTTACAGAAATAAATATCAAATCATCACTGGGTAGGTAAGACATCAAAACCAGAAACACAGATATATACACGTAATGTTAAAAAGTAGAAGGCAATACAGGGTTGCTATGATTATTGGGGGGAAAGATCTCTCCAAACACAGAAGAAAAGGTAAGTGGGAAAGAAACCATTCTTTCAAAAATCTAAGAGGAGAGTTATAAGGAAGCTAGTGTATGTTTAACAAATAAGGACCCTTTCAAGGGAAAACAGGTAGATAATTTGGAAATAACAGTCAGGACAGTAAATATTCAGGTCTGAACAAGGTAGAGTGGATTCTGGAGCCAGCCTGCTTGAGTTTTTTTCTTGGCTCCATCACTAACTCTCTGTGAGACTTGGAGCAAGTTTCTTAACTTCTCTACCTCAGTTCTTCATCTGTAAAATTGAGATAACAATAGCACCTCTCTCAAATGACTGTTTGGGGCATTAAAATGAATTAATTGTCATGAGGGACTCAGATCAGACCCGGTAAATAGTCAGTGCTCAATAAATGTTAGCCCTTCTTGCTACATTTTTATTTCTGTGTCTAACTGAAGGACCACTGGTGTATATAGGTATGTTGGGACCTGATTTGCAAGTTATCCCAGTACTCTATGTGTATAAGGAAGCAGTTTGTTGGGGGTGGGGGGAATGTGAGGAGGATGGGTGGTATGAGGGAAGACAGAGAAAAATTTTAAACTGCTTTTAAAACCTGCAATTTCTGAAATACAAATAGGTCTGGAAGGATGTTACTATTGCAGGTAGCTACCATACATCATTTTTGAAAGAAGGTGAGATATAAAAAATAACATCCTAAAGATATTGCATTTTCTCAGATAATGTTCAGGGGCTCCACAATTTGGGTTGTTCAATGCAACCCAGGCCCTGGGTAGGAAATTGCCCTCAGAATTGGAAACTCTCTGTGATACTGCAGGCAGCTCAAAGACAGCTTCTCCCATTTACTTCCCTTCCCTCCAGAGAACTGTCCCCACAAGGGACTGTGCAGCCCCATTGCTACTACAGGGATGGCAGTGGCCCTGCCACCACAGTGAGAGCACATCAAACAATCAACCACTGAGGTGCCTACAGCAGCCTCTAGACTTCTAGCAGCCACCATCACTGGGACCACTTCAACAAGGGCACCCACAGAATGTCAGGCCAGGTGGACTTTGCTGCTCAGAAGTCCCTGTTCCTCCAGCACTTCTGAGGGGAGTGTGCTGATGGGAGAGACAGGACACTTCCCTCCAGGAGCTGAGGTTGGACGACTGGTCCCTCGATTCTGAAAGATCCTAAAATAACCCTGTTCCTATATTCCTGGTCAAGAAAGTGAAGCCCAGGTAAAGAGACACCCTCAGCTATGAATTGTGTCTGCACTTTCTTCAGAAAATCATTATCGGTGCTGGAAATTTAAAACTGACATTGAGGAAAGTGGTGGCCAGTTGTTTTCTCATTCCTTAGAGAGCACAACCAGAGCTGCTCACAGTGGTGTGCTGGGTTGGCTTGTAGAGCCAAAGGTTACCTCTGAAGGAATTTTATGAGCCTGTTGTTACATTGTCCTTGTTAAAAATAATCTTATGTGAAATTACAATTAAATAAATTACTTTATAAATAATAGTAATGTCTTAAAACTCATCACTTCCTAACTATTTTACTATTCTCTATATCCTTATAATTATTTATGTCTCTTGTATCTGAGTAGTGGAGATACTACATACTCGTGTGCTATCGTGTGTCACTTCTCAAGTCTGTGTTCAGTGGAATCAGAGTTGTAGGTTGATTAAGCCACCATGGGAGTATTTACTCCACAAAAATCAGTAAATGTTACAACTTTTTTGTTGAGCTAGTTGTTAAGCATTTACTAGGATGCCACACTGACATGTACAAAGGCATGCATGTTAGCACAGGGGAAAATTCATACAATATTTTAGATAGGAATGCTAAAGAAAAGTGTGTAACTCCTTATTGTTTTTTCCTGGGAAGATTTAAGAGGAGGATAAACTAAATTCAGTAGTTTGAAGAAGATTTCTTGTGTGTTCAGTGCTAGAGTAGATACTCAGCCTGAATGTTTAAAATTATTTATGCAAATGATGCCTCTTATGGAGACAGGATTAAATGATTCTTCAACAAATCTTCAACGAATCTATTCATCTATAAAGAAATACTTCATATAAAGCCTAGTAGCCAAGATAATTGTTTTTCTCCAGATTGTTGAACTGCAGCACCATTTCTTCTGTTTGCCATTCAAAGCACTCAGGCCATTCAATGGGTCTGTTTGAGCTGTTCCTGGGACATAAACAGATTTTGAAATGTAGATAGTTAATGTTTGATGCAGCCCTTTCCTATTGCTTTAAAAATTACTTAGAGTACTCAAATAAATTAATCTTTTTTTTCGGGTACCCAAAGCAATTGTCTTTCATTAAACTCCATGCTTATAAGAGCTGCATAATTCAGTCTCCAAGTTGACATCCCTACCTCCTTCCACTGAGCTACCAATGTACATAGCAAAACACAGGATGAAAATCCCAATCATGAGAAAAATTCTTCCCTTCATTATAATGTATCTTCTTTACCAAACAATGACATAATCTTAATAGCTTAATCTTTCATTTTATTAGAAAGACTCTGTCTGTGTGCACAACTGTGGAAAGGGTTTGGAGAAGCTGCCGTTGATGTGAAATGCTCAAAATCTCTTGGTACTGTTTATAAAGGCCAGGAAATGGGTAGAGGCAGAGAGTCTGTCGTCAGGGAACCATTCAAATAGAGATGCTAGGTGGATTTAACATTTAAATCCATGTAATTCACTATATTAACAGAAAAAGAAAAACAATGTGATCATGTCAAAAATGCAGAAAAAACATTTGACAATGAAAAAATCAATAAACATTTAGCTACACTGATGAAGAAAAAAGATAAGAGGCCGTTAATTATCAGTATCATGAATCAGAGAATGGACATCATCACAGATTCCACAGACACAAAACATAAAATACTGGAGTATTATAGAAAACTTCTGTTAATAAATGTGACAACTTAAATTAAGTGGAAAAACTCCTTGAAGGACATAAACTACCAAAACTCACTCTAGAAGAAGTAGATAATTTGAATGGTGCTATATCTGTGAAAGAATTGAAAATTTAATTCACAGTTAAAATCTCCCACAAAGAAAACCCCAGGCCAGATGGCATCACTAGTGAATTCTACCAAACATTTGAGGAAATAAAAATATCAATTCTACATAAACTCTTTCAGAAAATATTAGACTAGGGGAAAATTTCCAACTCACTTTATGAAGCCAGTTTTACCCTATAACAAAACCAGACAAAGACATTATGAGAAAATAAAATTATACACCAATTCCCTCATGATCACAGATGAAAAATATTTTTAAAAATCTAGCAAAATGAATCTAGAAATACTAAAACAGGATAATACATCATTTCAAAAACAAGAATGTCTATTCTCACTCCTCAAAATCTACATTGTACTAGAGATTCTAGCCAATGAAATGTGGCAAGAAAAATAAATTAAAGATATACCAATTGGAAAGGAAGATGTAAAACTGTCCTCATCTGGAGAAAACATGAATGTTTTTTTAGAGAGTCCTATGGTATGTAGAGAAAAAGATTCTAGAATAAATACATAAATTTAGTAATGTTACAGAATATGGAGACAACACACAAAAAAATCAATTATCCAGTCTCTAGTCCAGATAAAACAGCACAGACTCCTTTCTCCCTGCTTCTACCCACTGAGGATAACTAAGAACCCTGTAAATAACCGAAGAAGACATCAAAAGAGAACTCTGAAATATGGTAAGAGTAAGAAGATTGGTTTGGGACCCTAGGATGGGAATAACAATATTACAGCAGGGTGTTTTATGATCCCCCCTCCACCCAACAGAACAAAGTGACCCAGACCTGGCATTCTCCAACCTTCAACTTAATAACACAAGGAAGTCCTGGTAGACCCAATCCTCTTCTGGATTGAATGAGATTCCCACCAATAACACCAGGTAGTCTAGTAGCACCAGTAAGGGAGATCAATCAGGAGTCCACCTTTAAAATGGCTAAAGAAATTCCTTCAAACAGAAAGAAAATTTTAAAAACAGGAATATTGAAAGTTCAGGGAGGAAGAAAGAACAGTTGAAATAGGAGAAAATGGTTACATAAAATATACCATCCTCCTCATGAGTTTTATACATTACATTGATAATCAAAACAAAAATTATAAGGAAGTTAATTGTAGGGAAGTTAAAAAGACTTAAATGAATGTGAGGTATCTATACTTCACCCAAGGTACTAAAATGGATATCAGAGAACTGCAATAAGTCATATACATATATTTTAATACCTAGAGCAACCACTGATAACATTATACAAAAAACCTCTCAGACACACTATAAATAAACCAATGTGGAATTCTAACAATGTTTAATCTATGGGAAGGCATGAAAAGGGAAATAAGAAAGAGAGGAACTAAACAGGAAACAAACTATAAAAATATAATAATGTAATGTAAATGAGGTAAACATACACCCCAAAAGGCAGAGTTGAGCAGATTAAAAAGAAACATTATAAACTGTGTGTCTGTTTATAAGAAACTTATCTTAAATTCAACATATGTTGGTTGCAAGTAAAAGGATGGAAAATGATATACCATGTAAACATTTCTAACAAGGCATGAGTGATCATATAAATATCAGATTAGGCAGATTTCAAAGAAAAGAAATTTGCTAAAAATAAAGAGGGACATTACATAGTAATTAAAGTGTCAATCCACCACAAAGACAGAACAATCTTAAATGTGTGCTCACCAGAAAACAGAGCTTCAAAATTTATGATGCAAAACAATAGAGTTGGAAGTTTAAAGAAGCAAATCTTAAATTATGGGGATTCTTCAGTCCCTTCTCAGGAACTGATAGAACTACTAGAGAAAAAATCAGCAAGGATATAAAAGAATAACACAATCAACTAACAGGATCTAATTGACATATATAGAATGCTCCACCCAACAATAGCACAACACACATTTTTTTCAAATTGCCCATGGAACATTCACCAAGACCATATTCTGGGCCATAAAACAAGCCTCAACAAATTTAAAATAATTATAATCATACAGAATATGTCTTCTGACCATAACAGAATCAAACTAGAAATCTATAACAGAAAGAAAATAGGAAAATCTCTAAACACATGGAACTTAAACAACACACTTCTACATAATCCATGGGTCAAAGAAGAGGTTCAAAAGAAATTAAAACCAAATGAAAATGAAAATAAAACATTTCAAGATATGTGGGATGGAGCTCAATAGCTCTGAGAGGAAAATGTATTGCACTAAATGCTTACACTAGGAAAAAGGAAAGGTCTTAAATCAATAACCAAGTTTCTTAATTCAGGAAGAGCAAAACAAACTCAAAGTAAGCACAAGGAAATAATAGATAAGAGCAGAAGTCAATAACTGAAAACAGGAAAATGATAGAACAAAATCAGTGAGACCAAAAACTGGTTCTTTGAAAAGACTGGTAAAATTGACAAACCTCTATCAAGACTGACAAAGAAAAAAAGAGAGAAAGACACAAATTAGCAATAACAAAAATGAAACAGAGGGTATCACCATTGATCCTTCTCTTAGTCTGTTTGGGACATTACAACAAAAATATCCTAGACTGGGTGGCTTATAAACAACAAATATGTATTTCTCTTAGTTCTGGAGGCTTAAGACTCAAGATCAAGGTGTTGGCAGATCCAGTCTGGTGAGTGCCTACTTCTTGGTTCATAAGTGACCTTTTTCTCACTGTGTCCCCACTTGGCAGAAGGGGCAAGGGAGCAATCAGGGGTCTCTTTTATAAGGGCATCGTTCCCATTAATGAAGCCTCCACCCTCATGAGCTAATCACCTCCCAATACCATCACATTGGGGTTTAGGACTTCAATATATGAATTTGGGGTGGGACACAAACTTTCAGTCCATTACAGTCCTGAAGACTTCAGAAGGGCAAGGGAAAGCCACTAACAACTTATATGTTAAAATTGACAACTTGTATGAAATGGACCAATTCTTTGAACATTACAAACTACCACAACTTGTCCAATATTAAATAGATAATTTGAATAGCTTTACTATGAAGGAAATTGAATTCATAATTTAAAATCTACTGAAAAAAGGAAAAAAAGGCCCAGTTGGTTCAATTGGAGAATTCTAAATTAAACATTGTTAAACATTGTATAAACCATTCTTTTCCATAAAACAGAAGAGTGAACACTTCCCACCTCATTCTATGAAGCCAGTATTATCTTGATGCTAAATGTAGACAAAGACAATTCAAGAAAAAAAAAACACTACAGACTAATACTGCTCATGAATAAAGATGTAAAAATTCTTGACAAGTATTAACAGAGAGAATTCATCAATATACAAAAAGAATTATACACCATAAGCAAGTGGGATTTATTCCAGATATGCAATGTTAGTTCAATATTCAAAAAACAATCAGTGCAATACACCATGTTAATATACTATAGAAGAAAAATCATATGGCCATATCAATTGATGTGGAAATTCCCCAACCAATTATGATAAAAACTGTTAGGAAATTAGGAATAGACAGGAACTTCCTCAACCTGATAAAGTACATGAATAAAAACCTACAGCTAATATAGTCTTTCATCATACTTACTGATGAAAGGCTAACTACTTTCCCCTAAAATTGGGAACAAAGCAAGGATGTCCAATCTCACAGGTGCTCAAAGTTCTGGGCAGCACAGTAAGGCAAGAAAAGAAAAAAAAGCATACAGATTACAAAGACAGAAGGAAAACTGTTTCTAGTTGCAGATGACACAATGGTCTATGTAGAAAACTCCAAGGTACATCCCACCTCCCACTGCTAAAAGAGAGAGAGAGAGAGAGAGAGATAAACAGCTAGAACTAATAAGAGGGTTCAGCAAGTTTGCATGATACAAAAAGAACATAAAAATCAATCATATTTCTATATACTAATAACAAACATGTAGAATCCAAACTTAAAATACAATAGACTATATAGTGCCTCAAAAGTAAAGGAAATACTTATGTATACATTTAACAGGGTGTATAAAAATTCTACGTGCTAAAAATTATAAAATGTTGATCAAATAAATCAACACATATAAATGGAGAAACATTTATGAATTGGAGGATTCACATGGTAAAAATGTCAATTATCCCCAAATCAATCTACACATATAATATTTTTATCAAAATCCCAGCAATTTTTTAAGACATAGACAACCTCATTCTAATATTTATATGATAAGAAAAAGGCCCTAGAATAACCAAAACAATCTTGAAAAAGAAGAGTAAAGTGGGAAGAATCACTCTTTCCAATATTAAGACTTACTACATAGCTACAGTAATCAAGACAGTGTGGCACACTGAAGAGATAAACATATAGATGAATGAACAGAATAGAGAATCTAGAAATAGATCTACAGAAATGTGCTCAATTAATTTTTGACAAAGGAGCAAGAGCAATTCAATGGAGGAAATATAGACTTTTCAGCCAATGATGCTGGATTAATTGGACATTCATAGGCAAAAAATAAACTTCAGCCTAAATCTCACATGTTATACAAAAATTAACTCAAAATGAATCACAGGCTTAAACGTAAAATATAAAATTGTGAAACTTCTAGAAGAAAACAGAAGAGAGAATGTTTAGGATCTAGGACCAGGAAATAGATCTTGCACTTGAAACCACAAGCATGATCCATAAAAGGAGAAAATAATACATTAGACCTCATCAAAATTTAAAACTTTTCCTTCTCTAAAAGGACTTGATAAGAGGATGAATACAGACTGGGAAGAAATATTGCAAAACACATATTCAACACGGTACTAGAATCTAGACTATATAAAGAACTCTCAAAATTCAACAGTAAAAAACAATCCAATTAAAAATCAAAGACATGAACAGGCATTTCACTTAAAGAGTAAATACAGTTGTCAAATAAGCTCATAAAAAGATGTTCAACATCATTAGCCCTTAGGGAAACATAAGTTAAAATCATGCGCTATCACTACACACCTATTATAACAGCTTAAATAAAAAATAGTGACAGCACAAAATGCTGGTGAATAAAAGGAGAAACCAGATCACTTGTACATTGCTGATGAAAATGTAAAGTGTTACAGCCATTATGGAAAAAATTTAGCAGTTTCTTAGAAAACTAAACCTGCAATTACCATATGACCCATCAATTGCACTCATGTGCATTTATCCTCAAGAAATGGCAACTTATGGTTACACAAAAAAATGTGAACAGAAATGTTCATAGCATCTTTATTCACTATAGCCCAAAACTGTAAACATTCACATGTCCTTTAATGGATGAATTGTTAAATAACTGTGGTATATCCATACCATGAATTCAGAAACAAAAAGGAAACTATTGATATACCCAACTTAGATGAAGCACTAGGGATGCTGAGTTTAAAAAGCCATTCCCAAAAGGTTACATACTATAATTTTATTTTAATGATATTCTTAACATAAGATTATAAAGATGGAGAACAGATTACTAGTTGTCAAGGGTGAGGGTTGTGGGAGCCTGGGGGAGGTAGGTACAGTTATAAAAGGGCAATACAAAGGAATCCTTGAGGGCAATGAAATTATTCTGTACTTTGTGGTGATGAGTACACAAACCTACACATGTAATAAAATTGCATAAGACTAAATACATACGTGCACATGCACACAAACACACACGAATAGAAGTGAAATGGGAAATCTCAATAAGATTGGTGGTTGTCTCAGACTTCTGTTCGTTGGGAGTTTTTTAATCACAGTTTCAATTTCAGTGCTTGTGATTGGTCTGTTCATATATTCTATTTCTTCCTGATTCAGTCTTGGGAGATTGTAACTTTCTAAGAATTTTTCCATTTTTTCCAGGTTGTCCATTTTATTGGCATACAGTTTCTTGCATTAGTCTCTTATGATCCTTTGTATTTCTGTGGTGTCAGGTTTGATTTCTCTTTTTCATTTATAATTGTATTGATTTGAGTCCTCTTCCTTTTTCTCTTGATGAGTCTGGCTAAAGGTTTATCGATTTTGTTTATCTTTTCAAAGAACCAGCTTTTAGTTTTATTGATCTTTACTATTGTTTTCTTTGTCTCTATTTCAGTTATGTCTGCTGTGATTTTTAGGATTTCTTTCCTTCTACTCACTTTGGGTTTTGTTTGCTCTTCTTTCTCTAGTTGCTTTAGGTGTAAGTTTAGCTTGTTTATTTGAGCACTGTTTACAATAACCAAGACATGGAAGCAACTTAAATGTCCATTGACAGAGGAATGGATAAAGAAGATGTGGTACATATATGCAATGGAATATTACTCAGCCATTAAAAAGAATGAAATAATCCATCTGTAGAAACATGGATGGACCTAGAGATTGTCATACTGAGTGAAGTAAGTCAGAGAGAGAAAGAGAAATATCATATGATATGGCTTATATGCAGAATCTAAAAAGAAATGATACAAATGAACTTATTTACAAAAGAGAAACAGACTCACAGACTTAGAGAATGAACTTTTGGTTACCAGCAGGGAAGTGTAGGGGGAAGGGATGGTTAGGGACTTTGGGATTGACATGTGCACACTGATATATTTAAAATGAATAACCAACAAGGACGTACTGTATAACACAAGGAACTCTGCTCAATATTATGTAACAACCTAAATGGGAAAATAATTTGAAAAAGAATAGATACATATATATGTATAACTGAATTCCTTTGCTATTCACCTGAAACTATCACAACATTGTAATCAACTATACTCCAATACAAGATAAAAAATTTTTTAATTAAATTAAATTAAAAAGTAAAAAAAAAAAAAGATTGGTGGGTTATCTCAATGTCGATATCCTGGTTGTGGTATTGCACTTTAATTTTGCCACATGTTTCCATTGAGGGAAGCTGGATAAAGGATAGAAAGAATCTTCATTCTATTTCTTTCCATTGAATAGGTATCAAAACAAAATGTTTAATTAAAAAGTCAACTTTTTCATTTTATTACTAATGAACAATTGGAAATTTTAACAAAATAATATTTCTATTTGCAATAGCATGAAAATATGAAGCAGGAATATATCAAACAAAAATGTGTAAAGTATGTATACTGAAAGCTATAAAAACATTGCTGAGAGAAATTTTTTAAAGATCTAAATAAAATGGACACAGAGACCATGTTAACTGGTCAGAAGATTCAATATTGTCAGAATGTCAATTTTTCCCAAGTTAAAGTCTGATTTCAATAGAATTCCAATCAAAATCCTAGCAAGCTCCTTTGTGGAAATTGCTAAGATGATCCTAAAATTTGTGTGGAAAATGAAAGGTCTAGAATAGCCAAAGCAATTTTGATAAAGAAGAACAAGTTGGATGACTTACACTACCTGATTTCAAGACTTATTGTAGTAATCAAGACAGTGGGGAATAGACATAAGGATAGACAAAGAAATGTGTGGAATAGAATAGAAAGTTCAGAAATAGACCCATGGGGTGTATGTGTGTGTGTGTGTGTGTGTGGTCATTTTTTTCAGTGTTAAAAAGGCAATTCAACTGGAAAATAATTTTTTTCATAAAATGCTGTTAGAACAAATGGATATCCCCATTAAAAAAATGAACCTCAACACTTATGTAATATATAAAAATTAACTCAAAACAGATCATAGACCTAAATATAATTGCTAAAACTATAAAATTAGACGTAAATGTAATAGTTAAAACTACAAAACTAGATCATGAAAATCTTCATGATCTTGAGATCAGCAATGATTTTTAAAATATGGTACCAAAGAATGGTTCATAAAATTTTAAAAATTGATAAATTGGACTTCAAATTTTAAAAAACATTGCTTTTCAAAAGACAATGCTAAGAAAATGAAAGACAACCCACAGACTGGAAGAAAATATTTACAACTAATAACTCTGAGAAAAACTTGTATGCAAAATATACAGTTTTTCAATTTAAAAATAGAAATATGAACCAAAAAAAAGTGTGCAAATGATAAAAAACATACACTTATATGACCCAGTAATTGCACTTTAAGTTATTTTTCCAAGAGATACTTCATCAAAGAAGATAGGCAAATAGCAAATCAAAGATGAAAGATACTCTAACGTTAGTCACTAGGGAAGTGTACATTTAAAATATGAGATATCACTACACAACCACTAAAATGGCTAAAAATTTTAAAGACTGGCAACACAAATATTAGAGAAGATATGTTTCAACTACAACTATCTCCATACATTGCTAGTGGCAAAGCAGGATGCTACAACTTTGGAAAATAGTATGGTGGTTTCTTACAATGTTAACCATATACTTATATGACCTAGTAATTTCATTCCTAGGTATTTTCCTAAGATAAATGAAAATATAAGTTTACACAAAGACTTAAATACAAATGTTTATAGTAGCTTTATTCATAATAGCCCCAAACTAGAAACAACCCAAGAATCCATCAATCATTGAATGGTAAACATTGTGGTGTATCTATACAACGAGATTCTACTTAACAGGAAAAATAATGGAGTGTTAATACACAATACAACATGAATGAATCTCAAAATAATTATGCAGTGTGAAAGAGGTCAGTCACAAAAGAATACATGCTATATGATTCCACTTATAGGAAATTTTAGGGCAATATTATAGCAAATTATATTATATAATAATTATATAATAATTATAATATATATAATTATATATATAAATATATAATTATATATATTATATATAATTTTATATATATTTTATATATATATTATATATTATTATTGTGCTAGGTGGCCAGAAGATGAAAGAGGAGATTAGCTATACAGAGATACAAGGAAATTTGATGTGGTGCTGGAAACGTGTTACATTATAACTGTGGTCATGGTTACACCATTATTTACAACTGTCAAAAGTCATTAAATAGTACACTTTAAATTGATTAATATTGTATATATAACAATAATTATACCTCAATAAAAATATACCCCAATAGGGCTTCCCTGGTGGTGCAGTGGTTGAGAGTCCGCCTGCCGATGCAGGGGACACAGGTTCGTGCCCCGGTCCGGGAAGATCCCACATGCCGCGGAGCGGCTGGGCCCGTGAGCCATGGCCGCTGGGCCTGTGCGTCTGGAGCCTGTGCTCCGCAATGGGAGAGGCCACAACAGTGAGAGGCCCGCGTACCGCAAAAAAAAAAAAAAAAAAAATATATACCCCAATAAACCTGATTTAATTATCTCTAATTAAAGGCATTAGGGCTACCAAGACAGTGAAGAATAAGGGAAGAAGGAAATCCAGAATCAAGACACTTCTAAGAGGCTTGAGGCAGTGTGGAGCTGCATAAGACAAACAATTTACAGCCTTTTGATAGAGATGGACAAATATGCACGTATATAAGTACAATGTAATGAGTGCCATATCAGTATGAGCCATTCATGTAGACCACACTACCATAACTAGCCAAAGGATTTTTAAATTTATCTTTTTTGACAGCCTTATTGAGGTATAATTTACATTCCATAACATTTTAGTAAACCTGATGATTTTTAGTATATTTATTCAGTTGTGCAACCATCACCACAATCCATTTTTAGAAAAACTCCATTACTCCAAAAGTTGTCCTCATTCCTTTTTTCAGGCAATTCTTGCCCCAAACCCCAGCCTCAGGCAACCACTGACCTCCTCAAAGTTTTGCCTTTTCTAGAAATTTCATATTAATGGGATTATATAATACACAGTCTTTTGTATCTGGCTTCTTTCATTTAGCATAATGTTTTTGAGGTTCGTCCATACTGTATGCATTAGCTGTTGGTTCTTTTGCTCACTGGATAGTACTCCATTGAATATTGAATTGTTTATCCATTCATCAGTTAATGGGCAATTAGATTTTTCCACTTTGGCGATAGTTTTAAATTTTTTTTATTGGGGTATAATTGTTTTACACTATTGTGTTAGTTTCTACTGTACAGCGAAGTGGAGTTCCCTGTGCTATACAGCAGATTCTCTTTAGTTATCCATTTTATACATATGAGTGTATATATGTAAATCTCAATCTCCCAATGCATCCCACCCCCCCCCTTTTCCCCCCTTGGTGTCCATATGTTTGTTCTATATGTCTGTGTCTCTATTTCTGCCTTGCAAACAGGTTTATCTGCACCATTTTTCTAGATTGTACATGTATGCATTAATATACGATATTTTTTTTTCTCTTTCTGACTTACTTCACTCTGTATGACAGTCTCTAGGTCGATCCACATCTCTGCAAATGACCCAGTTTCATTCCTTTTTATGACTGAGTAATATTCCATTCAATATATGTACCACACCTTCTTTATCCATTCGTCTGTGGATGGGCATTTAGGTTACTTCCATGACCTAGCTATTGTAAATAGTGCTGCAATGAACTCTGGGGTTCATGTGTCATTTTGAATTATGGTTTTCTCTGGGTATATGCCCAGTAGTGGGATTGCTGGGTCAGATGGTAATTCTATTTTTAATTTTTTAAGGAACCTCCATATTGTTCTCCATAGTGGCTGTACGAATTTATATCCCCACCAATAGTGCAAGAGGGTTCCCTTTTCTCCACACCCTCTCCAGCATTTGTTGTTTGTAGATTTTCTGATGATGCCCATTCTAACCAGTGTGAGGTGATACCTCACTGTAGTTTTAATTTGCATTTCTCTAATAATTAGTGATGTTGAGCATCTTTTCATGAGCTTCTTGGCCATCTGTATGTCTTCTTTGGAGAAATGTCTATGTAGGTCTTCTGCCCATTTTTTGATTGGGTTGTTTGTTTTTTTGATATTGAGCTGCATGAGCTGCTTGTATATTTTGGAGATTAATCCTTTGACTGTTGATTCATTTGCAAATATTTCCTCCCATTCTGAGGGTTGTTTTTTCATTTTGTTTATGGTTTCCTTTGCTGTGTAAAAGCTTTTAAGTTTCATTAGGTCTCATTTGTTTATTTTTGTTTTTTATTACTCTAGGAAGAGGGTCAAAAAAGATCTTGCTGTGATTTATGTCAGAGTGTTCTTCCTAAGTTTTCCTCTAAGAGTTTTATAGTATCCAGTCTTACATTTAGGTATCTAACCCATTTTAAGATTATTTCTGTGTTTAGTGTTAGAGAGTGTTCTAATTTCATTCTTTTAAATGTAGCTGTCCAGTTTTCCCAGCACAACTTATAGAAGAGACTGTCTTTTCTCCATTGTATATTCTTGCCTCCTTTGTCATAGATTAGGTGACCATAGTTGTTTGGGTATATCTCTGGGCTTTCTATCCTGTTCCATTGATCTATATTTCTATATTTTTGTTTTTGTGCCAGTACCATACTGTCTTGATTACTGTAGCTTTGTAGTATAGCCTGAAGTCAGGGAGCCTGATTCCTCCAGCTCCATGTTTTGTTTTGTTTTGTTTTGTTTTGTTTTCTCAAGATTGCTTTGGCTATTTGAAGTCCTTTGTGTTTCCATACAAATTTTAAGATTTTTTTGTTCTAGATCTGTAAAACATGCCATTGGTAATTTGATAGGGATTGCATTGAATCTGTAGATTGCTTTGGGTAGTATAGTCACTTTCACAATATTGATTCTTCCAATCCAAGAACATGGTATATCTCTCCATCTGTTGTGTCATCTATGATTTCTTTTATCAGTGTCATAGTTTTCTGAGTACAGGTATTTTACCTCCTTAGGTAGGTTTATTTTTAGGTATCTTATTCTTTTTGTTGCAATGGTGAATGGGATTGTTTCCTTAATTTCTCTTTCTGATCTTTCATTGTTAGTGTATAGGAATGCAAGACATTTCTGTGCATTAATATCGCATCCTGCAAATTTACCATATTCATTGATTAGCTCTAGTAGTTTTCTGGTGTTATCTTTAGGATTTTCTATGTATAGTATCATGTCATCTGCAAACAGTGACAGTTTTACTTCTTTTCCAATTTATATTTCTTCTATTTCTTTTTCTTCTCTGACTGCTGTGTCTAAGACTTTCGAAGCTATGTTGAATAATAGTGACAAGAGTGGACATCCTTGTCTTATTCCTGATCTTAGAGAAAATGCTTTCAGATTTTCACCATTGAGAATGATGTTGGCTGTAGGTTTGTCATATATGGCCTTTATTATGTTGAGGTATGTTCTTTCCATGCCCACTTTCTGCAGAGCTTTTATCATAAATCAGTGTTGAATTTTGTCAAAAGCTTTTTCTGCATCTATTGAGATGATCATATGGTTGTTTTTTGTTTTTTTGCGGTACCCGGGCCTTTCACTGTTGTGGCCTCTCCCATTGCGGAGCACAGGCTCCAGATGCACAGGCTCAGCGGCCATGGCTCATGGGTCTAGCCTCTCCACGGCATGTGGGATCTTCCTGGAATGGGGCATGAACCCATGTCCCCTGCATCGGCAGGTGGACTCTCAACCACTGCGCCACCAGGGAAGCCTGATCATATGGTTTTTATTCTTTGGTTTGTTAATATGGTGTATCACATTGATTGATTTGCATATACTTGATTGATTTGCATATACTGAAGAATCCTTGCATCCCTGGGACAAATCTTACTCGATCATGGTGTAAGATCTTTTTAATGTGTTGTTGGATTCTGTTTGCTAGTATTCTGCTGAGGATTTTTGCATCTATATTCATCAGTGATATGGTCTGTAATTTTCTTTTTTTTGTGGTATCTTTGTCTAGTTTTGGTATCAGGTTGATGGTGGCCTCGTAGAATGAGTTTGGGAGTGTTCCTTCCTGTGCAGTTTTTGGAAGAGTTTGAGAAGGATGAGTGTTAGCTCCTCTCTAAGTGATTGATATAATTCACCTCTGAAGCCATCTGGTCCTGGACTTTTGTTTGCTGAAAGATTTTTAATCACAGTTTCAATTTCATTACTTGTGATTGGTCTGTTCATATTTTCTATTTCTTCCTGGTTCAGTCTTAGAAGTTATACCTTTCTAAGAATTTGTCCATTTCTTCCAGGTTGTCCATTTTATTGGCATAGAGTTGCTTGTAGTAGTCTTTTATGATCCTTTGTATTTCTGCAATGTCCGTTGTAACTTCTTCTTTTTCATCTCTAATTTTATTGATTTGAGTCCTCTCCCTCTTTTTCTTGATAAGACTGGCTAAAGATTTATCAATTTTGTTTATCTTCTCAAAGAAATATCTTCTAGTTTTCTTGATTTTTGCTATTGTTTTCTTTGCCTCTATTTCATTTATTTCTGCTGTGATCATTATGATTCCTTTCCTTCTACTCAATTTTGGTTTTGATTGTTCTTCTTTCTCTAGTTCCTTTAGATGTAAGGTTAGATTGTTTATTTGAGATTTTTCTTGTTTCTTGAGGTAGGATTGTATTGCTATAAACTTCCCTCTTAGAACTGCTTTTGCTGCATTCCATAGGTTTTGGAGCATCGTGTTTTCATTGTCACTTGCCTCTAGGTATTTTTTGATTATCTCTTTGATTTCTTCAGTGATCTCTTGGTTATTTAGTAACGTATTGTTTAGCCTCTATGTCTTTGTGTTTTTTATGTTTTTTTCCCTGTAATTGATTTCTAATCTCATAGTGTTGTGGTAAAAAAAGATGCTTGATATGATTTCAATTTTCTTAAATTTACCAAGGCTTGATTTGTGACCCAAGATGTGATCTATCCTGAAGAATGTTCCGTTTGCACTTGAGAAGAAAGTGTAATCTGCTGTTTTCAGATGGAATGTGCTATAAATATCAATTAAATCTACCTGGTCTACTGTGTCATTTAAAGCTTGTGTTTCCTTATTAATTTTCTGTCTGGATGATCTGTCCATTGGTGTAAGTAAGGTGTTAAAGTCCCCCACTATTATTGTGTTACTGTCTATTTCCTCTTTTATAGCTGTTAGCATTTGCCTTATGTGTTGAGGTACTCCTATATTGGGTGCATATATATTTATAATTGTTATGTCTTCTTCTTGGATTGATCCCTTGATGATTATGTATTGTCCTTCCTTGTCTCTTGTAGCATTCTTTATTTTAAAGTCTATTTTACCTGATATGAGTATTGCTATTCCAGGTTTCTTTTGATTTCCATTTGCATGGAATATCTTTTTCCATCCCCTCACTTTCAGTCTATATGTGTCCCTAGGTCTGAAGTGGGTGTCTTGTAGACAGCCTATATATGGGTCTTGTTTTTGTATCCATTCAGCAAGCCTGTGTCTTTTGGTTGGAGTATTTAATCCATTCAGGTTTAAGGTAATAATTGATATGTATGTTCCTATTATAATTTTCTTAATTGTTTTGGGTTTGTCTTTTTAGGTCATTTTCTTCTCTTGTGTTTCCCACTTAGAGAAGTTCCTTTAGCATTTGTTTTAGAGCTGCTTTTGTGGTGCTGAATTCTCTTAGTTTTTGCTTCTCTGTAAAGCTTTTGATTTCTCCATCAAATCTGAATGAGATCCTTGCAGGGTACAGTAATATTGTTTCTAGATTCTTCCCATTCATCACTTTAAATATATCATAGAGTTTCTTGTAGAAACTCTTGTAGAAACTCTACATAGAGTTTCTTGTAGAGTTTCTGCTGAGGAATCAGCTGTTAACCTTATGGGAGTTTCCTTGTATGTTATTTGTCGTTTTTCCCTTGTTGCTTTTAATGACTTTTCTGTCTTTAATTTTTGTCCATTTGATTACTATGTGCCTTGGCATGTTTCTTCTGGGACTCTATGTGCTTCCTGGACTTGGGTGGCTATTTCCTTTCCCATGTTAGGGAAGTTTTCGACTATAATCTCTTCAAATATTTTATCAGGTCCTCTCTCTCTCTCTTCTCCTTCTGGGACCCCTATAGTGTGAATGTTGCTTCATTTAATACTGTCCCAGAGGTCTCTTAGGCTGTCTTCATTACTTCTCATTCTTTTTTCTTTATTCTGTTCCATGGCAGTGAATTCCACCATTCTGTCTTCTAGGTCACTTATCCATTCTTCTGCCTCAGTTATTCTGCTATTGATTCCTTCTAGTGTATTTTTCATTTCAGTTATTGTATTGTTCATCTGTTTGTTCTTTCATTCTTCTAAGTGTTTGTTCTTTAATTCTTCTAGGGCTTTGTTAAACATTTCCTGCATCTTCTCAATCTTTGCCTCTATTCTTTTTCTGAGGTCCTGGATCATCTTCACCATCATTATTCTGAATTCTTTTTCTGGAAGGTTGCCTATCTCCACTTCAGTTAGTTGTTTTTCTGGGGTTTTATCTTGTTCTTTCATCTGGTACATAGTCCTCTGACTTTTCATTTTATCTATCTTTCTGTGAATGTGGTTTTCATTCCACAGGCTGCAGGATTGTAGCTATTTTTGCTTCTGCTGTCTGCCTTCTGGTAGATGAGGCTATCTAAGAGTCTTGTGCAAGTTTTCTGATGGGAGGGACTGGTAGTGGGTAGAGCTGGGTGTTGTTCTGGTGGGCAGAGCTCAGTAAAATTTTAATCCACTTGTCAGCTGATGAGGTTGGTTGTTTGGCCTCAGGTGACCCAGCACTGGAGGCTACAGCCTCTTTGGTGGGGCTGATGGCGGACTCTGGAAGGGTTCATGTCAAGGAGTACTTCCCAGAACTTCTGTTGCCAGTATCCTTGTCCCCACAGTGAGTCACAGCCACACCCCACCTCTGCAGGAGACCCTCCAACTCTAGCAGGTAGGTCTGATTCAGTCTCCTATGGGGTCACTCCTCATTCCCCTGGGTCATCATGCACACACTACTTTGTGTGTGCCCTCCAAAAGTGGAGTCTCTGTTCCCCCCAGTCCTGTCAAAGTCCTGCAATCAAATCCTGCTAGCCTTCAAAGTCTGATTTTCTGTGTATTCCCCCTCCCATTGCCAGACCCCCATGTTGGGAAGCCTGACGTTGGTCTCAGAAGCTTCACTCCAGTGGGTGGACTTCTGTAGCATAATTGTTCTCCAGTTTGTGAGTGACCCACCCAGCATTTATAGGATTTGATTTTATTGTGATTGCACCCCTCCTACCATCTCATTGTGGCTTCTCCTTTGTCTTTGGATATGGGGTATATTTTTTGGTGAGTTCCAGTGTCTTCCTGTCAATGTTTGTTCAGCAGTTAGTTGTGATTCCGGTGCTCTCACAAGAGGGAGTGGGTGCATGTCCTTCTACTCTGCCATCTTGAACCAATCTCTGTATTCTGTGGCTTTTGTATAGAATGTTCTATGTATATCTGTTAAGTTCATCTGGTATAATGTGTCACTTAAGGCTGATGTTTCCATATTGATTTTCTGTCTTCATGATCTATCTACTGATGTTAGTGTAATATTAAAGTCCCCTACTAGTATTATGTTGCCATCTCTTTCTCCCTTCAGAACTTTTAACATTTGCTTTATGTATTTAGGTGCTCCTATGTTG
The DNA here is from genome assembly GCF_003676395.1 of Aethalodelphis obliquidens. Classification (NCBI taxonomy): domain Eukaryota; kingdom Metazoa; phylum Chordata; class Mammalia; order Artiodactyla; family Delphinidae; genus Aethalodelphis; species Aethalodelphis obliquidens. The sequence continues at coordinate 3,943,060 of NW_020838018.1, forward strand.
GTTGCATAATCTCCTTTTTTAAAAATTGATATCTGATTCAATATGCATTATTTCCTTCCATATAATTACTATTGCTTCATTTACCCTTTCTCTTCTAGATTCTTGGTAAGAATAAAATATTTTTTAAAGAATTTTGTTTCTTTCAAATATGAGTTTAAACCTATAAATTTCTGTCTAAGCACTGCTTTATTGTGTCCTATAAATGTTGCTATATTGTGCTTATTTTCATTTAGTTCAATATATTCTTAGTTTTGTTTGTGATTACTTCTTTGAACCATGAATTATTTAGATAATATAGTTTAATTTCCAAATATTTGACAATGTTTATATTTATTACTGTTGTTGATTGCTAATTCCATTTTGATTATAGGACATAATTTATGTTATTTTAATCCTTTTAAGTTTAGTGACAGTTATATGGTAAGCTAAGAAATGGTCTCCCCAAAGATATCTATGTCTTAATCCTTGGAATCTCTGTATGTTGCCTTATATGGAAATAGAGTCTTTGTAAATGTGATTAAATTAAGGTTCTTAAGATTACCCTGGACAATGTAATCACATGTATTCTTATAAGAGAATGGCATGGGGAGATTACTCCCACTGAGAAAAAGAGGTGATGTACAGATAGAGGCAGAGATTCAAGTGATGCAGCCACCAGCTAAGGAATACTGGCAGCTTGATCAGAAGCTGAAAGTTGCAAGGAATGAATTTTCCTGCAGGGCTTCCGGATGGAGTGTGACCTTGCCAATTTTAAAATTTCAGCCTAGTAATACTGAATTTGGACTTCTGGACTCCAGATATGTGAGACAAGAAATTTCTGTTGTTTTAGGCTATCACATTTATAGAGATTTTGTTGCAAGAGCCAAAGGAAATGAATACAACCTTTTTTGGGGATTAATGTGGAAGCTATCCTGCATAATGTTCCTTGAAGTCTTGGAAAAAATGTGTATTCTGCTGTTTTGGGGTGAAGTGTTCTATAAATGCCATCTAGGTCAAACTGGTTGATAGTGTTGTCAGAGTCTTTTATATCCTTCCTGATTTTATTGGAAACTTCAACAATGATTGCTGAATTGTTCATTTCTCCTCTCAAGTCTGTCAGTTCTTGCTTCATGTATTTGGGGACCCTATTGTTTGATGCATTTACATTTATAATGTTATATATTTCTGATGTTTTTACCCTTTTATCATTATGAAATATTCTCCTCTCTTGTGATATTTCTTATTTCAAAATCTATTTTGTCTGATATTGGGATAATCAATCCAGTTCTCCTTTGCTATGGTTTGTATGATGTGTATTGTGTCTTCCTTTTATTATCCACCTGTTTGTTTCTATGAATCTAAAACATGTCTTTTATATACAGCCTCTAGTTGGATCTTGCTGTCCTATGTGAAACACTCTGCTAACAAGGTTCTGAGAGAGAAAGAGGTCTCAAGTCCAATTTTTTTTGTATAGATATTTCCTTAATCTCCACATTTTTTGCTTCCACCTTGCAATACATATGGTTTCCCCATAGCAACATCTCTTCTGCTTAGTTTCTCCAGAGAATAATACTGTTGTCTCATCCCTGGTGGGTAGTGGTAGCAGGGTATAAAGGGTGAGAAAGGTATCCCTGGCCATTGACTACTCTGCATACAGACTTTAACCAATTCTATCTGTGAACCCAGTCTGCCCTTGTATGTGGTACCTCAAATTCCTGAGGTTTCAAGGGCTCTGTAAGGCAAATGGCTCTCTGCCCATTGTTATCATTTTTCCAGGCACCATAGGCTGAAAATATCTGCCTCCCTCTAAATCAGTTACCATTGTAACAATTGATTTTTATCTTCCAAATATCTGTTGAAATCCCTTGTTTTTCCATGACCTTCTGCATGCACATTGTTTCTACCTCATGGTCAAAATGACTATCTGGCTACCATATCTGCATTCCATGCATCAAGAAAGAGGAGGACGAAAAGGCCCACCCTCTTTTTTAAAGACACTTTGTGGAAGTCTCACATAACATGCTATTCACCTCTCATTGCCTAGGGCCTGCCACATGGTCACACTAAACCTAGTGGACGATGGAAAATACCAGCCTTTGTTCACCCACCTAAAACAGTCATGTACCCACCTAAAAGTTGGAAGCACATAACCAAAGAAAAAGGGCAGAAACAGATTGGCAACTTTTCTCACTCTGTCACACTCAGGATGACAATATTTTTAAAAATATTAAAACCACTAAAAAGAGTGGCTGTTCATTTTACTATGCACACTGGGTCATCAACTCACAAGTGAGTTACCCCTAGACAATGCCTGATACACACATATTTGTCAAATGGATGAACCTGAATAAACTGTCAACCTGAGAGAAGGGTGGTTTCTTGTGTTTACTATATTCCATGACAGGTGATAAGAACAATTTTTTTCTTCTATTGAATTCATCAACAAATAAAAAACATCAACTTGCTTGTGACATTCTATACCAGCTTGTGTCTTGCTGCTTTATTATATTTGATCATAAGCCTCCAGGCCTATTAATCAGTGCCAAGTAGGATGTCTGGGGAGACCAAAATCATGAAATAGCAAGAAGTCTTTGTTTGACTCTTATATACCTACAAAGCCTCCCCCAATGCAGAAATGATGTAGCATCATCACAAGCATACTAGCCATTGTTACAGTGAACTTGAATCAGAAGCCATGATTAAATGACTGGCATTTTTCAAAGAGGCAGAAGCACCCCTGTTTAAAACAGCTGACTGCTGTGAGACAAAAAAAAAAAAATTATTACAGAGGCTTAACAGTGAGACTTAGAGTAAATTTCTCCATGAGCAGAATACTCTAAAAGGGGGATAGATGTGAGAAAATTTACTCTGCAAGTGTGGGAAAAATGCACCTGAGGGTAAAGGAATGGTTCTTGAGCTATTGTAAAGATTGAGATCTTAGTAAAATATCTCTAATGTTCTTGGAATCTTACTCTTTGAAGATAAGAGGAGAAATGAAGGTAAGAAAAAAAGAGGGACTGGAAAGGATTTTATTTAATCCATGGAGATGTGAGTTATGATTTGCATGAGTCTGTGTAACTTTTCTTCACACTTGCCATAAATATCAAAATAAAGACCGTTCATTCACTCTGAAAATGTTCATTAAACAGGAATGGTATTAAGATTTTACATTCTAGTGGTGGTGAGAATAGCAATTGGCAAGTAAGTAGTAGAGAGTGTCAGGTGGTAATGACTTCTGGGAAAAGATGTTAATCAGGTGGTAGGAGAGAGAGTAATCAGTGGGGTGGTAGTGGGACTTATCTCTGGGAAATGATCTTCTATCAGAGACCTGATGCATGAGGAGAAGCTGGTCATGTAGAGGGTGAGTATGAAAGGTTGGGGTGGGGTCGAGGTGAACTCCAGGCAAAAGGGTAAGCAAAGCACAGGGTCCTGGGGCTGGGGAGAGCTTGGCTTGGTAGGTGGCAGAGTGAAGGCTCCCGTGCTGAGCCCGGTGTGTGGGGGTCGTGGAATAGTATGAGACTGGAGAAAAGTGCTGGGACCACCTTGAGGACAGACTTGCTAACCACAGGAAGGAATCTGAGTTGCATGCTGGGTGTGATGGAAGCCATCCGAGGGTGTTAGGTGATAGGACAACATTAACATTTACTTTGCAAACAGCTCCCTATGACTAATGGGTAGAGAATGAACTACAGGAGGGAGGCAAGTGGCAAGTCAGGGAATGTGCTAAAGAGTTGTTGCATAGTTGAGACAATTGATGATGACGTTTTTGGTGAGGAGCAGTAAGATGGAAAGATGTAGGAAGAATTGAGGTACATCTTGGAGGAAGGCCAAGAGGATTTGGATGTGGAGATGAAAGTTTTTGTTATAGAGTTTCCATTAAATGCAAGATTGGTTATCCTGTTTGATGTTTGAGAACACCTTTGTGAAACCACAATATAGAAATAAAAGGAAACATCCCACAGGCAATAGTCTATGCATTAGTGGAGCCTTGACCTTAGCATTTTAGAGTTATATTTCTTACCTAACCAGATGAGATTAAAATGGCCTTTTTAAGAAGTATGATTTATCATGATTTGATGAACACTCTACAGAATAATAACAACCATAATTCAGAGTACCATTTCCTGACACAGGAGCCCAGGTGTTCTTTAAAATGAATGTGTGTGTAACCTTTGGGACCCTCCAGACCATGAGACATCTGGCAGGGGTCCCTTGCCTGGGTCTAGAGACAGGACTATTTGTAGATGCCAAAAAAAGAGAGGTGGGAGGTAGGTAGATTCATCTGGTCTGCTGATGCTCTTGCCCCTCAAGTGGCAAAAACAGAGTATGCACAATGAAACTGGAAAAAATGAGAACAATCAATCACAGACATTTACTGAACATCTGCTATTTGCTTACCTCTGTCTTTGGACTAGGGGACATAAATATAAGCAGTTTATGGTGTCACTGGGGACAAAAGGTAAGTCTTGAAGTGATGGAACGAGTTTCCCATGTGAGAATCAGACTCTTTATGGATTAGTTGCACTTACTCTGTACACAAATTAAAAGTGGAAACTTCTCTAGACTGAGTATTTGTGTCCCTACAAAATTCAAACATTGAAACTTAACCTCCAAACTGAAGGTATTAGGAAGTGGAGCCTTTGGGAGGTAATTAGGTCATGAAGATGGAGCCCTCACAAATGGAATTAGTGCCCTTATGAAAGGGACTCCAGAGGGTTCCCTCATCCCTTCTGCCATGTGATGACATGGCAGGAGGATGACCACTTATGAACCAGGAAGCTGGTCCTTGCCAGAAACCAGATGTGCTGCCACCTTGATCTTGGACTTCCCAGCCTCCAGAACTGAAAGAAATAAATTCCTGTTGTTCATAAGCCACCTAGTCTGTGCTACTTTGTTATAGCATCAGTACTAGGATAGCATTCACACAAGTGCTAAATTGCACAGAATAGAGAAAAAGCTAATCATGTGGCTCAAACTCTGAATGGAAAGGCTTAAAGAAAGAATAATTCCATAGGCTGTAGGAATCTTGGTTGCCTTCAAGGAGGAAGATGTTGAAAAGGACATTCAGTTGGGTGAGATGTGGCCAACCTTGAAAGGAAGTGGGGGATGGTCTTTTTTGGGGAGAATGGGAAGATATGTTATGAACAGAAATGTATGAAGAAACATTAAGGAGACTTCCTAGCCCATGTTATCCTCACAACCTGAACGTTCCACCTGGATACCTCCCATTTCAACCCAAGTCTCTCCGTAGAAGGCAGAATTCCAGAGTCCTTTGTTATGTGTCCTACAGACTGAATTTACACCCAGTCAGGAAACTGTTATGGTCTGAATTGTGACCCCGTAAATTCATATGTTGAAGCCCTAACCCCAGTACCTCGGAATATGACCTTGTTTAGAGATAAGGTCTTTTTTTCTTCTTTTTCAGCTTTACTGAGATATAATTGACATATAACATTGTGTAATTTAAGGTGTATAGTTTGATACAATTATGTATTGCAATATGATTATCACCATAGTGTTGGCTAACACCTCCATCACATCACATAATTATCATTTCTTTTTTGTGGTGAGAACATTTAAGATCTACACTCTTAGCAACTTTCAAGTGTAGCATACAGTACTGTTCATTATAGTCACCATGCTGTACATTAGATCCCCAGAACTTACTCACCTTCTAAATGGAAGTTTGTGCCCTTCGACTAACATCTCCCTAATTCTCCCATGCCCCGGCCCCTGGTAACCACCATTCCATCCTCTATTTCTAAGAGTGGCTTTTTTTGATTTCACATATAAGTGATATCATACAGTATTTGTTTTCTCTGTTGGATTTATTTCACTTAGCATAATGCCCTCAAGGTCTACCTCTATGTTTATCACAGCACTATTCACAATAGTCAAGATATTGAAACAACCCATGTGTCCATCAACAGATGAATGGATAAAGAAGATGTGATATATGTATACCATAGAATATTATTCAGCCATGAGAAAGAAGGAAATCCTGCCATTTGTGGCAACATGGAGAAAAGGTCTTTAGAGAGCTAACCAAGTAAGCATGAGGTCTTTAGAGCGGGACTTAATCCAATGATTGGTGTCCTCATAAGAGGAAATTTGGACACAGACACATAGAGAAGAAAGATGACATGAAGACACACAGGGAGAAAAGATGGCTATCAATCAGCCAAGGAGAGAGATAGAGAAGAGAGTCTCCCTCATGGTCTCAGAAGGAACCAACCCTGCCAGCACCCTGATCTCAGACTTCTACCCCCTGAAACTATGAGACAACACATTTCTGTTGGTTAAGCTGCCCAGTCTGTAGGGCTTTGTTACAGCAGCCCTAGCACATTAATATAGAAGCCAACACTTCCGAATTTGATTTTAAACACCATTCTGTATGCAGTGGGAAAGGGCAGGAAGAGTGGAAAGCTGCTATCTCTTATATTTCATATTTATCAAGACTCCTCCACCTAGAATTAAGTTGGATCTCTTTGGAGGATTACTGGAAGTGTTTCAGAAGCCCACAGTTTACTTGTCTTCTGTAAAACAAATTGCAAAGTAATAAACATCTTCTCAGACAAACAGCTAGTTTATATAGTGAAGTGATTCTGTCTGCCCTTCCAGCTCATCTTCCCCCCACCAGAGGGGATAAAAAGAGGGTAGATGAAGAAGAGACACAGCAAAATTGAATGCTTTTCATTAAATGCTTGTAACAGCCCCTTTCTGGGTACAGTTATTCAATTGTTGACACTGTTTTCTTCAAATGTAAGTTCTGGGTTATATATTGTACTTGTTTCTAAAGATTCTCTTTATTCAACTCCCAGGACCTGCCCCGCAGGTATGAGCCTGTTGAGCCTGGAGTTAACAAATAGTCATATTTTAGCAGTGTTTAAAACTATGGTAGTCCCAGCAAATAACTCTTTGGGAAAATATTCTCTTTTATTTATTTTTTTATTGAAGTATAATAGATTAACAATGTTGTCTTAATTTCTGCTGTACAGCAAAGTGATTCAGATATATATATATTCTATATAAAAGAATATATATATTCTTTTTCATTTTCTTTTCCATTATGGTTTCTCACAGGATATTGAATATATTTCCCTGTGCTATACAGTAGGACCTTGCTGGTTATCCATCCTATATATAAGAGCTTACGTCTTCTAACCCCAACCTCCCACTCCATCACTCCCACAGCCCCTTTCCTCCTTGGCAACCACAAGTCTATTCTCTATGTCTGTGAGTCTGCTTCTATTCTGTAGATAGGTTCTTTTTTGTGCTCTGGACCCCTTAAGTGGGCACTTCTGCATCCCAATGGTAAAAGACATGAGATTCTACCTCCCTGGTTTTTCTATAGATAATGAACAGGTGTATTCCCAATTTGGGATGCCCCCAGTGGACCACTGAGCCCCAGGAGAGACCCTTCCACCAACATTGGAAGAATTCTTGCAAGCTGCCCAGGAATCATGACATGAAATACACAACTTGAGTTCTATTGCAGTGTTTGTCCTCTTAAAGAAAAAGAAAGTTGTACTCCTGAATGCTACACAGAACTTAAGCATTATGGCTTTCAAAGGAGAGGGATGGGAGGAAATCAAGAGCTGGGATGCAGCAGGTTGAAGAACTGCCCCTGGCAAACTCCCTCAAACAGAAGGCTGCTCTGTGCCTCTGCAGGCCTGAACAGAGCTCAACAAAGCACAAAGCAGCAGCAGCGGGAGGGGTGGATGCAAGCACCTTCCCTGTTGTGTGGCTGGGAAAATCCACCACTGTCCTCCCCCTGACTGGCTGCACAGGGCTCTAAGGTTTGGGGGCAAGTTCCAACATTGCTTTGCATCCAGGACATGTCAGATCCCTACTAGGCCTGGAATTGCCCACTGGGTAATTAACGGTGCTCCCGAGGATCTTTTATGAGCTCGTCATTCCTGGCGATGCTTGATTGGCAAGAGCTGCCTCTCTGAGGAGCCAGTTATGGCTCTCAGTGGCACAGAACTTGACTTTTAGTGTAAGGCTGATTCAAACTTGCGTCCTGGGATGTTCCCTTTCATAAGCAGGGTTCCCAATAAAAAGGGGATAAGGGGACCTAGAGACTCCTGTAGGCTGGAGGGTTCTTTGGATGCCTGAGGCTGCCAACTATGTTCCTGTCTGGCTTTGATCCATCCCAGTTAGGAAAGCTGGAAGGGCTGGCTCCCACCAGAAAACCATGAGGAAAACAGAGAATGAGCCATCCCAGGTCCTATCCTACCCTGTGTCTGGGCAATCTGCTCAGAAGATTCGCCTGGAAATCAGGAAACCTCAATTTAAATCCTGGCTCTGATTTTTAAATTGTTATGCACAGAACTGCAGTTTCCTATTGGTGATATTGGAGAGACTGAAATTCTGGGCTGGCCATCCCTGTCCTGTTAGCTCAGACATCCCACTTGCGGTCCCCAGATCACTGTTGCTGAAGGTGGGACTGTCACCTCCTCCCCTCCCTTCTCCGTGCTGCAAAGACCCCCCCACCACAGACACCTGCAGGAGTTGTTTAGACACGCACTCTCTTCTTTGTGAAGTTAAATGGCTCTGAAATGGGACATGGGGACCTTGCCTCTTCTGCAAGCTCAGGGCTCGCACCGTCAACAGTGTCTGGTTCACAGCAGCAAAATACTTTTTAATCCTGAAGTAGCTTGGAAAAAATTACATACTGTGGTGCCCATGTACAGGAAACAAATGTAACTGTTTTTATTTTCTCTGACTGATCTCACAGTCAGTCTAGTGATAACGGGGGAATTCAGCGTACCAATGACTCCCAGCTCCTTTGGGCTTGGCTAGACTCTTCCGAGCACCTGCTCAGTCTGCTGTGGGGCACTGGCTATGGGAGACGCCTGTGCCCTTCGGCAACTGCCTCATCCATTTCTTGGTCCCAAAGGGCATCCGGTTGAGGGAGGTGCTTCCAGACCTTGTGGTGCTGGAAGAGGGTTGCTGGTCCAGGGTCTGCCCGCTGGTCCAGTGGTTTCACCAGATCTCTGATGCTGCTCCTGGTCTGAGGTCCCTGTGTGCCTCTCCAGTGTCCCCGTGAGCTCTCTAGCCAGCAACCTCAGCCACAGCCCTTGTCCCCCAGTTTCCATAGAGAAGAAGGGGTGCCTGGATGAGGTTGCCATCTTAAGCTTCACTCTCTGCCACCTCTGCTTGGCTGTGGCTCCCCCACGGAGGTAACGGGAGTAGCTCTGGGAGAAAATCCCCTGAAATTTCCCTAATTAGAGCAAGGACAAGCCCACTCTGTGTCCTGCACCCCCTCACTCCGTCCCAGGTCTGCATCTTCTCATGGGGGGCTGATAACATCCCCACTGGGCCTTGTCCTTCCCTCTAAACCTCTCTCTCTCTCCACTCCACCTCCCCTTGCTCATCTCTAGGCAGGGGGCCCCTCTCTGCCTCCCTACTGCAAAGCCTTGGGTCTCTCTACCCAGGTTGAAAGGACACTTCAGTCAGACCTCATCTTTGCTCTCAATATTTGAAGGCTACTTTGGGAATTTCAAATTTCCCTCTTTCTTTGCAAAGCCTGGCTTGAGAGACCATTTTTTCACCTAGCGCTTCAAAAGTCTGGTTTGGAAGTTAAAAGATATCCATTGCCTCTTTCTCTTTGCTCTCCATCTATAAATGTCTAAGCTGAGAGAAAGAAGGTCACATCAGAGAAAGTGAAAAGCACAAGAGCATTAACATTTGTTCAAAAAACATGTTATCCTGGAATCTAGAAAAGATTTTGTTCTTCAGGAGGTTCAAAAGTCTCATTCTGTCAATTGGCAGAGGAGGACATCTAAGTTGTCTAGGTAAAGAGAACCTCCATTTCATGTGTTCATGCACATGGAGAAGAAATGCAGGGCAGTGTCACAGGACATGGTCTGTGGTCCCTGAATGGTTGTGATCGTCAGGAAAGAAAAACATTTCTGAAAATGTTTTTACCATTGTTGTCACTTTTAACAATGTTATTTGCCAGATAACTTCTCCTATAATAATTATTGTTATCCACACACCAAAGGGAAGCCAGAGCTAGTTTTAATGTCTGTAAAAGATAATATTGACATTAACTATCGAGGCTGGAAAAAGGCTGGCTGCACCGGGATCCTGACCATCCCAGCCAGACCTTCTCCTCCCCTTTATCCCAGGCAGCACGAGTCCCCTCAACGCCAACGCCGTATGGGCTAAAACAGGATTTGTAGTTTACCCCCCAGGCTTGCTTTGCAAGAATGCATAGCAGGAAGTGGGTAGAATTTCTCTGAGTCTTTGTTCCCACATCTGAAAAACCCCTACTCTCTTGTTGGTGTCTCAGGTCAGTTAGAGATAACGCACATAAAATATCTGCATACTCTAGATAATAGATGGATAATAGGAAATGCTATCATTAGTCCTGTGAATTTGGTGGGGCAGGAAATTTTATCCTCCTGACACAGAAAATGTGAAATAATACATGTCTGGTTTTTTAACCTGCTAAATTTGTAGTAATATTTTTTTGCAGCAGTAGAAAAATAATACACTGGGTTTCTGAATTCCAGTGCTCTTCTGACTGCTACTATTTCTTTTTATTTTTTTAATGGACAGGAAGGGTTAGGACACCCTCAGATGGATCCCACATCCCACTAGGGAGAGGTTATGATGACTTGTTTGGCCCCTGCCTTCCCATCCTTCCTCGCTGTGTTTACTCAAGTATAATGGACAGGACGCTTACTGCTCCCACGGGGAGGCAGGAGGTGGGAGTCACTGGAGAAGGGGGTATTTCCTTGGTTCAAATGACTCAGCACTGTTCCCCCCTCTGCATTGAGCAACGAGCTATAAGAAGAGAAACTAAATTTCATTGTGTATCTTTTTGTTTTATCCCCAGTCCTATGCCAAATGATCAAAAAGAATAAATGGATGGATGAGTGGATGGGTAGATGGATGGATGGATGATGAGTGGATATATGAGGCTTGAACTTGTGGTTAGTCTCTGGTGAGCTTGGGCCTACTCTGGGGCCTAGACTTGCACCTTTTCTCTGTAATGAAGCACCCACTTTTGCACCACAATCCACCAGCATGTGGTCCCTACCGTTGACCTTGCCACCTCCCACCATTGCTAAAGGTCCAAGGTTACCAGTGGCCTGCCTGGATCACTACATCTTCTCTATTCCTGGTCTCTGGATCCCATCATCTGCTCTGTGAGCTACCTCCTGGAGCCTTGGCTTCCACCAGTTGTGGTCTTATGAATGTCCTCCATTGATGGCATTGGTGTCTGGACACCAACTCTGGTCTTCTGAATGCCCTCCACTGATAACCCAGTTTCTGCTTCCCCTCCTCATCCATGGGTCTGCAGTGCTCAAGACTTCCCCTCCCCCAGCCTGGCCTTGCTCACTCTTGCCCATCCATGCCCCTCCATGACAGGTGCTATAAAACGTAGTCTCAGCAAGCATGGCCCATGTCATCTGGGATACTGTAAAATACCGTGTGGTTACTATTTCGGGGAATGCACTTACAGAAATGAGAATGGCAGCAACCCCCCAGTTTGGATGGAAGCAGGAAAAAAGTGTTCCCAGCTCCTATGTTTGGCTCATACATGCTTCATTACATAGGTGAAGTCAAGGGCTGCGGGTCCACTAGAGAAATTGCTGCAGGATGGGATATGCTCCTTGAGATTTGCCAAGGTGGGACACCCTGATCTACCTGATTTTCTCCTTTGGCAAAGAGATGGGCTCTTGGTGCCAACTTGGACAACTGGCTGGGGAGCTGTGGGAGTGGAAAGGGTGAGTGTGGGACTCCATCTCAGAGGAGGGTGTAATGAGCTGCCTCTGCCCACGGCTCTCTTCACACTGTCACCTCAGAGGGTGGGGCACCCAGCGTGGCCCTTGGTAGAACCCACCGAATCCAAATCAAAGCATGTGGGTTCATGAAAGCAAAATTCAAACCAAAGACACCTGAGATGGTTTCCTCCCATACCCTGCTGTTCACATGCTGGAAAACTCAGCACAGCTATGGTGTTGTCACAAGGAACTTTATAGTTCTTTTTTCAAAATTCATAAACATAAAATAATTTTAATTTAAAATATTATTTTATGCCCAAGGTTAACTTACTTTTTAGGACAGGGCCACTGCCTAAAGGTCTAGCATTTCAAAATAGCCACCATTCTTGTACACCTAAGTCCACTTTAGATGCTTTTTCTCAATTATTCCTTTTTTACCTTTTAAATTTTATTCTTTCATTTATTTTTTAAAAATTGAAGTATAGTTGATTCACAATGTTGTGTTAGTTTCAGGTGTATAGCAAAGTGGTTCTGTTATTCCTTATGACAACGCTGTAGGTGAAGTATTATTATTATCCCAATGTTATCAGTGAAGACACTAAGCAAGGTCATACAGCTAGTTGGCAGCAGAGCCAGGGTTCAAGCTGTGTCCACCAGGGTCCAAGTGTCTCAGCTTAAGTCCATGCTGCAGCCTCCAATATCCATCTTATCCAGGATGCTACTAGCAGAAGACTCTGCAGATTGAACCAAGGAGTCAAAGACTCGTCAGTACCTGTTAACTACTCAAGGTGCTAGCAAGAGCTTCCTTGTGTTGTCAATCTCCAGGGTCACTTCCTGGGCGGGGAGGATGCCAGTGGCCACTGGCACCAGAAAGGTAGGGCCAGGTTTGGGTGCTATCAGAGCTGGCATCAATTTGAGCTCTGCCATTGCTTAGTTTTGTGAACATGGGGATGCTATTCAACCTCTCTTGCCTCTGTTCTTCATCTGTCAAATGGGAATGATAGCAGTACCTATACTTCATCCAGTTGTTGTAAAGAATCAATTTGCCTAAAGTACCTAAGCCAGTGCCTGACACCTAATGAGAACTGAATAATGATTGGCTGTTATCATTTCAGCAACAAATGTTGGTTTCACAGGAGATAAGGTGTTCTTGATGGTCAGGACCCACAGGAAGCAGCCCTGGATGCCTGATCTGCATGACTGGTGTGTCACTGCTGAGCTTGGGGCTGGAGGTGGGTGATGGAGGTGGCTGTGGATACAGGCCATGGAATGCTATGTTACTGTGACAAAGTCATGGCTAGAGGTAGTACTGAGCATCCATGTCAGAGAGTTCAATCAATCTGTCTTCTCGATTGCAAATCCCAAATGCATCAGCCAAAAACAACTCTCTACTAGATAGGGGCCCTCTTTGAAACAATCTTCTCCAGGACGAATATGCACATGTCATTTCTCGATGCCAACATGGAAGTGTTCCCAGCTTGTTTTCTGAGTATGAGTTTTAATGATGTCTGGACTGGAGGCGATGTTGGTTGCAGTGCTAAAGCAAGCCCCTGCAGAACCTGGAGCAACTACCCAACCCAGGATGGTAATTCACACAGAGAGTTTTGATGTGGTCTACTGCAGCCAGAGCTGCACAGCTGACTTTCCTAGGGAATATCAACAGTACCAACTGCACACACCCAAGCCAACATGTCATTCTCGCCTTTGGGGCAAATCATAGCTTACGGAACACTCTGGAAACATTGCCAGAGAGTGACGAAAGATGTTAATTTGACTATTAAAACTCAACAGAGGGGCCTCTTTGTTAACCAAGAACAACTTCAGACAAGAAAGAAACTAAAAACACACCACCTAAACTCTGCTCTAAACGTCATCAACCATACGGAGTGTCTTAGAGGGAGCCGTAATTCTCATGCAGCATTAACAATAGTCAGACAAATGCCTTATTTCCTCAGACTACACACAGCAACTCGTAGGCCACTGGGTCCTCTGGGTCTGAGATTCCCAGGCAAACATTTAGACAAGGCTGTGAGTTACAGCTTGTTCACCCAGTGCCCCATAGGGAGCTCCCCCTCCATGCTTTCGGTTCTTTCTCCCCTCTGTTCCCATTCAGATCAGCAGTGAATACGGGACAGATGTGTTCTGTCCAGTGTGGACTGGTTAGGTCCAAATCCTCCCTGTGCTCTGTCTCCACTGGGGGGCTGGGCATTTGCCCACCATCTCTGAACCCAGGCTTTCCTCTGAAACAGAGAGTCATCGTGGCACTAGTTTCAGGGGGTTGCTGGGAAGATTCCATAAGAAAAATAATGTGAACTGGCATTTATGTAAATTGCTTAGCACAGTGTTTGGCAAATTCTACTGCTGCTGTTGTTAATAGTAGTCATCAAATTTTCCGGAAAACGATTCCATCTTTCTGGAAAAAGTGCAACTCTGGGGAGAACTTTGTGAATATTCAGAGGGGATCGTTTCTATTCTGCTCCTTTGGCAGGTCCCCAAAGCATACTGTCTGCTTTTGTTACTGTCATTTGTTCAATGAAATGTTTATTGAGAGCAATGCAGAGCATGGAATTTACACTTTGGAATTTTAGATAAGACTCTAATAGTGCAATCTAAAATTTTAAAAACTGTAAATTCTGTGTGCTCACTGGAGATTTTAATTAAGTAATATCTTGCTGATTGATTTATAAATGAATCTTGTGGCATATGTAATAGCCCTGGATGATAGTTTTAGATGGATGAATAAATCTTATGTGAGTATTGTCTTATTGACCAAACATTGCTTGAGTAACTGGGCTTCAAGGTGTAATAGTGCCAAAATAAGGAGCATTGCTACTGTTTGGGTGAAATAGGGAAAGAAAAAACAACATTTCTCTTCATTTCTGAATGCCTCAGTCTAAACCAAACAGTTCAGCTTTAGAAAACTGTAGATTCTGCAGATTATAGGTGTGGAGATTCCTGGAAGAGACACCCATTGATTTTTTAAAATGCAGCTATGGTCTTTTTTAAGTTTCTGAGTTTTTAAACAAACAATAATATGTCCGCATGCCTGCAGAGAGGGAGAAACAAAGAAGAAATTACACTTCTTTAATAGGATTGTTTGTCTCATGTTTGAATTGCCCTTCCTCCCTTATTTTCCTCAATCCATTAAATTGTTTCTCCCCCTCACAAGCTTCCCCATTTATACTTTTCACCTTCATTGTTGACCTTCTTTTGTCCACAGATCAATCTTTTGAAAATCTGATGAAAGGAATGGAGTCTCTCCTTGGAAAGATGAACAAACATACATGGGATCTGCTGGAATCTCTCAGTGCTCCTTGCTTCACTTTTTCCTCCATCCCAAGCTTGACTGGTCAGCCATCCCTCATGGGTCAGCTGCAGAGTGAGACTGCAGGCTGGGAACTCAAGAAGGGCCAATGTTGCAGTTGTAGTGTGAAGGCTGTCTGTCTGCTGGCAGAATTTTCTCTTGCTCAGGGGAGGTCAGTCTTTGTTCTCTTCAGCTGATTGGATGAGGCCCACCCACATTATTGAGGGCAATCCGCTTTACTCTAAGTCCACCAATTTAAATGTTAATCTCATCCAAAAACACTCTCACAGAAACATCTAGGATAATGTTTGACCACATCTGGGCTCCATGGTTCAGCCAAGTTCACCATAACAAGGATGGTAGAGTGCCTCGGATCAGATGGCTTGGAATCCGTCACTGGTAAATCAGGCTTCCTTAACTGTCATTTTCTTTCCCTGTCCCTCTGCCACCATTGTTTTTCCTTCATGATCCTCTCTCCCACATGAATGAGGAGGCTTGCTAAGACAAAACTCAGCTTAACACCATCTTTATGCAAGCAGGTTAGGCACTGGCATGAGTTTTTGGTTTTTGTTGGGGTTTGGTCTTTTGCAAACTACAGGGCAGGCTGCCACTGGGTGCCAAAGATTATGTGGTCCTTAGGTCCACCTGGCAGGGACCCCATAGCCCCCTGGCTGATTTGCTGGAATGGGAGGGTCCCCATTATCAGACAGCAGGTCTCTTCTCCATGTCTAGTCATATCTGATTGTGACCTGGTTTCCTGCAGCCTGATTTGCACCAGGTGGGCTTTGGAGCAGAGCACCATGAGGGTGACATTTCCCCACCATTACTTTTTAATTAACTCATCAGCTTATCACACCGAGACCCGGGAGCACTGAGTGCCAGATACTGCCTGGCACGATGTGTGCATGCCAAGGGGATGTCGTGGTCATGGCCTTGGGGGTCACTGCAGATCCCTGGGGAGGCAAGCATTCCTGCCACTATGCATCATCCCAAGAACCTCACACGTGCCTGTGGTGTGAAGGTGTGGGCAGGGGGCCACGCTGTGTGGAGAAGTGGGGAGAGCTACAGGACCACTCCTGACATCTCTGCCCTGGGACCAGGTAAGCAGAGCTGTGGCAGGGTCAGCTTGTTCCACATACATGGTTGCAGTGAACTGTCTTGGATCTTTGTTTTATCATTTTTCCAGGTCTGTGATGGCAAACCCTGTCTGCTGGACAGACGTCACAGCGTCCAAGCACCCTGGCCAGGTTTGGCTGAGTCACTGTGTTGGTTCTAATGTCCGGAAGACATGCCAAGACCTCCATTTACTCTTGGTATTTCCAAGCACCCAAAACACCTGCCCAAGCTGTGCACAGCGAGGCTCAGGGCTGTTCAAGGGTCATCCATCCATGAGGTGAGGATGGATCCAGCACCTGAGCCCCACCCCCAGGACTGTCTCTTTCATGCTGTGTCCTGCTGCAGGGCTGGCCTCAGTGGCTTATTGCAGTGCCACACACAGAAACGAAACTTCCTCCCCATAAACAACACTGGGTGGGGAGAGGGATATGTACTAGGAGCTAGGGATTAACATATACACACCATTAAATATACAACAGCTAACCATCAAGAACCTACTGTATCACACAGGGAGCTCTATTCAATATTCTGTTATAACCTAAATGGGAAAAGAACTTGAGAAAGAATAGATACATATATATGTACAACTGAATCACTTTGCTGAACACCTGAAAATAACACAACATCGTTAATCAACTATACCGCAACAACAACAAAAAAGGTTAAAGGAGATAATAAAAGTAAGATGTCTGACTCAGTGCCTAGGAAAAAAAACCCAAAACAACAAAAACAACACAACAAAAAGAACAACATGGAGATCTCATTGAATTCACGATAATTAAAACTGTGCGTATCTCTGTGGCAGCTGCCAAATGGAAATCAAACTAAATAAAACAAACAGAACCCCCATATTTCCTAAGAGCCAACAATCTCAACTGGGTGCTAACCGGTTGGGAGCTAAGTCTCTTTCTTTTTCTTCAGTCCTTCTTTCTCATTTGGGGCTGTCTTCCTCCACATCCGTGGAAGCTCCCTTTACTGCCTAGAAAAAGCATAGAGCCAGAATTTGGCAGAGCCTGAGAAGCAAGGGGGAGAGAAACCACTCACGAGCATGTCTTCATGAAGGCTGTGAGGCGCAAGGAAAGTTGTCCACTTTACACATCTGAGCTCCTGAGGTCCCGTCCGAGAGTAATCATCGCAAAGCTGCAGAAGTGAACGTCAGGCCTCAGCCTGCAATCCTGGGTGCCCGTCCTCCCTCCCAGGCCAGCTCCCGCCACAGAGAGGGACCCACGTCCCCACCTCCACGCTGTGTGTGGGTGTGTCTTGCTCCCACCTCCCTTCCTGTATTTAATGGAACCCACAGTGTCCCTGTCCTCTTTCTTACCCACCTCCCCACTCCAAAAGGCGAAGAGGGGTGCAGGATAATTGTGATGAGAGCAGTGTTTCTCAAAGTGTGTTCCCTGAGTCAGCAGCCTTGACACACACGCCTCCCCACCTCCCCTGGGAACTTGTGAGAAATGCACATTGTGGGGCCCACCCTGTGCCTGCTGAGTCAGGGCCTCTGTTTGTGTGTGTGTGGGGGGGGAGGTGGTCAGCATCCGTGCTTTCACAAACCCTCCTGGCAGTTCAAATATTGCTCCAGCCAAGAAGCTCTGCCTTAGGGATGAGGTTAGGGATTCCTGCCCCAGACCTTTGGTTCCTAGGAGCACCAAAATGGGCCTTAAAAAGGGCTGTGCATTCCAACCAGTGCTTTCTTTCTTCTTACAGAGAAATAGAGCCCATATGAGGCCTAGGTCTCCCCCAGAGGTCCGCTTGAGCCCAAGGGCCCAGCCTCACTCCCCCTGCCTCGTCCCAGGCAGCCCTGGGAGCACCTCCCCCTTACCTCACTTAGCCTGCGGGTTTTCACTTCACCATCTTTGCAGAGTGTGGCTGCTAACATGGGCCCCAAGGAGAGGCACAGGGAACCAGACCCTCACAACTGCCATGAACTATGCCCTCCCACTCTCCCTCACTCCTTCTTTTCTTCCACAAAAAATAAATCAACCACAGTACAGGCAATAATGTGTCACCTACTCACCACTATGAGTCCCACATTAACTCTTTGCCACAATTACTTGTTTCTTCAGTATACCCTCACCTGTACAGGTGAGATCCGTGCCCCTTCCTGCCCAGAAGGAACCCCTCTGCTGAAGTGCGTAGGGATTTAGCAGACCCACTTTTTTATACCTTTATCTCACTATTAAGTATTCAAAACCAAATTATCACTATTAAGTATTCAAAATCAATTTATAATATTGTAGTGTGTGTTTTAAATTTGTATGAAGGTACACATTCCTTCACAATAATTGACTTTCCTCATTTAACAAGTGTTTTCAAGATGGCTTTATGTTGATACCCATGGCTTTGCTTATTCGTTATGTCTGACAAACATTATTGCATCGTAAGAATATACAACAATTTATCCAGTTCCTTATAGGTGGACAACTAGGTGGTTTTCAGACTTCTTCTGTTACAAACACACACCTTTGTTAGGTCTCTATGTGATCATAAGTATATTTCTCTGAGAAATATACCTAGCACTGAATTCCCACCATATTGCTAAACGACTCACCACTCCACGTCCTGCCAATGCTTGGAATGATCAGACCCAATATTTTTTCCAATCTGATGGGTGTGAACTATTTCATTTATTATTTACATTTCAGAAATTTTTACTGAGATTAAGCCTCTTTCACACATTCATTGACCATTCAGGTTTTGTTTTTGAAGAATAATCCCAACTTTTGCCCATTTGTTTTTCTGTTGCCCTGTGCTATAGCTGAATGTCTGTGTGCCCTCCACCCCAAATTCATATGTGGCAACCTAACCCCCAGTGTGATGGAACTTGGAGGTGGGGCCTTTGGGAGGTGATTAGGTCATGACGGTAGAGCCCCCTTGAATGAGATTAGTGTCCTTGTGAAAGAGACCCCAGAGAGCTTCCTCACCGCACCACCATGTGAGCACACAGCAAGAAGGTGGCCATCTATGAACCAGCAAGCAGCCCTCACCAGACACCAAATCCACTGGCACCTTGATCTCGGACTTCCAGCCCCACAATTGTAAAAAACAAATTTCTGTTGTTTGTGATTCACCCAGTGTATGGTATTCTGGTATAGCAGCCCCAAAGGACTAAGACGATTGCCTTTTTCTTACTGATTTGCATAAATTTTCATATATTATGAAAATAACATTCTTCTGTGGTTATGGGTCCTTCTCTTGCATTTTCCATATAGACAATACATCATCTGCAAAAAATGGTTTTGATTTTTGTTCTTTCCAATTGTATGTCTCTTTCCCCATCCATCCTGTTGTGCTGGCCAGGCCCTACAGAACAAAGCTGACTATAACTGTCAAAGTGGTCAGCACAATTTCATGCCTGATTTTAAAGGGACTGTTTCTAATCTTCTCCTGCTAAGTAGTAATATTTGCTGTAGGTTTTCAGTAGTAAATATCAATTATAAAATCATCTGATATTTGTGATTTTTTTGTTCAATGATTTTGACTGTTGATTTAATTTCTTTTATGGCTATAGATCTATCCATGTTTATTATTTATTCTGTACTCAATTTTTTCTTTTCCATTAATGGTTTATAACATGATATTGAATATAGTTCCCCATGTTATACAGTAGGACCTTGTTGTTTATTTTTCTAGAAAAATGAATATTTTGTCTAGGTTTTAAAATTTATTGGCATAAAACTGTCATCATACTTGGTTATGATTTTTCACCTGTGGTTCAGTTGCATCCAAGTCTTGCTTTCCTTCCAGTGGCCTTTGTTATTTTCTTTTTTCTTCCAAATAAACTTTCCAGAGTTTGTAGACTTCATTTCTTTTCAAAAATTAGCTTCTGCTTTTAATTCTCCCTGCTATTTTTGGTTTTTAATTCCTTAATGTCTTCTTATTCTCTCTCTCTTTTCTTCAGATTCCTGAGTTGAACACTTGACTCATTAGTTTTCAGTCTCTTTTTCTTTTTCATAAATTTATTTAATTCTATTGACTGTTTCTCTGTACATTGTCTTTTGCATGTTTTGATATGTAGGTTCTTGATTAGTTCTATATATTTTACAGTTTTTATAATGGATATCCCTTAAACAGAAAGTGTCTAGGATTGTTTTGCAGGCAAAACATTATTACTAATTATAATTATTTTACATTGTGGTCAGAGGATATCATTTACAGCACAGGCAGCAAATCTTTTCTTTAAAGGGCCTTATTGTAAATATGTACGGCTTTGCAGTTTGTACAGTCACTGTTGAAACTACAAAACTGCCGTTTTAGAGCAAAAAAAACAAATACACTATGTAAATGAATAAACATGGCTGTGTTCCAAGAACTCTGTTTATGGACACTGAAATTTGTACTTCATATAATTCTCACACATCACAAAATATTATCCTTCTTTTGATAATTTTTCAACCATTTGAAAATGTAAAACTAATTCTTAGCCGTTGTACAAAAATAGGGAGTAGTTGGGATTTGACCTATAGGCTGTAGTTTGCTGATCCTATGCCTATTTATTAGTTATGTTTTCCTATGTGTTTACTTTTATACTCATTTAGGATATTTATTGTTTATTTCTCTTTCCTCCCCCTCCTGTTACGTAGGGCAGGGATTTTTCCCTCGTTTATTCCCCAATGTATGTCAAGCACTTAGAAAAAATGTGTACAATAGTAGAAAGTACTCAAAAATAAACAGCTGTTAAATAAATGAAGGTATGAATGAGCAAATAACGACAACATTGCCGTTGCCTCTGTTTCTACACCACCTTCTGAATTCACCTCCTCACTCACTAGAAGGTAAGAGGTGAAAAACACATTTGACTTCCAGGTGTTCAGGGTGTATCCTGACCTGTGTTTAACAGGTCAGGGCCAGGTGAAAAATCTTTCTTCGAGAAAATTCTTGAGCCAGAAGCTAAGGATAGATATGTTTTGTTTTCTCTTTGATTTCTACCTAACAGAACTGCATGACAGCATTTTATCAAAATTCCATTTGCCCTGCATCCTAGGTGGAAATAACAGAAAAAGAATAAGAGAAAGAAAATCAGGAACTGTATCTCCATAAAACAAAAAAGAAAACTATATAAATATTTATAAGTAGGCTTATTCAAGTAATGATTCAAGGCGGTTTATAAAAATACGAACACTATTAAGATTAAAAAAAAAATTGAAGGAAGGGAAATGGGAACCAGAGAATAAGAGCAGGGTGTCAGGGGCCAGATCAGTTCCAAAAACTCACTGCAGAGTTTGGGACTAGTTAGAGGGGAGCTGTGGCTTGATTCAGCTTTCAGCATCTGACACTAGCAGCTAAGTGCAATCATCAACGTGACTAATATCCTCAGGTAAAAAACAAACCCAGGGTTCCGGGGGAAGAAGGAAAAGTGTTCTCCTGAATAGTCAGGAGACCAGACAGGGATGGCTTCCAGATGTCCTCTTATGGAGGCCAAGTTCATGGATGAACTCCTGCAGCTCCAAGTATCCAAGACTGCAAGGCCAAGTGTCCCTTGAAGGAGGCAGAGTCCACGGTACCAAGAGGCATTCTTGGTCTTTTCCAGGTCTGCATCTTTTCCAGGTTTTCTCCTCTTTTTATAAAATACTCTTTGGAGGACTATTCCAAATAAATTACTGAATGATGTTGTGATGAGACTCACTTTGAAGACCATCAAAAGAAATAGCACTCTGAAGACACCACCAGATTCAACAGCATTCACCTGGGTATCAGCTGTTCTTTAGTTGTCCTTTACCAACTGTTTTTATTATGCTAAGAGAGGTGCAGACTCTGAAACCAGACTCTGAACTCTGAGTTCCAGCTCCTGCACCACCTGGGCAAGCCTTGGAACTGACCTGGCCCCTGACACCCTGCTCTTATTCTCTGGTTCTCATTTCCCTTCCTTCTATTTTTTTTTTTTTAAATCTTAATAGTGTTTGTATTTTTGTAAACCACCTTGAATCATTACTTGAATAAGCCTACTTATAAATATTTAAATAGTTTTCTGTTTTGTTTTATGTAGGTACAGTTTCTGATTTCCTTTCTCTTTTTCTTTTTCTGTTATTTCCTTGCCTGATTTCCTCATCTGTGAAAGAGAATGATACTAGAACTTCCCTCATATGGCTCTTGTGGACTTTACTGGGTTCCTATATAAAATTCTATAGGACAATGCTCAGAGCATAGTAATGACTGCATTTCATTTTATTGGAAATTCTTTTCAGATTTTATGATATTTTTCATGCGGTAGCACAAACACATCTTGGTGCAAACTTATTTTCAAACGTATACAGTCTTAACTTTCTTGGGATAGAAGCCTCAAGACATAGGGTTCTTGTTCTTTAATGCAACCCATTGGGAAGGGAGTTAGCAGAGAAGATCATTGACTCTGGAGACAGAGGATGTGGGTTTGACTCTAAACTCTGCCATCAACCAGCCCCGAGCCCCAAATTCTCTGACACTCCAATGTAAACACAAATGTACTCCCCCAAGGGTGGTGTGAGGCTGAAGTGGAGCAGTGTGTCTGGGGTTCAGCTCAAGGCCGGCATATGCCTCATGAACTCGTGGAATGGCACCTCTTAATACCATGATGGTGAAATGACCAGGTGTGTGCTAAAAATCCTCACATTTACCCTTTTCCATGTCTTTCCCAAGCATCTCTTTATTCTTGAAAAGGAAGGTGTATCATGTACAGCTTTGAATGATTTGGTCTGGTGCAAAGAGCATTACCCAAGCACAAGGTCATTTCTCAGCAGAATCTTTGTGCATTAGCAAACACTCTTTGCTAGTGCACTGCTGAAGTCCATAATTACCATAGGAAGTCTTTTTTCTTGTGATCAAAAGCAGTTGAACATTATTTTCTGCTTGTCTCTCATGGTGACAAGCCTGAAGCACAATCACAAGCAGGCTCTTAACTCGTGAGTGGGAAGTGGCCCTGAGAAGCACTGTTTTGCTTGCCCACAGAGCAGTAAACATGGTCCCCATTTCAACACCAAGACAGTCTCTGAAAGAGTCTTCCCAAGCTTGTGTGTACCAGAACATGCTACTTTGTGCAGATGACTGGACTTACTTTTTTATCATTAAAAATGAGAAAAATGACTCCAAGTGGTAAGAAGACCCTTTTTGTCCTTCATCTGAAGGTAAAGTCGAGATATATTTATTGGATAGTGTAGCTAACCTTGGGCAGCTCCTTAAGAAAGCAGTTTCTTTAGAGCATCTATATTGTGAAATATATTTTTATTTTCCAAATATAATATGTGAATATATTTTTGAAAGAAATACAAGCATAAATAAGTTCAATAACATGAACATTGGCATTTGTTTTTGAAGACAAGAAAACTCACCTTTCAAAAATGATGTAACTCATCATTTTCTAATTCATTATCTGTGGACTTTCTAACCTTTATTGAATGTCTACTATGGGCAGGCACTCATATATGAAACAATTGTATGAAATACCTTTATTTCTATGCTTTTTATAGGTGAAGAAACTGAAAACAGAGAAGGAAACTAATCCCCCTAAGTTCTCTGGAACAGTTACTCTAGGACAAGCCAGCATTCGTATTCTGCCACCCTGCTTTCCCCAGGACCTCATGGACCTCTAGACCTGTGATATGCAGTAGGGCAGCTAATAACTGAACGGGGCTATTTAAACTTAGCTATAGATTAATTAAATCAAATTAAATTAATTAAATCAAATAAATAAATAAATAATTCAGTCCTTCAGTTGCACTAGCCCCAGTTCAAGTGCTCAAAACCCTTATGTAACTAGTGGCTCTTGTATTTAACAGCACAGAATACATGCTTCCAGAGGAAAAATGGCACCAAACACTGGCTTCACTTGTCCTGGCTCTGTGACTTCAACTCCTTGCTCTTCTGATAGCTTTCTGGTTCCTTTATACAGATTTTTTTTTTGTCCAGGTTTTTTAGCTCTCAGCAGCATGATTGGACTAAAACTAGTCAGGTTTTCCAGCACTTAATTTTCCCTGCAGCTCTGTCTGCAAGCCTTCCTTTGCTCTAATCCACGGGCTTTTATGTTGCCTGGTGGGGAGCACATCCAAGCCAGCCTGAAATTTAAAATAAATGTTGTTTATAAATCACATCCAGTGATAGCCCCAAGGGGCCTTAGCCCCTTGTCATGCATCCAGAAAGTTCCATTATATCCCAATGCCACCAGCCTCATTGGCCTCCATCCACACAGGAATCCACATGGACAGCAGCACAGCCAGGCCCACCCTTGCATGCTCCCAGGAACCCCGTCAGCCAACTCTCTCCAAGCTTCCCCAAGTGGTATCTCATTTGAGCTCCCAACCAAGGTGCCAGGCACAGTTAACACTCAGCACTGCTTGTGCTGTCCCTGGAGCTCCAGGTCCCACTTGTCAACACATCACAGTCCCAAAGCCACTAGAGGAGTCTGATCATCACTGCATACAGGACTCATCATGAATATACCATTCTTTATGCCTCTTGATGTTGCTCAGGTTGCAAATTTCAAGAAGCCAGTGCACAGGTGTATTCCACACAACCTAGGGAGAACAACCCAACTCTTTGCTGGAATTTACTCTGGCTCCTAAGCACCAATTCATGTTCCCAGACTTCCCAAAACTTCTATAGACACAAAACAAATCTCCACCCATATCGATAAATGGAAATAGATACTAAAGTCTTACGAGGAGGAGGGGAAAGGGTGCTTTCTATGTTATAAGTCTGTCCGATCACCCTTTCACACTCGAAAGGTCTCTAAATGCTTTACCCAGACATGTGTACTAGGTCTTTTACCCTGCTTCAAAGATTTTTATTTTACTTTTATTTTGACACTAACTGGTGTAACTGCAATTCAGTTCTGGCACAGACGATCCGGAGCTAGCATAGACCCCACAGTGAAGGTCATCATCCTCCCCAGACTGACCCTACTTCAGACACCAGCCACAAGTTCAGGGGGGTCCCACATCACCCCCACTTATGACCAACTGGCAATAAAATTGGGAGTTCTCACGACCCCATCAGGTTTGATAATTCACTAGAATGATGCACAGAACTCAGAAAAGTGCTATACTTAACTATTACAGTTTTATTTGAAAGGATACAACTCAGGACCATTCAAATGAAGAGACTGTGGTGAGGTCTGGGAGCGCTTCCAAGGTCCTCTCCTCATGGAATCAGGGCACATTACCCTCTTGGCAGATCAGTGTGTTTGTCAACCAAGAAGCACCCCTGAGGTTCAGCGTCCATAGTTTTTACTGTGGTTTCGTTAAGTAGATACAATTGATTAAATCGTTGGCCATGTGATTGAACTCTGTCTCCATTCAGCTCCCTCTCCCCTCCCTGGAGGTCAGGTTGGCTCAAGGTCCCAACTCTCTAATCATGTGCTTGGTCTTTCTGGTGACCAACCCCCATTCTGAAGCTCTCTAGAGACCCACTACAATCACCTCATTAACATAAACTCAGGGGTGATTCTAGGGACTCGTGAATAATGAAGACATTCTATCACTCAGGAAATTCCAAGGGTTTTAGAAACTCTGTGCCAGGAACCTGGGACAAAGACCAGACAAATTATGTATTATATAAATCCTTTATAGCTTGTTCACAGTTACAGGATGAGATTCTTTTTCACCAACAGAGGGATGTGAAGATCTTGCTTTACTACCCAAGAATAAATCTAAATACATTGTCTTCTTTTGTGTGACTTCCTTGAAATCTGTCCAAGAGAAATATTTTAATTATTTAGTGACAATGGACTATATTTTTTACTTGAAGAAGATAGTATTGCTACTGCTGCCTCTTCTACCATGATGATGATCTTGTTTTTTGGGTGTATACTACATACCACCTAAAGGCAATAAATATAAGAGAATCAGACTTCAGAAAATTGTTTCCAAGGTTTGCCTCTTGGAGTTGATTTCCACCAAAAGCAAACATTATGCACACTACACATGTACATCACCATGAATCATGTGCATAAATACATGAGAATGGTTGGAAAATCAGGTTTGCAAACCTTAGTGACAGGCTTGAGTGAAAACACAAACCTGAGTCAAAACCATTTTACAATATGGAACACAGCTGGTTGGCCTAAAGTCTGCTGTAAGGCTTGAAAAATTAAATTAAAAAAAAATTTTAATTGAGGAAAATCGGTGGGAGGAAGGCACACACTGCCTGGAGCCCTGATTCTAATCAGAGAATTCCTAGAAAATCCATGGCAAGTTCCAGTCCTAAATAGTTTGAAGAATGTGACAGAAGTCCCCCTCCAGTAAGAATTAATACTGGTAAGGTTAAAATGAAGTTATCAAGGGACCATTTTGGCCATTCTCAAAAGACTAACCACATCTGCCAATACAATGACATTTCCAAACACTTGACTTTTTGCAACATATTTATATGAGTTCTCAGTTTCCAGTTTATGCATGACTGAAAGGAAAAGAAAGAGCCAGAGAGTAAGTAGAATACTTTTTCATTAACCAGGTGGAGGTTAGGCTGCAGTCCCAGCATCCTGTACACAGAAAGAGTCAGAGTTTACATTGCCATGCAAAGGGTTGATATAGAACAAAAAATAAGAGTTGAACTTATTCCTGCTTTACACAAAAAAGTGTCATGAATTTTTCATTTCCTGAGAATATAGTACAGAAAAGCATTTTCTGAATTAGATCCCAAGAGAGTGACTTTTACTATGCTGCCCCTAGTAAGAATGTCTACATAGATTCAATGAGAGTGTTTTTGAAATACTTTTTAGCTTTTGTGTGTATGTGTGTGTTTGTCCCAAGTCTTGTAAGTTCCATGAGTACTAAAAAACAAACAACAGCAACAAAAACCTGATAGAATGAAAGCAAAAGCAGAGACTACTTTGCTCAGTGGATAAAAGGGTAAACTCTGGGCTGACAGACAAAGCCAAAAGCTGACCTTCATGGACTCTTTGAATGCTGTGCTGGTAAATTAATGAACAAGACAACTGAAAACCCTGATGCAACTGAAAACCAACTGAAAACCCTGATGCAGAGGGCCATGCCTCCCCACTTAGTTTTCCTAGCTCCGTCTTGCTACCTGTACCTCATATATGTTCCTAAGAGAAGAGAATGCACTTTGCAAGGATTCTAAATCAGTATTTCTGAGCTGTAAATTTTCTTTCATTTATTTATTCAACAAATATCTGTTGAGTGACTACTTTGTGCCAGGACTTCTCAGCATGGGGTTCAGCATCCTCTGTTCTCCCAGCTATTCTAGGAAAGAAGCAAAAATAAACAGAGGAAACTTAAAAGTGATTACTATTATTCAAATAGTGATAAATGCCATTAGGCAAACATGTGATACATAGGGGCTTGGAGTGAGAGAATAGTAGCGTTCAATAGAATGGCTCTGGAAAACCAGGCTGAAACAGCAACATTATTGCTGCAATTGGACTTCAAAAAAGATTCAGTCCTGCCGTGATCAGCCAAGGAGAGAATGGATGCTTGAGGGAAATGGTGAGCATTTCAGGCAAGGAATATGCAGTGCAAGACTGAAGTGGGAACAAGATTCGTCTGTTGAAGGAGTATAGAGAATGCTCTTGCAGACGAGGCACACAGTGGTCATAGAACCCGAAAAAGAGTCCCCAGCAGATCGTGCAGGCCTGAGACACCAAGATAAGGTGTTTGGATTTTTGTTCTCGGTATGCTGGGAGACCCATTTGAGACTTTGCAACCAGGAAGCAGTGTAATCCGATTTACATGTTTTAAAAGTCTCTGGTTGGTGTGGGGATTATCACCTGTAGGTACTCATGATGGGTATTAAGGGCTTCTGACACTGTGGGATTCTAGATACTCTGAAGGATTCTCTCACTAGAACAGACATGCTAGGCTCCTAAGACAGTAGGGAAAAATTCCAAGCATGAGAAAAGAGGGGAAAAGGTGGTAAAATAATGAGCATAAACCTGAACAGAACAGGTAAACACACACAGAAATCTGAGGCTAATTGTGAGAATGGCACTGCAAAGAAGAGGCCAAACTTTGAACCACTGCAGCGTTAAGGATCTGAACTTAAGCTTCAAAAGAGATGATGTAGATCTGGTTTGGTAGCACCTAGCAAAAGCAAACAAAAATGCTATATGTTACAGACTAACCTACTTTAACCCTGAGGATTCTTCTCAGATTATGGTCAATCAAATATGAGCTCACAGCCTATAGTCATCAATACCCAGATAAACAGCAACTTGATTGAGCTTGATTTGAGAAAATCCTCAGAATTAGATACCATTCTCCACTAAAAAGAATCCGGGCTTCTTGCAGAAATGGTTGATTCTGGGGCTGGGGCAGGACAAATATAAAAGAGCCTGAAACATTTTGTCAGAGTGTAAAGACATGCTTAAAGAAAGATGGGGACATGGCAAAAAGACATAGAAGAAAATGCAAAGGCGTTTCTACTGACTAAATCAGAAATAATTTGAATATCAAAATAAATAATGGTAATAAGGGATGATAACCTTTTTAATAAAACAGGAAACCATGAATCTATACTGATGTAATCACAAAACAAATAAAATACAAATGGGGAGAAAAGAAAGCGTTTTTTTTTATAATATAATACTAATAATAAATGTATAATAAATGTACTGTAAATGCCAAACATCATAGTTTGCCAAACATCATAGTTTACCAAACATCATAATTAAATTAGCCAAGAAACATCACTAGGTGTTAAAATGAATGGGTATAAGTTTGATAAGGGATTGGATAATCAAAGAGTCTCAAATATCCTTTCACAAAATGACACTCACAAACAGAGAAAGAATAACATTACAAGGGAAAACTGGAACACCTCAACCATGACCAAACTTAGCATCACCTGGAGTGGGATACATATCACTTACCACCCAGTAGAAGGCATGACACCTCAGAGTACTTCTGTAATATTCTCAAAATTCATAACCGGCATCCAATTATGAAAAAATATCAGACAAACCCAAACTGAGGCATGTGCTACAAAATGCCAGGCTTCAAGGTCAACATCTTAACTCTTTCAGAATGAAGGAGACTAAAAGGACATGACAGCTTAGTGCAACACATGGTCCTGGGTTGGCTGTAAAGGACATTGTTGGTGAAAATGAGTGGGGTCTGAAGAGTGGATGGTAGTAATGTATCAGTGTATTGTCCTGATTTTTTATGGTTGTTCTAGATTACCCAGAGAATGTCCTTGACAGTCAGTATGCATACTGAAGTATTTGGGAGTGCTGGGCATCCTGGTTACAGCTTACTTTCAAATGATTCAGGAAAAAGACCCCAACAATTTATACAGTATAATATTTGCAACTTTTCTCAATATTTGGATTTCAAAATAAAATTAGCACACTGAAAAAAATTATTCAGATAGCTTTGTGAAGAACCAAAAACAGATGGAATCTCTACTAACCTATTACACTGCTTGGTAGGCTGAAGTTTTTAACCTTAACTTCAGACACTCAAGGGTTTTAAGTCTTCAGGACTCTGATTAACATGCAGGGGATTGTGCACCAATAGCTTCAATCTTAGTTGCTAAGAATGAGAGCAAGGCAGATAATATTAATTGAGTTATTCAGTTTACACATACCTATACTATGGGTTATATCATCAACACTACTGCCATATTTCAGATGTGAAAAAAGCTCAGAAAGGTTAAGTAAGTTGGCCAAGATCACACAGTAAACATTCCAGCTGGAATTAGAATAACGACTCCAAGGTCTATGCTCCAGCCAGATTTTTATCAGAGTTTATGTTCCTTCTGGGTATTTAATAGCTAAAGGGCTAACTAGTGGTGGTGGTCTGGTGATGAGGAAAGGGGAGCTTGCACTGGATAAAAGCTATCATCCGTTACTCTGTACTGTGCTGGATTCTAAAGTTCATTCTCCCTTGCTGCCTACCACTGCTTCCTGGAGAACCACAGGGAAGTCCTTGTTTGACAGGCAGAGCCTCCCTTCGCTTCTGACCTAGAATTTTCCAAGGATTTTCTTTGCTTCAGTCAATACTGGGAAACACAGCACCACAAAATTACAGTTTTCTCAGAATGTCCTCTAGACCCCTCTGGAATGTCATCTCAGTTAGAAAAGCTTTTCATGACTTTTAATTCCCCTTGGTTGTTTAAGAAGGCATTCGATTAGCTGAGGGTTCAGTGATATTTAATACTGACTCTAAAAATTTAATTTAATTGCTATTTATCAAGTAGGGGGTGTTGAGATATGAAAGATAATGTTTTATCTTTGCAAAGGCATACAAAAATTTTTAACCTGTAGTTCAAAAGAGTGTCTGTTGGGAGTACTACACAGATTCTATAAGGTCTAATATTTGTTCCCTCCTAAGAAAAACCAATTACATTTTGAAATGTAAGTTATTTTCTAAATACTTAGTTCAGTGCCTACCACAAGGTGGGTATGCAAAAAATAGTTATTGTATGGATAAATTAATGCTGGTAACAGGGCCAAGAAAATTGTCAATATCATTCAAATTCTTAATATGCTGGGTTGGTCGAAATGAAAGTTCTTTATAATTAAATTAAAAGCACAGAATTTCCTTTAAGAAAGTTTCCAGATTAATCCCATGATTGTCATTTTGCTAGTCTTTTCCCACAGTGATGTTTAAATAATTTATTGACATTGAAAGCATTTTTCACTACTAAAGGCATTTGAAAGTTCAAAGTGGCAACCAAAGAGGAGAGTTATGGAGAATTTTAGATCAGTATTGTAGCTCCCAATGTTGTGTTTTGATTTTTTAAATTTTGAATGTTATCTTTTGAACTTTTAGAGTTTAAATAATTAATTTTTTTGGTGTGACCATGTATGCATTGGCATTATATCCCCAGGTCCCAGGGACTTTGCTGCAGAGCAGAGAACACAGTAACTGCATACTCTGTATCTGTGCTGCTTCACCATTGGCTTTCCAACCCTTCCATGAACTTCCCACCCTCTTCTGCCCTGCTCTGTTCTTGAGACACACCTCAATGCTCTGCACACTCCAGGCTCCACTGCCTTCTGGCTTCTAGTTGAATCTTGCTCACCATCAGGAAATCAGCCATAGAAAGAGAAAGAAGTTGGAGTGTTTATGTCCCCTGCTCATTCCTTGCCTTGTCAAGTATGTCAGAGGTCCCCAAGAACCCCAGTTTTGATGATTAGCTAGGACAACTCAGAGGACTCAGCATATAGTCATACTCATGATTGTGATTTATTACAGTGGAAAGTTACCAAGAAAAATCATCCAAAGGAAATAGCACATGGTGCAATGTCTGGAGAAAACCAGGCAGAAACTTCCAAGTGCCTCCCAGGACAGTCACACAGGATGTGCTTAATTCTTTCAATAAAAAGTTGTGACAGCACATGTGAAATTTTGCAACTCACGGAAGCTCACTGGAGACTCAGGTCCCAGTGATTTTATTGGGGGCTGGTCCATGCAGGCAACCTCTGCCTAGCTTGTACCAAAATTCCAGACTCCCAGAAGGAAAACAGAGGTTCGGGATAAACCACATTTTTGCACACAGCTTTGGCACAGTGAACAACTCTTATCAGTTAGGATGGTGGGGAATTCTCAAATCCAAGTTCCCAGAGACCAGCCAAGTGTTAACCCTGCAAGTAGGCTTTCCAGAGGACAGTGGTCAGGCCTGCTGTGCTGACTGTTTTCTGCACACCAAGGTGATGGCAGTGGCTATTTTCCCCTGTGGTCCCAGCTCCTCCCAGTTGGCCCTCTTCTCTAGTTACACTCCCCAGGTTCCAGTAGCACCTGCTTCCTCCTTGTTTCTGCAGGTACAGGTGGGGACTAATCCTTGAGTGTATCCCTATAGGTTCCCTTAACTGTGCCAACCCACCTCTACATATAGTCCCTTCATTACCAATCTGTGAAAAACTTCCATCTACCACCAACGTGGACAAAAAGAAACTTGATGTAGCCTCCTGCATGAAACAGCCCTCTAAACCAGACAAAATATAGGAAACAACAGTTTTTAAGATACTGAATATCAGACAACAAAGCCAGTGATCTCTGAGAGACAGAAAACAAAGTGGTGAACCTTATGGTCACACAGCTTACTGCCTTGAGTGAGTTTGCAGGCCACAGCACTGAGAGGGGGGAACTCACAGGACTCCTTAAATTAAAATGGAGTTGAGACGCCAGAAAGACCAAGGAAACTGGAGTTCTAGGAGTACTGGTGAGGAGGGAGTGGGCAGGGAGAGAATTTTACAGATCTGAAGAAGGTGCATATCACAATGATAAAAAATAAATAGAAACATATGATGATCTCAGTAGATACAGAAAAAGCATTTGAAAATATCTGACAGTCATTATTGATTTAAAAGAAAAAACTCACAGAAAACTAGAATAGAAGAGACCTTGTTTAACCTAATAAAGGGAATGCATGGAAAACTTGCACTTTACACATATTTAATGCTGAATGATTGAATCTTTTTCCCCAAATATAAGGAAAAAGATAAGGATGTTTACTCCATCAATTCTATTCATTTTACTGAAGACTGGAACCAGTGTTATAAGACAAGAAAAGAAATAAAAGGCATGCAGTTTGGAAAGGAAGAAGTAAAATTGTGTTTATTCACAGAAAACATGATTATCTATGTTGAAAACCCAAATGAATAGAAACAAAATCACCTAGAACCAATGAGTGAGTTTAGGAAGGTTGCAGGATAGGAGAACAGATAAAATATTGTATTTATATTTATAATAAATGAATAATTAGATATTCAAATTTTGACAATTTTATTGAGATATAATTCACAAAACATACAAGTCACCTATTTAAAGTGTATGATTCAATGGTCTGTAATATATTCACAGACACATGCAACCATCAGCACAGATTATTTTTATCACCTCAAAAAGAAATCCTGTATGCTTTAGCAATCATCTCCACCTCCTTCTCCCACTCCAGTCCTGGAGCAACCACAAATCTACTTTCCATCTCTATAGATTTCTCTGTTCTGGTCATTTCATATTAATGGAATCACATAATATGTGGTCTTTTGTGACCAACTTCTTTTGCATAGCTTGTTTTCAAGGTTCATCCACAAGGTTCATAACATGTATCATTACATTTTCTGGCTGAGTAATATTCCATTGTATGAATATAACAGACTTTGTTTATCCATTCATCAGTTGATATACATTTGGGTTTTTTCTACCTTTTAACCATTACTAATAATGCTACTATAAACATTAGTGTACAAGTTTTTATGTGGACACATGTCTTTATTTCCTTTGGATTTATACCTGGGAGTGGAATTGCTAGGTCATGTGAGAATTCTGCCTAATAGAGTTACCACATGAGGAAGTGTGAGACTGTTTTACAAAGTGACTGCATTATTTTACGTTCCCATCAGCAGTGGATGTGGGTTCTGATTTCACATCCTTGTCAACACATTGTTATCTGACTTTTTTATTCTAATCATTCTAGTGAGTATGAAGTCATATCTCACTGTTGTTTTCATTTGCCTTTCCCTAATGACTAAGGATGTTGAACATCTTTATTGGTCATTTGTATATCTTCTTTGAAGAATTTCCTATATAGATCCTTGCTCACTTTAAAACTGTGTTATTTGTCCTTTTATTATTGAGTTGTAAGAGTTTTTATATATTCTAGATACAAGGTCCCTATCAGGTATATATTTGCAAACATTTTTTCCCATTCTGTGGATTATATTTTCACTTTATTGATAATGTCCTTTGAAGCACAAAAGTTTTTAAGTCCTATTTATCTATTTTTTATTTTATTGTTTATATTTGGTATGATACCTAAGAATCCTTTGCTAAATCCAAAACCATGAAGATTTACCTTATGTTTTCTTCTAAGAATTTTATAGTTTTAGCTTCTACATTTCAGTCTTTGATCCATTTTGAGTTAACTTTTGTAACTAGTGCCAGTACCACACTGTCTTGATTATCATTGCTTTGTAGTAAATTTTGAAGTTGGGAAGTGTAAGTCTTATTACTTTGCTCTTCTTGGCTATTATGACAAGTATTTGGGGATTGTTTTGTTTTTTTCTGGGTTCCTTGCATATCTCTATGAATTTTAGAATCAGCTTGACAATTTCTGCAAGCAAATCATCTGGGATTCTGATAGGGACTTTGTTGAATCTATAAATCAGTTTGGAGAGTACTGTCATCTTAACAATATTAAGCCTTCCAATCCATAAACATGGTACCTTTTCTAATTATTTTAATCCTCTTTAATTTCTTTCAACAATATTTTGTATTTTTTGAAGTATAAGTTTTGCACTACTTTTGTCAAATTCAATCCTAAGTGTTTTATTCTTTTAGTTGCTATTGTGAATGGAATTGTCTTCTTAATTTAATTTCACATTGTTCATTGTTAGTGTATAGAAATACAACTGATTCTTGTATTTAGATTTTGTATCCTTCTATCTTGCTGAACTCATCTATTAGTTCTAATAATTTTTAGTGAGTTTCTTAGGGTTTTCTATATACAAGATCATGTCATCTGTGAAGAGAAATAATTTTACTTCTTCATTTTCAACAGGGATGTCTTTTACTTCTTTTTTATTTTTGCCTAATTGATCTGACTAGACCCTTCAGTATGGTATTGAGTAGAAGTGGCTGGAGCAGACATATTTATCTTGTTCATGATGTTAGGAAGAAAGCATCTAGTCTTTCACCATTAAGTATGATATTATCTGTGGGTTTTTCATAGAAGTGTTTATCAGGTTAAGAAAGTTCCCTTCTAGTCCTAATCTGTTGAGTGTTTTATATCATGGAATCATGCTGGATTTTACCGAATGCTTTTTTTGAGTCTATTGAGATGATCATATGAGTTCTATATTTTGAGAGTTTTTTTAGTGGTTGCTCTAGGGTTTACCATATACATCTTAATATATCAGAATCAGCTTCATATTTATGACAGCTTATTTCCAGTGGTATATAGATATGTTAGTCCTATGTATCTGTTTCCTTTTCCCTCTTTTTTGTGGTATTATTATACATGTTACTTCTATTAATGTTATAAACTTCCAAAAAATTGTTATAATTATTACTTTACCATCTGTAGTCATTTCTTTATCCCAATAAACCTTGACTCCCCACACTTCCTTTGTGCTCTTATTGGCAAATATATGACACATATGTTACATTTCTATATGTGATAGGCTCCACAATACATTACATACATATTAGTTTATACAAATTTTTTAAATCAGTTAGGAGATGACAGGACAAAAATATACCTTTATTCTGTCTTTTATAATTACATAGTTACTGATGTCAGGGCTCTTTTTTGTTTGAATTTGAATTTTTATCTTGGGACTCTTGCTTTCAACCTGAAGAACCACCTTTAGACTTTCTTCTAAAATGGGTTTGCTAGTAACAAATTCTATGTTTCTTTATCTGTAAAGTCTTTATCTTGCCTTCAGTTTTGAAAGAAAATTTTGCTGGATATATGAGACTTGTTTGACCTTTTTGACTTTGAGCACTTTTAATATGTTATCCTACTGTCTACTGGCTTCTATTGTTTCTGCTGAGAAGTCAGCTGTTAACCTTATTGGGTTTCCATTGTTAGTGACCAGTCATTTTTCTCTTGTTGCTTTCAAGAATTTCTCTTTGTTTTTCATCAGTTTTGTTGTGATATATTTGTATCTCTCTTTGCATTTATTCTACTTGCAGTTCACTG
The DNA here is from genome assembly GCF_003676395.1 of Aethalodelphis obliquidens. Taxonomy (NCBI): domain Eukaryota; kingdom Metazoa; phylum Chordata; class Mammalia; order Artiodactyla; family Delphinidae; genus Aethalodelphis; species Aethalodelphis obliquidens. The sequence goes on from NW_020838018.1 coordinate 3,978,775, forward strand.
AGTTTCCTGGCTGTGTAGGTTATTGTTTTTAAGTAAATTTAGGAAGTTTACAGAGATTATTTTCTTGAACTTACTTTCTATTTCTTTCTTTCTCTCCTCTTCTTGTATTCCCATTATGCATATGATGGTGTATTTGACGATGTCCCACATTTCTCATAAGCTTTCTTCATTTTTCTTTATTCTTTTCCCTCTTGCCTTGCATAGTTTCAATTAATGTGCCTTAATCTTGGTTATTCTTTCTTATGCCTATTCAGATCTACTACTGAGCCCATAAAGTTTTAATTTTAGCTATTGTACTTTTCAACTCCAGAATTTTCCATTTTGTTCTTTTTTTCTCTATCTCTTCATGATATTTTCTATTTGATGCCAAATTGTCGCTATATCTTCCTTTATTTATTTCATCATAGTTTCATTTAGTTTTGTAAACATGTTTATAATATCTACTTTGAAGTATTTTTCTGATAAAGCCAACATCTTGTTGTTCTCACAGGTAATTTCTATTGCCTTCTTTTGTTTTGGTGTATGGGTCACACTTTATTTATAGGCTTCATAATTTTTGTTCAAAAGTAGACAGTTTAGATAATATATTGTAACAACTCCAGGTATTGATGCCTCCCCTTCTTGGGGGTTATTACTGTTATTTGCTTATTTGTATAGTGACTGGAAGTAATATTTTAGTTAAGTCTATTTCTCACCACCACCACAACCACCACCATACACATACATACAGAGTATTGAACCTCTGATGTTGCTCCTCAGGAAGGCTCAGTTTGGGGTATGCCCACAGCCACTCTGGGATGACAGTGGCTTTGGTAGAGCTTTCTTTCTCTCTTTCTCTGATCACATCCAGCTTTTAAACTTCACTAATTGTCAGCCGATTGCTCTATTATTTCCAGCAATGCCTTGGGGAATAAATTGCTCTACAAACTAATCCAATCAAATTTTGATTCCTTTGAAAGAGTAGTTTCTAGGGTCAGTGTTTGATATTTGTTCTGAGCCCAGTAGGTCTCCCAGCTGCCTTATTCCACAGTTCTCTCCTGCAAACTACTAGGCCTACAGTCTAGCTTGTATCTTAAACCTCCTTCCAATTGCCTTCACAAAATCTCCACTGTTCTTGAGAGTGCCCTTAGGCTTGAACTCTTTCGCCCTTTATTTGGAATGAAGTCAGCTCCTTTGGGAAGTGATTAGGTGCTGTTTTATGGCCTGCTTCTTCCCTCCAGGCAGAATCTGTGAGCCAGAGAACTAAAGTTAGTGGTGGGGGCAATAGCAGGCTTCTCTCTCAGTGACACCCACACTCTAGGACCTGAGTACTCAGTGAAAGGGAGGTAGAAGCCTGAGATTCTCTCAGTCAACTGTTCTGATGTAAAACCACTGTTTTAAATTGAGGCAAGGGTGATCAGGGCCCCAGTATTCTCAAGATTCCATGCCCAATGTAGAGTCTCCACTCCACAAATGGGGACTGGATAGAAGAATGCAACCCCTACTTCCCAATGGCACTCGTGCAGGACTCAGTAATGAGTGAAAGGAAGGGACTACAAGAGGCAAGAGGAAACTTTTAGATGTGCTGATTATTATTTTGATTGTGATGATGGTTTAATGCAAGGGTCCCCAACCTCCAGACCATGGACCACTACCAGTCCATGGCCTGTTAGGAACTGGGCCACACAGCGGGAGGTGAGTGGCTGGCAAGCAAGCAAAGCTTCATCTACTCCTCCCCATTGCTCTCATTACCACCTGAACTATCCCTCTCAACACTCGCATTATCACCTAAATGATACCCCCACCACCATCCGTGGAAAAATTGCCTTCCATGAAGCCAGTTCCTAGTGCCAAAAATGTTGGGAACCGCTTATTTAATGGACATATACATGTGTCAAAACTTAACACAAATATGTGGCCTATTGTAGGTCAATTATACCTCAATAAAATTGTTACAATGGGAAAAATAACTTTGGGGAAATATTTCCAATATGATAAAAAGTTAGTATAGGAAAAGCTCATACATACCAAATGAAAGAGGAAACAAGACAGTGTAATAGAAATGAATTCAACCATGAATTCAAGCATTTATCCATCTGTATCTCTAGGGAGGAATCTTGGATACAGAAGTGTAGAATAAGGGCAGAATGCCTGGAAGAGAGCCTGGCATTCACTACACATTCCATGAATGTTTGTTGCATAAATATTTGTTGAGTACATTGCCCCTGGAAAGTTACTTTCATACCCAGCACACCCCTAGTGTCAGTTTCTCAGTAACATTACCACTCTCCCATCACCACTATAATAAATATTTGATCACAATAGGAAGTCATATTGCATTAGGATCAAGAGTCATTCAGCATATTTTCCTTACATTGCCTTAGTCGTAATAACGAAGAGTGCTGACCTATTCATTATATAGCAACACAGTGGTAGCAATTGCATTTAATTTCTTCACATATTTTTTATCTGAAAATCTCAAAATGCATGTGACAGGTTTTATACATCCTCCATGTGTCTCCATTTTTAAGAAGCTTTGAGCAGTGGGGATTGATTTTAAAAGAAATTACATCAGTTAATGGTATGCCATGATTTGGCTCCTACTCTATTCTTCTAATTCTACTTGCTCCCACTTTCCTCAGCCAGACTTGTCTCCTCATTGCTCCTGCCCATATCCCATTATAATAGTGGCTATCATTTTACATCATTTCATGAACGTCATGCACATCATACTTCACATATGTCAGCAATAATTCTTACATCCACCGTCAACATAGATGTTAATTATTCTCCATTTTACAGATTGAAAACTTGATGGTCACAGAGATTAAATAACTTTCCCAAAGTCTCTCAACAAGTGATAAGTTTCTGTCAGACTCCCCAGACCTGTGCCATCAGGCTATCTCTCTGTGCTGTTCAGATTTTTGCCTTTGCCTTTTTGCACCTGCCATTTCCCCAGTTTGGATCATTTTTCCTTCTCATCCCTCAAGAGCCACTCAAATCCAGTCCTACACAAACCCTTCTCTGACAGTCTTGGCCACGAGCTCTTCCTAGTACACCTTGCCAGTTCCTTGTCTGGGAAAAGGAAGGAAGGGAAAGATAGATGGGTGGAGAGAGGTAGAGATGGGAATCAAAAGTAAGGCCATTAGAGAAGTCAGGAGGTGAGAGGTTGGGAGCTGAACAGGCAAGCTTGAGAAAAAGAAACTCCAATTCTTTCCCCTCCTCCTTTAAAAATTATGCAGCAAAAATCGAACTTTTGAAGGCAGGTAAGGAATACCAGCAAGCTGAAGAATGCAAGGTGTCTAGAAGATTCTCCTTCATCCAGAAATGGCATCAACACTCATCAGGGCCAGAATCCAGGCTTTGCAGAGCAGGAGTGAAGGGTGACAGCCAATTTATTTAGCATCCTACAGCCACAGAGCTCCTGACTCCTTTGTCCCTTTTGTTAATTAAACTAAAAATAATTCACTATCAGTCCATCATGCCCCCATGCCATGGTCTTTATGAGCACCTGGTTTGGAACACCAAAGAAATGCACACTCCACTAAATCAGATTTCAAAAGACAGAATCAAACATAGGGTCTCTGGGCCAGGAGATGGGAGAAAAGTATACATACCCTATTGTTCTATGTAGGTAATAAAACACTTGAGGAAGAGAACTGCCTGAAAATCTTTTTATGTTTTTGTTTGGCAAAGTGGGCCAGGAGAACTTTATAGGGATGGTGGTAATGTTCTATATCTTGATTTGGGTGGTGGTTACACAGGTATATACATTTGTTGAGTCATCTAATTGTACACTTAAGGTATTTGCATTTTATTGCAGACACATTCTACTGCAACATGGTTGATAGGGAAGGAGAAAGGAAGGAAAGAGGAAGGAAAAGAAAAAAAAGAAAAAACAACCCTCCCACTCCTGTAAACTTAAGCTCTGCTGAAACAGAAATCCAGGAACCAAGTAGCATCTTGCTGCACTTGCTGCTACAAATACCACCTGGACACTTTGGGTAGTTTTTGCTTATGGACCAGCAGATGATGAAAGAATTTGCTGTTTGATGGAGTAATTGATCTTACCATTATGAGAAGGTGGGGTTGCTGCTACAAAGTGGGGATGGCAAGAGGTGGTCTGGAATTCAGGGGATTCAGTGGGCCCTCTTGCTGCTTTCATGCCCAGTGTTGATGGCACACAAGAAATTGCAGCCAGTCTGACCATCAGAGAAGGTGGGTGGGAAGGGACTTGAGGCTGGATGGTAGGATGCTAACATGTCCATTTTGACATGTCAATCAAACCCTGAAGGAACCTTTGGGTTTCCTAATGAGATCTGCTTGAAACTCACTTCCTTTGCGATGCAAAAAGTGATGCAATGAGGAACGTATTGTACACCTGGATTGAGTGTCTCACCCACACTCACCATTACCCCTGCACACCCTCCCTGCTTCAGGGCTGTGCCACCTTCTCCAGCCTGATACATGCCAATTGTTGTCTGTTTTATATATGCAGAACAGGTTACTTGTAACAGGTAGAGACTGCTGTGACAATTTTGATTAAGGTTGACTCATGGTTTTAACTGGCCAGAAGGATTAAAACATATCACAGAGTACTCATGAGTTCTCAAGTACTAAAAATGAAATAATCTCTGCAAGTTCGCTTACTCCCACAAAGAATTTAGAATAAAAATAGAGGTAGAGGTAGGGGATCTTTCTCCAGTTCCTTCCTGATCCCCTCTTCTATTCTAGAGTACCCCTGCTCAGTGTTGTCCAATCTCACCATTTCTGTTAATTGTGAGCCCACACAATTCTTTCAAGTCAATAGTTTTAATTGTGTTTACACTCAGGACACCAACTGAGGGCTGTGTTTATCGAAGGGTTGGCCTGGATCCCCTCAAGGACTTTCCCAATCTCTCTCACAAAATGACAAGAATGGCAAAAGTGGCATCACCATGTGAATTTATTATGCAGTCTCCTGAAGGATGTTACCCAACGCTGTTTTAAAGTTTTATCTTTCAAAATGCCATTTAAAATGATGATAAGGTATAAAGTAACTTATGGCACTTGCAAGGCACTTGCCAATAAGTGTTAGAATGGAGCATGTTTCCAAACTACATTATATTTTTCACAAAGTTGTCATAGATAGAGGTTATCAAGCATAGATACCACACTTGTTTCTTTCCTAATGGTTATAGATCCTCTAGGGTTCTCTTTCTGGTTTTGTAATTCTGAAATATTCATGTATATTTCATCCCATCAACACATTAAAGACAAAATTTAAACAGACTACCAAACCAAAAAAAAAAAAAAATGATAGAGAATCTTCTAAACCAGGCAGGGTCATTGAAAAAAAAATTACTCCAATGTAAACTCTGGGAACAGAATAACAAAGCATGAGGTTGCAATAAAGTGACTCTCTTTTGCTTGAGCAACAAAGTGTGCTTTATAAAGTTGTTTGATTGGAAAATGTAGGAAAATGATTGTACAAAAAAAATAATGAAAGAGAGGACACAAAGAAAAGAGAAAGAAAGAAAGAAAGAGAGGAAGAAAGGAAGGAGGGAAGGAAGGAAGAAAGGAAGGACAGAAGGAAGGAAGGATGGAAGTAGGGAAGGAAGGAAGGAGGGAGGGAAGGAAGGAAGGGAGGAAGCGGTATGGTACAGTATGTAGAGAAAAGCCATAAAGTTAAACAATGGGCTGTTTCTTACTTTATAAACTATTTTAATAATGACATAAGAAGAAACTGGTATGACAACATGTAATAGTTACAGCGTCATTAAACTCAGAACACATTGTCAAAACATGATACTGCTTATAAGATATTGCCTACAAGATATGGAAAGAATGTGACATTTTCAAAATATTTTATGAATAATTTATTTTCTTTCTAAAGAAAACTGAAAAACTAGATGAGAAAAGTTTTATTTCCCTAAGGCCTTCTCTCAGTCTTTGTTTATAACAACCAAGAATAATCTATACATGGATTATTTATCCCTCCTTTCTTTCTCATTCACTTCATGTTAGCCAAGTGAACTTCACGGATACAAGGGGTTTCACCCTCAGGATTCTGGGCAATCAGAGACCTCCCAAGTAGAGTGGAGTAGAATGGATCCTTCTTAGAAAATTTCACAAAAATAAATAAATAATGCCTGTTACCCAGAGTTAAGAAGAAAAGAGTGGAGAACCTGGCTTTCCTCTCATCTTGTCATTAAAGTTTTACTCTTCTGATTTAGAGATTCTTCGCTTGACTGCCCTAGCATCCCAGTTGTTTTGTGAAACCCACTGGGCTTTCCCACAAACAGATCATGTTCTTGTTTGCTCCACAATTGAGCCCAGCTTTCCTGGCAACATCCCTCCAACTCTGGCTTATAGTCTACTTTGCAGATTTAAAGATATTGTACATTGCGTTATGGGAATTAGAATGGGTAGACTGTAGGCAGATTTTGAAGTGGTCCCATTAGAAATGGACCTTCCCCATTTGAGCCTCTGATGAGAACCCATTCCTGGGTGACACCATGAGGGCTGCTTTGTGAGACCCTAAGAAGAGGACCCAGATAATCAGTGTCCAGGCTCCTGACCACAGGCACTTTGAGAAGATAAATGTATGTTGTTTTCTGCTGCTAAGTTTGTGGCAATTTGTTACACAGCATAAATAACTAAAACATAGACTTAAGGAATATTCACCATGACAGGGTCTTTTCAGCCTCTCCCCACCTTATTGATAAGGAACATGATACACAGATGGGCTATGGAACTGTCGCAAGATCGTCCAGACATGATGTTATCATGGGGTACTCCTTCACTGCTCTTCTCATCTGAATCTACATCCCTGGATCTTTCATTTTCCTATTTCTTTAGCAACACTAAAAATGGTTTTATCTTAAAACATTAAGGATATTGCTTCATTTTAAGGAGTCTGAAGCCAATTTAAATTTCACTCTTTTAAAGAGGAACTTTTTCCTCCTAATTCTCTCTGGGAGTCTCTAAAACTTCTTTTTTTATTTGATGTTCTGAAATTTCTTGAGGATAAGTCCCAGATGGGATCTTTCCACATTCACTGCACTCAGAAGTCAACATGCCCATTTAATCTGAAGACTCATATCCTTCAAGCCTGGAAATTTCCTTCAAATTTTTAAAAATATAATTTTGTTCTCTTAATTTTATCTTTTCACTCCTTCTGGAACCCCTGTTGAATTGATTGTCTATATCTGTTTTTGGTTCTCTTATTTTTGCTTTTTTTTTTTTCTCATAGTCTTGAGAGATAATTTAATTTTCTAAGCCTTCTCTTAAAATTTTTCAGAAATTATATTTTTACTTTATTAAACATCTTTCAGTCTTTTGTCACACCTTAATGACATCTTGTAAGTTACATCTAGATATAATATCTTCTAAATCTTTATAAATTTATTAATTAAATGGATTTTTAACGTTTCCTTCTGATTCTCTATTTCTTTCCTGGACAGTTTTTCTGTTACTTATTTTGGATTTATCTCTTTTGTTTCTTGGGGTTTTGGTTTTGGTTTCTCCTTACATACAAATGGGTTTTTCAGTTGCCCATTTCTAGTTAAATCAGAAGGTTGTGGTGAATGGTATGGTTTCCTCTGCTGTTGTATACAACCTCCTATTTTCCACTTGTCTCACCACTACATGGGAATTCTTGCTGGGTGCTTTGAGCAAGGTGGGGCATGCCAGAGCAAACAGACTGGAAGGCTTTACCTTGGGTAAACAGGGAAGTATTAACATCTAGACTGAAGGCTCCAAAAGTGCCAAAATGAGAAACACACAAGATGCACACTCCCAGACTAGAATACATAGCTTTCTCCAAAGTGCTTTAGCATAATTTCCTTAAAAGAGGGCCCATTGTTCTTTGTTGGGAATTGGCATTCTATCCAATTTTGTTCTTATCACTGAAAAATATAGCTTCAAATAATTAGTTGTCTTTGGTAATTTAATGGAAAGGTAATTCTGTATAATAAAAGTAGACTAATTTACAAGTTACTGAAGAACATAATTCTTTAAAGGCAATGTGATCAATCAGCATATGAAAATAATGGAAGAAAATTTTGAAATAAAGCAAAATAAACAGAAAATACAAAATAAGATTGTAGAAATACACCACATGTTTGAGTTATTATAATAATGATAAATACATTAAATTCTTCTAATAGGATTAAACAATGTAAGGATTCTCCATCTTGGGTCTAGTACCAAAGTCTGGCTACAAATTCTTTACAACTTATTGTATGGTTATCTCTCAGCTTCAAACCTATCCTTCCATATCCAGGTACATGATGCTGGGGCAGGGACTCTGCAAACCACATTTATGTTCTGTCAATAGAAAGGGACACTTGGAGACTGGAGGAGGGAAAGAAAAGGCTCTGCTTCTTCACCCTGACAGTGCAATTTGTTCAGCTGAAAGGAGTTGGTTCCTGATTAAGATTCTTCCAATACCCCTTGAAACAACCTCCCCCCACCAATTCATAGATACCAGCACCACCTGACCTGTGACCTCTCCTTAGAGGCCTATGTCCCACACCATGTGACCACCCCTTCTAAATTTTAATAAGTCCAATCCCTTTCCTTTGTTCCTCTACTTCTATGGGTGGTAGCTGCTTCCTGCAGTTGCTACCTCCATGAAACTTAGAATTCCCTTTATATTATTTTAAATACCTGACTAACACTTTATTCCTGGTTAACAAGACAAATCTACATTATCCTTTAAATGTCATCATAGGGACTTGATGTGAGAAACCACAGAACAAATGCTCAAGTAAGTTTTAGCTTCCTATATGTGAAAGTGGAAGAGGTGAATAGACAAATCCAGAGCTAAGAATTTGAAGGCTGGGAGAAAGGATGGATCACAGAAGTTTTAACATGACAGAGATTACTGATATGATGGATTATATGGCCTGAACAGGACAGAAAAGAAGTAAAGCCAATCAAGTGAAGAAAACAATCAAATTGATAGACTGGAAAAAACTTCAGGACTTAAGAGTCATGAGGTTTGTCAGATATTAAGCTCTGCTGTGGTGGGAGCAGGATGGAGAGATGTGTGTAGCCTATGAATGAAGAGTTCACTGTTGAAGCAGTCCCTAAAAATGACAGAATCAAAGGTGTGGAATTAGAGTTGAGATGGAGATGAAGATCATTAAAGACAAGGACATTGTTCTAGTTATCTATTGTTGTATACAAAGTTATCCAAAAATTTAGTGACATAAAACAAGAACCATTTTATTATAGATCACAATTTTTTAGTCTAGGAATTCAGACAGGATTAGGCCAAGCAGTTCTTCTGCTCCATGTGGCAGTCATGTCTGGTCCGGCCTAGCGAGCCCAAGACAGCTTCTCTCACATGCGTGGTACTTTGTTTGGGATGGCTGGGCTGAGCTGGGTTCCTTGCCACTCTACATAGTCTCAGATTCTCCACGCATTTTCTCTAGCAAGTCAGTCAGCTATGGTAGCTGAGGACATATAGAGACCAAGGTAGAGCTGTCAGTCCTCATTAAAAAAGGCCTGGAATTAACACAGCATCATTTCCTCGATACTTGATCAAAGCAGTCATAGGCCTGTCCATATTCAAGGAGAAAGGAAGCAGACCCCACTTTTTGATGGAAAGAATGCCAAAGAATTTGTAGCCATCTTTAATTTGCCACCAAAATCAGAGAACTACTAATATAGGAATTAGCTCATATGGATTAAAAGATGACAAGAGTTGGGCTTATGAGGGATCCAGTAGACAAAGTCACGAATAAATACAGGGGAATAGTCCAAAACTAGGAGACAGCTACAAGGTAAGGCAAAGGGTGATGTATCTGGGTGACACAAAGCTCTGTGGTTAATTAACACATATCTATTCTCACCTCCAGTGATTTTCTGTATTACAGAGGCTGAAAACCTTCAAACTAAATTTCCCAGACTCTCACTGTTAGGGTTCTAAATGAAAGTCAGACTCTTCAATTATATATACTTAATAAAATATGGACAGTGAAAACAGGTGGAGATTATCTTCTTGTACTTTAGCAATTTTCTGCTGGCAAGCAAGATTGTGGTGTCAGAGGATCTCTGTGACTATGTTCTGGTGGCCAATCTCTAGATGCATGAATCTTGAGAGGCAAATGCAGCTCTGGCTGGGATTAGGCAGCATTTCAGATACATGGATGTTGAGAAACAGTTGTAGCAACAGTAGTAGCAAAAGCTTCCTGATTCCAGTTGCCTGATCCCTGAATTGAAACTTTGGCAGTGTGTTCTTCAAGTCAGTACTTACAATGGTGACCTGCTATTGTTCCATGTCTACTCTTCTTCTTCCCCTCCTCCTCCTCCCCCTCCCCCTCCTCCTCCTCCTCCTCCTCCTCCTCCTCATCTTCTTCTTCTTCTTCTTCTTCTTCTTCTTCTTCTTCTTCTTCTTCTTCTTCTTCTTCTTCTTCTTCTTCTTCTTTCTTCTTCTTCTTCTTCTTCTTCTTCTTCTTCTTCTTCTTCTTCTTCTTCTTCTTCTTCTTCTTCTTCTTCTTCTTCTTCTTCTTCTTCTTCTTCTTCTTCTTCTTCTTCTTCTTCTTCTTCTTCGACTTCTTCTTTGACTTCTTCTTGCATTCCACTAGCAGGCCAGTTCTGTGGTCTTATGGCTGTAATTACTAAAATCCAAGATGAAGGTTTACTTCTCCAGACTTTCTAATAATTTTGTAAGATTTTAATTCCCTATATTAAAATCTTATGGCTTAAAGCTTCTTGAGTTAACAAGACTAAATACTGAAGAATCTGCCTCATAGGAAGAGGCACTTTTGCTGAAAGGTAGAAAAACAATGACTGAGAAGAATCTGTGGGAGTTAGAATTCATACACTGCTTATTCACCCTTTGTTATTTAGCATGAGGGAACAAAGAGCTTGCATTCAGGTGGAGAGCAATTCAAAAGCATTAAAAATCTAGGGTGGTTCAGTTTCCAGTAAGAGCAAGTTGTCCTTATCAGATCAACCTTCCTGCAAATAACAACCTGAACATAGCACAAACTATGTGCTAAATATAAAAACAACTACCTGAAGGTACTGAAGAGTGATCTGGAACAGACAGACTCTGGAAGAGGGTATACATGTGAAGGAAGGGAACAGAACTGGGTGTGTTCCCGTTTGTTTTGGCACTTAGCCTGATTGCAGTCCCCAGTGTACACCATAAAGTAGTTAAAACTCTGACCAAAAATATTCTGCAGTCTTACAGGCTTGAAAAATAAGACAGAGTTCAGAGCAACTGCAGCATTTGGAAAATAAGAGGGGAAATCAAAGGAGAAAACCACAGAGAGTACCCCAAACTCTGTTTATCAACTCTGCCAAAATCTCTGGTTGACTCCTGAACATCATATCTGTGAGGTAGACTTTAAGCAGCCCAACATAAGGTAGATAACTAACCTGAGATTTCAGAGTGAGGAATTTGAATTCATCCAGGTCAAATGCCTACTGAAACAAACAGGCAAAAATCAATACTCTTTGGAGTAATATAGAACCCAGACCCTCAACATTTTATTCATAATGTCCATAAAAGCTCCATAAAACTCAAAATTACTAGACATAGAAGAAGCAGAAAATATGACAACCCTCATTAAAAGTAAAAGAAAATCACTGAAAATCACATGAAAATCATGTTGACCCAGATGTCAGAAGTAACAAACAAGGAATATTAAGCAATTATTATAGATATGCTCAAGAACATGAATGCATTCAATGAATGAAAATATTTCTCAGCAATGAAATAGAAATATCAAAAATAACCAAATGGAAATTCTAGAGATGAAAAATACAACATAACAGGAATTATAATGCAAACAGTAGTTCAATAATAAATTGAAGATGACTGAAGAAAATGAGCTTGAAGATTAGTCAATAGAAAATATCCAATCTGAAGACAAAAGATGAAAAGACAAAAAAAATAAGCAGACCTTTAATTACCTATGAAAAATATAAAAAGTTCTTATGTATGTGTAATTGGAATATCAGAAGGTGAAGAGACATTGGGGCATAAAACATATGTAAAATAATAATGTCAAAAATTTCCCAAGTTTCTTAAAAACATAAATTTTCAGATTCAAGAAGCTCAGTAAAGTCCAAGCAGGAATAAAAGCAAAGAAAACCACATCTAGGAACATCATAGGCTAGCTGCTGAAAACCAAACATAAGGAGAAAACATTAAACAATTTGAAAATCTGCTGACTTATCATAAATTATGAAAAATGAAAGACAATGGGACAGCATCTTTAAGTGTTAAAAAAGAAAAATTCGTCACTTCAAAATTCTGTTACAGAGACCTTCAAGATGGAAGAAGAGTAAGGAGTGGAGATCACCTTCCTCCCCAAAAATACATCAGAAATACATCTACATGTGGAACAACTCCTACAGAACACCTACTGAACGCTGGCAGAAGACCTCAGACTTCCAAAAGGCAAAAAACTCCACACGTACCAGGGTAGGGCAAAAGAAAAAGAAAAAACAGAGACAAAAGAATAGGGATGGGATCTGCACCTCTGGGACAGAGCTGTGAAGGGGGAAAAGTTTCCACACACTAGGAAGCCCCTTCACTGGTAGAGATGGGGTGTGGCAGTGGGGGGGAGCTTCAGAGCCATGGAGGAGAGCACAGCAACAGGGGTGCAGAGGGCAAACGGAGAATTCCCACACAGAGGATAGGTGCCAACCAGCACTCACCAGCCTGAGAGGTTTGTCTGCTCACCCACCAGGGTGGGTGGGGGCTGGGAGCTGAGGATTGGGCCTCAGAAGTCAGATCCCAGGGAGAGGACTGGAGTTGGCTGCATGAACACAGCCTGAAGGGGGTTAGTGCACCACAGCTAAGTGGGAGGGAGTCCAGGAAAAAGTCTGGAACTGCCTAAGTGGCAAAAGACCATTATTTCAGGTGCACGAGGAGAGGGGATTCAGAGCACTGGCTAAACGAGCTCCAGAGATGGGTGCGAGCCACGACTATCAGCGCAGACCCCAGAGATGGGTATGAAATGCTAAGGCTGTTGTTGCAGCCACCAAGAAGCCTGTGAGCAAGCATAGGTCACTATCCACACCTCACCTCCCAGGAGCCTGTGCAGCCCACCACTGCCAGGGTCCCATGATCCAGGGACAACTTCCGCAGTAGACCACACCACATGCCTCAGGCTATTGCAATGTCACGCTGGCCTCTGCCAACTCAGGCTCACCCCACATTATTTACCCCTCCCTACCCCTGGCCTGAGTGAGCCAGAGCCCCCCAATCAGCTGCTCCTTTAATTCCATCTTCTCTGAGCAAAGAACAGACACCCTCAGGTGACCTACACTCAGAGACGGGGCCAAATCCAAAGCTGAACCCCAGGAGCTGTGTGAACAAAGAACAGAAAGGGAAATTTCTCCCAGCAGCCTCAGGAGCAGCAGATTAAATCTCCACAATCAACGTGGTGTACCCTGCATCTGTGGAATACCTGAGTAGATGCAAATCATCCCGAAATTTAGGTGGTGGACTTTGGGAGCAATGATATATATTTTTTTTCTGTTTCTCTTTTTGTGAGTGTGCATGTGTATGCTTCTTTGTGTGATTTTGTCTGTATAGTTTTGCTTTTACCATTTGTCCTAGGGTTCTCTCTGTCCATTTATTTGTATTGTTTTGTTTTTTAGTATAGTTTTTACTGCTTGTTATCATTGGTGGATTTATTTTTTGGTTTGGTTTCTCACTTCTTTCTTTCTTTCTTCCTTTTTTATGATTTTATTACTTTTTAATTTTTTATTATTAATAATTTTTAATTTTAATAGCTTTATTTTTTTTTCTTTCTTTCATTCATTTTTTTCTCCCTTTTCTTCTGAACAGTGTGGCTTACAGGGTCTTGGTGTTCCAGCCAGTTGTCAGGCCTGTACCTCTGAGGTGAGAGAGGCGAGTTCAGGACATTGGTCCACCAGAGACCTTTGGCTCCATGTAATATCAGATGGTGAGAGCTCTCTGAGAGATCTCCATCTCAACACTAAGACCCAGCTCCACTCAACGGCCAGCAAGCTACAGTGCTGTACACCCTATGCCAAACAACTAGCAAGACAGGAACACACCCCAACCCATTAGCAGAGAGGTTGCCTAAAATGAAAATAAGGTCACAGACACCCAAAAACACACCACCAGATGTGGTCCTGCCCACCAGAAAGGCAACATCCAGCCTCATCCACCAGAACACAGGCACTAGTCCCTTCCACCAGGAAGCCTACACAACCCACTAAACCAACCTTAGCTACTGGGGGAAGACTCCAAAAACAACAGGAACTATGAAACTGCAGCCTGCAAAAAAGAGACTCCAAACATAGTACGTTAAGCAAAATTAAGAGAGGAAGACACAGCAGATGAGGAGCAAGGTAAAAACCCAACAGACCAAACAAATGAAGAAGAAATAGGCAGTTTACCTGAAAAAGAATTCAGAGTAATGGTAGTAAGGATGATCCAAAATCTTGGAAGTAGAATGGAGAAAATACAAGAAATGTTTACCAAGGACCTAGAAGAACTAAAGAGCAAAAAAACAATGATGAACAAAACAATAAATGAAATTTAAAATTATCCAGAAGGAATCAATACCAGAATAACTGAGGAAGAAGAACAGATAAGTGACCTGGAAGATAAAATAGTGGAAATAACTACTGCAGAGCAGAATAAAGAAAAAGGAATGAAAAGAATTGAAGACAGTCTCAGAGACCACTGGGATAACATTAATCGCAACAACATTCAAATTATAGGGGTCCCAGAAGAAGAACAGAAAAAGAAAGGGACTGAGAAAATATTTGAAGAGATTATAGTTGAAATTTTCCCTAATATGGGAAAGGAAATAGTTAATCAAGTCCAGGAAGCACAGAGAGTCCCATAGAGGATAAATGCAAGGAGGAACACACCACAACACAAATTAATAAACTATCAAAAATTAAAAACAAAGAAAAAATATTAAAAGCAGCATGGGAAAAGCAACAAAAGCAACATACAAGGGAATCCCCATAAGTTTAACAGCTGATCTTTCAGTAGAAACTCTTCAAGCCAGAAGAGAGTGGCAGGACATATTTAAAGTGATGAAAGGGAAAAACATACAACTAAGATTACTCTACCGAGCAAGGATCTCATTCAGATTCAATGGAAAAATTAAAACCTTTACTGACAAACAAAAGCTAAGAGAATTCAGCACCACCAAACCAGGTTTACAACAAAGGCTAAAGGAACTTCTCTAGTCAGGAAACAAAAGAGAAGGAAAAGACCTACAATAAGAAACCCAAAACAATTAAGAAAATGGGGATAAGAACATATATATCGATAATTACCTTAAATGTAAATGGATTAAGTCCTCCAAACAAAAGACATAGACTGGCTGAATGGAATTTAAAAAAAAGACCCATATATATGCTGTCTATGCTTTAGGTGTAAGAACAAATTCTTAGAAAAGCACAACCTTCCAAGAGACCCACTTCAAACCTAGGGACACATACGGACTGAAAGTGATGGGATGGAAAAATATATTTCATGCAAATTGAAATCAAAAGAAAGCTGGAGTAGTAATTCTCATATCAGACAAAATAGACATTAAAATAAAGACTATTACAAAAGACAAAGAAGGACACTACATAATGATCAAGGAATCAATCCAAGAAGAAGATATAACAATTGTAAATACTTAGGCACCCAATAGGAGCACTTCAATACATAAGGCAAATGCTAACAGCCATAAAAGTGGAAATCAACAGTAACCCAATAATACTAGAGGACTTTAACACCCCACTTTCACCAATGGATAGATCATCCAAAATGAAAACAAATCAGGAAACAAAGCTTTAAATGATACATTAAACAAGATGGACTTAATTGATATTTATAGGACATTCCATCTGAAAACAATAGAATACACTTTCTTCTCAAGTGCTCCTGGAACATTCTCCAGGGTAGATCATATCTTGGATCACAAATCAAGCCTGGTAAATTTAAGAAAACTGAAATAATATCAAGTATCTTTTCTGACCACAACACTATGAGACTACATATCAATTACAGGAAAAAATTCTGTAAAAAATAAAATCACATGGAAGCTAAACAATACAGTACTTAATAACCAGGAGATCACTGAAAAAATCAAAGAGGAAATCAAAAAAAACCTAGAAACAAATGACAATGAAAACATGACGACCCAAAACCTATGGATGCAGTAAAAGCAGTTCTAAGAGGGAAGTTTATAGCAATACAATTCTACCTCAACAAACAAGAAACATCTCAAGTTAACAACCTAACCTTACACCTAAAGCAATTAGAGAAAGAAGAACAAAAATAACCCAAAGTTAGCAGAAGGAAAGAAATTATAAACATCAGATCAGAAATAAATGAAAAAGAAATGAAGGAAACAATAGCAAAGATCAATAAAACTTTAAGCTGGTTCTTTGAGAAGATACAAAAAAATTGATAGGGCTTCCCTGGTGGCACAGTGGTTGTGAATCCGCCTGCCGATGCAGGGGACACGGGTTTGTGCCCTGGTCCAGGAAGATCCCACATGCCGCAGAGCGGCTGGACCCGTGAGCCATGGCAGCTGAGCCTGCGCGTCCAGAGCCTGTGCTCTGCAATGGGAGAGGACACAACAGTAAAAGGCCTGTGAAACACCAAAAAAAAAAAAAAAAAAAAAAAAAAAAAAATTGATAAACCCTTAGCCAGACTCAGTAAGAAAAAAAGGGAGAAGACTCAAATCAATAGAATTAGAAATGAAAAAGGAGAAGTAACAACTGACACTGCAGAAAAACCAAGGATCATGAGAGATTACTACAAGAAACTCTATGCCAATAAAATGGGCAACCTGGAAGAAATGAACAAATTCTTAGAAAAGCACAACCTTCCAAGACTGAACCAGGAAGAAATAGAATATATAAACAGACCAATCACAAGCACTGAAATTGAGACTGTGATTAACAATCTTCAAACAAACAAAAGCCCAGGACCTGATGGCTTCACAGGCGAATTCTATCAAACAATTAAAGAAGATATAACACCTATCTTTCTCAAACTCTTCCAAAATATAGGAGAAGGAGGAACACTCCCAGTGTCATTCTATGAGGCTACTATCACCCTGATACCAATACCAGACAAAGATGTCACAATGAAAGAAAACTACAGGCCAATGTCACTGATGAGCATAGATGCAAAAATCCTCAACAAAATACTAGCAAACAGAATCCAACAGCACATTAAAAGGATCACACACCATGATCAAGTGGGGTTTATCCCAGGAATGCAAGGATTATTCAGTATACGCAAATCAATCAATGTGATACACCATATTAACAAACTGAAGGAGAAAAACCATATGATCATCTGAGTAGATGCAGAAAAATCTTTTGACAAAATTCAACACCCATTTATGAGAAAAACCCTCCAGAAAATAGGCATAGCGGGAAGTTACCACAACAAAATAAAGGCCATATATGACAAACCCACAGCCAACATCATTCTCAAAGGTGAAAACCTGAAACATGTCCACTAAGATCAGGAACAAGGCAAGGTTGCCCACTCTCACCACGATTATTCAACATAGTTTGGAAGTTTTAGCCACAGCAATCAGAGAAGAAAAAGAAATAAAAGGAATCCAAATTGAAAAAGAAGAAGTAAAGCTGTCACTGTTTGCAGATGACATGATAACTATATATAGAGAATCCCAAAGATGCTACCAGAAAACTACTAGAGCTAACCAATGAATTTGATAAAGTTTCAGGATACAAAATTAATGCACAGAAATCTCTTGCTGTCCTATACACTAATGATGAAAAATCTGAAAGAGAAATCAAGGAAACACTCCCCTTTACCATTGCAACAAAAAGAATAAAAGACCTAGGAATAAACCTACCTAAGGAGACAAAGAACCTGTATGAAGAAAACTATAAGACACTGATGAAAGAAATTAAAGATGATTCAAACAGATGGAGAGATATACCATGCTCTTGGATTGTAAGAAGCAACATTGTGAAAATGACTGTACTATCCAAAGCAATCTACAGGTTCAATGCAATCCCTATCAAACTACCATTGGCATTTTTCACAGAACTAGAAAAAAAATTTCACAATTTGTATGGAAATGCAAAGGACCCCAAATAGCCAAGGCAATCTTGAGGAAGAAAAACGGAGCTGGAGGAATCAGGCTCCCTGACTTCAGACTATACTACAAAGCTACAGTAATCAAGACAGTATGGTACTGGCACAGAAACAGAAGTAAAGATCAATGGAACAGGATAGAAGGCCCAGAGAATAACCCACACACACATGATCACCTTATTTTTGATAAAGGAAGCAAGAATATACAATGGAGAAAAGACAGCCTCTTCCATAAGTGGTGCTGGGGAAACAGGACAGGTACATGTAAAAGAATGAAATCAGAACAGTCCCTAACACCATACACAAAAATAAACTCAAAATGGATTAAAGACCTAAATGTAAGGCCAGACACTATAAAACTCTTAGAGGAAAACGTAGGCAGAACAGTCTATGACATAAATTACAGCAAGATCCTTTTTGACCCACCTCCTAGAGAAATGGAAATAAAAACAAAAATAAACAAATGGGACCTATTGAAACCGAAAAGCTTTTGCACAGCAAAGGAAACCATAAACAAGACAAAAAGACAACCCTCAGAATGGGAGAAAATATTTGCTAATGAAACAACTGAAAAAGGATTAATCTCCAAAATTTACAAGCAGCTCATGCAGCTAAGTATCAAAAAAAAAACAAAGGAAAACAATCCAAAAACGGGGAGAAGACCTAAACAGACATTTCTCCAAGGAAGATACACAGATTGCCAACAAACACATGAAAGAATGCGCAACATCATTAATTATCAGAGAATTTCAAATCAAAACTACAATGAGGTATCACCTCACAGCAGTCAGAATGGCCATCATCAAAAAATCTACAAACAATAAATGCTGAAGAAGGTGTGGAGAAAAGGGATCCCTTTTGCACCGTTGGTGGGAATGTAAATTGATACAGCCACTATGGAGAATGTACGGAGTTTCTTTAAAAACTAAAAATAGAACTACCATACGACCCAGCAATCCCACTACTGGGCATATACCTTGAGAAAACCATAATTCAAAAAGTGTCATGTACCACAATGTTCATTGCAGCTCTATTTAGAATAGCCAGGACATGGAAGCAACCTAAGTGTCCAGCAACAGATGAAGATGTGTCACATATATATACAATGGAATATTACTCAGCTATAAAAAGAAACAAAATTGAATTATTTGTAGTGAGGTGGATGGACCTAGATTCTGTCATACATAGTGAAGTATATCAGAAAAAGAAAAGCAAATACTGTATGCTAACACATATATATGGAATCTAAAAAATAAAATAAAATAAAATGGTTATGAAAAACCTAGGGGCAGGACAGGAATAAAGACACAGACGTAGAGAATGGACTTGACATGGGGAGGGGGAAGGGTAAGCTGGGACGAAGTGAGAGAGTGGCATGGACATATATACACTACCAAACGTAAAATAGATAGCTAGTGGGAAGCAGCCACATAGAACAGGGAGATCAGCTCAGTGCTTTGTGATCACTGAGATAGGGAGGGTGGGAAGTAGACGCAAGAGGGATGAGATACGGGGATATATGTATATGTATAGCTGATTCACTTTGTTATAAAGCAGAAACTAGCACACCATTGTAAAGCAATAATACTCCAATAAAGATGTTAAAATAAAAAGAAAAAAATTCTATGTTAAGCAAAAACAATGGTATATTCAGATTAAAAATGAAAATGAAAATAAGTCATCACCAGCAAACGTTTACTACAGAATTTCCTAAAGGAAAATTTTCAAGCTGAATAGGAAGACCATCATATTGAAACGCTGATCTTCACGGGGGGAAATAAGGAGCTCCAGAAATGGTAAATTTGTAGGCAAATATAAAAGACTATTTGTCGGCTTAATGTAAAAATTATATTTTTAGTTTAGCATTAATGTATATAGATATAACACATGTGATTAAAGAACAGGGGTGGGAGTAGACACTTAGATTTTTTTAAATATTGTGTGGAATGATACAATATTAACTGCAAGTAGACTGTAAAACTTAAGAATGCATATTATTTCTAAAAATGTAAGAGGTATATCTAAAATGTAAAAAGGTAAATTAAAATAGAATTTAAAATATTAAAAAAGAATTTTTTTAATAATTTATTTTTTTGGTTGCAACAGGTCTTAGTTACTGCACGTAGGCTCTTAGTTGCAACATGCAGGATCTAGTTCCCTGACCAGAGGTCGAACCCAGGCTCCCTGCATTGGGAGCACAGAGTCTTAACAACTGGACCACCAGGGAAGTCCTTAAAATAATTTTTAATTACTTCAACATAAAGTACAAAGGGAAGAATATAGAAACAAAAACACAGAGCACAAATAGAAAACAAATAGTAAAATGACAGGCTTAAATCTAACCACAATAATAATTATATTAAATGTTAACATTCCAATTAAAAGACAGCAAAGGTCAGATTGGATAAAAATAGGAGATATAGGCACAAAGGTTCATGTCATATAGTATAATGTCAATATGAATAAAAGTAATGATAGTAATTTAAATATTTGTATTGAGTACTTTATTGTATGCCAGATATTCTACTAACAGGTTTACATGCGATACCTTCTTTAATCCTCAAAGCAATGCCTTAAAGTAAGAATCAGTACTATCTCCACCTTGTGGGTGAGGAACTGTGTGAGAGAGAAAAGTAATTTGTTGTATTAGAAACACTATAAATATCCAGATGTAAATTGGGGTACATCCAGTAAGCAAACCATTATGCAATCATTTAAAAGTAATAATTATTATAAATTAATATATAATAACATAATACTTATGAAGACTAAAATTTTGTAGGGCCGTTGAAAGGTGTTCATTGTAATATATTTTCAGAAGCCCCAAATTATACATTCTCAATTATTTAATCTATGTAAAACATTATGTATGCAGAAAGTCAAATCTGAAAGTGAGTACACAAAAGTAAGCATAGTTGATGTGTTTAGGGGTGTCCCAGTATGCTATAACCTTCTTGTTGGCAGGGACTATGTCATTTTATTTACTCACTGAATTATTATTGATCACTGTCTACTTGTCAAGCACTACAATAAGTGATCAGGGTACAGAAAAGAATAAGAGAGAATAAGAGAATAAGACAAACAGGGTCCCTCTCCTTAAGGATTTCAACTTCTAATGAAAGGAGCAAGCCATATATTTATATTCACTTCTTATATTCACTATGTGTATATTGACCAAGTGTTTTATAGGAAATAAACAAGTTGATGCAACAGAGAAGGTGGACATGAGCTGGACTGGAAGTGTGAGAAGGAACCAGCCTTGTGGCAGGCAAGGGAGGGATGAGTTTAGTATGTTCTAGGATAGAGAGAAAGCCAGAGTGGCCAGAGGATGGTGGGCTTGGTGTGAGGTATAAGGATGGAGCTGGAGATTGAGTGGGGCTCAATCACTCAGCGCCTTCCAGACCACGTTAAGGAATTTCAATTTTATTCTAAGTGCAATTTGGAGCACCACTGAAGTTGTATAAGCTGGGAAGTCACCCAACATAACTTTTACTAACTTTTACTTCCAAATGATCACTGCCATGGAGTAGACAAACTACTGGGAACAAACTGCTGAGAGACTGGGGAGGAAGTTGTGCAGAAACCTAGATGATGGGAAGTAATGCCTTGTAATTGGGGGACATCGATGGCACTGCTAGAAATGGAGATATTTAGGGTGTAGGTTGGAGACAGAACCAGCAGACCCAAGAGACGTTTCCCTGGGAAGGATGAGGGGGAAAGGATGACACAGGGATGAATCTTCAATTGGGGCTTGCAAAACATGAGAAAAAGTTTCTAGGAGAGAACAGGGTATTTGTTTTTGCCCCATGGGTGTGATCTAAGTGGATGAGCAGAAATAAGAGTTATGGTTTAAATTTGGGTTTTGGATGCTTATCAGACATTGAGGTTACATTATCAAGTCAGAAGTTAGTCAGAGGTGAAGAATTCAGGCAAAGAATCTGAGTAATCAGCCAAAAGGTAGAGCAAAAAGCTATGGGCTGGGGTAAGACTCCCAAGAGTGAGTGAGTAGATGGAAAATAGGAGTTCTCTTGGAATTAATTCTTAACCTTTACTCCTACCATTGCTCCAAAATCAAGAGGCAAGAATTATTTGGGTTTTTTAAAAGTAGTTTTATGAGAATCCTTTAGATAGTACTCCACTTATTTGAAGAACTGTTGAAAAGATATTTCTCAATATCATACAAATAATTAAGCCCCAAACACCATTTTTTGATTTTGGACTTAATGGGTCAAGATGAAAAGAGAAACAATAGTTTAGAATGTGGTTAATAAGAAATGATCTTCTTTTAATTATCCTCTGCAGTACTAACTATATTTCAAGAACTCAGTACACTGCACGTGAGGCGATCATATTCTATAATGACATAAAGGGAAGCAAAAGAAGACTTCATTATTTTATTAGGTTTGAGTTGATCTTTCATTAATATACAAAGATATTAGTGTATAATTTGATGAGTTTTTGGGTTTTTGGGGGGTTTTTTTGGTTTTTGCGGTACGTGGGCCTCTCACTGTTGTGGCCTCTCCCGTTGCAGAGCACAGGCTCAGCGGCCATGGCTCACGGGCCCAGCTTCTCCGCGGCATATGGGATCTTCCCAGACCTGGGCACGAACCCGCATCCCCTGCCATGGCAGGCGGAATCTCAACCACTGCGCCACCAAGGAAGCCCCTAATTTGATGAGTTTTGACAAATACATACACCCATGAACCACCACTCCATTGAAGATAATAAACCTTTCCATCCTCCCCCAGGTCAGTCTCCATTTCATACAGGCTAGTGTTCTGATTTCTATGATCATATCTTCTAGCCTGTTCTCAAACTTCATATTAAGGAAAATATACAGTGAGTACTCTTGTGTCTGGCTTTCTTTTATGGTTTTAAGATTCATATATATTGTTGTCTGTTCTGGTAGTTTTTTTTTTATTATTACTTGACTTTTTTATTGCATGACTATATCAGTTTGATTCTCTATGTAATTTGGCCTTACACTTTATAAGACAGGTCTGTTCTGTTTTTACCCTTTATTTTTAGGCTTTTCTGGGGTTTCAATGAAAAGACTAAGGTGTCCACTAACCGCTCAAACTAGATAGCATTCAAACCCTAAGCTTTGTCTCAGCTGCAGCAGAGAAAGCCCACCCTGATCTTTCAGACTTCCAGATGTCGTTTGTTGCTGGTCCCAGTTGAGTTCTCACCACCCATGCACGCAATTCTGGGGTAAGTTAAGGATTTTATGGGAGTTTATATGCAGATATGGGGGAGTTCCCTCTGTGACTGCCCAATTCCAGCTGCTCTGACAGCCCCTCAGTCCTCTGACACCTCAAGCCAGTAAGAATGTAGGTCTCTGTTTGAGTTCTGGCAACCCAGTGCCAGGTAGACTGGAGAGTACCATCAGGGAAAAGGCTATGTAAGCGCTGATCCTTTGTTTCAAGGTTAAATTTACTCCATTTTCTGCATTCAATTTGTTGCCTTTTAAGTTGTTTCTAGCTTTTAAATCCCAATCTACAAGAGGATTAACTATTTTATCATTCCATTACTGAAAATGGAATTCTTTGGATTGATTTTTACTCGCTGAAAAGAAGTATCGTAGTTTAAAATCTCCAGCAAGAAGCTGCAGAAAAGGAATAGAAATCATTAATAACAAACAAAATTTTGTAGATCTAGAGATGTACCACTCAAATCTCCCTCAAGGAAGGATCTGCTGCCCATCTGTGGGGAGTCTGCCTCAATTGTATTCTCTGTGGTCACACCCTTCCTGTGAGTACAGATCCCTTCATCAAATAGGGCTAGAAAATGAAGACAAATGTGGGACCGAATAAGCAGCATCTGCTCCAGGGATCCCCAGTAGATTGACTAAGGATTTATAGGATCTGCATCCCAGTTCAACAACATCCTCTGCCCAATTTTGCTCTCCCTTTCATTCCACAGATTATGATTCCAAGTAAACATCTTGCACTGCAAACTTGTCTCACCATCTGCTTCTGGACTACCCAATCTATGACACAAAACCCCATTATTCCCCTTTCTTTCATTTCTTTTCTCTTTCCTTCCCTTTCCTTCACCTCCTTTCCTGAACAATCCAGTCCTAACTTCAGTAGGTGGAGTCAGCAAGGTATCATCTACACTGGGTGGGGAGGTGCAAAGAGAAACACAGTGGCCCAAAACAAATTTTGGAGCTCTAGGGGGTTGGAAAGGCATCAATATTGTCATTCAGGAGACAGAGACCAAGCAGTGTGGGATGGCATGCAGCAGGGAACAAGCCCCAAGTGAGTGTTACAGCCCAAAGAGAGTGAGGATGTTACCCATGGGGGCTGGTATTAGAGGGCAAATCTGGTGCAGGGAGTTGGGGCACAGGCAGGGAAGAGAGTATCTTTGAGGGAGAGGTGGTGTTATGAGCTGAAAAGTGTTTCCCTAAATTCATGTGTTCCGTTCCTAAACACTGTACCTCAGAATCAGACTGTATTTGGAGATAAGATTTTTAAAGAGATAATTAAGTGACCTAGGGCCACTAGGTGACCCCTACTCCAGTCTTATAAAGACTGGTCTCTTTATAAGAAGAGGAGATTTGGACACAGACATGCACAGAAGGCATATCATGTGGAGACAGAGGGAGAAGACTGCCACCTGCAAGTCAAAATACAGGCCTCAGAAGAACTCTGAACCAACTCTGCTGACACCTCAATCTCAGACTTCTAGCCCCCAGAACTGTGAGCAAATAAGTTTCTGTTGTTCAAGTCCCCAGTCTGTAGCTTTTTTTTATGGCAGTCCTAGCAGACTAATACTCTGGGTGACTGTGTGGAACGAAGAGACTGTTCACACAGGATAGGAGGTAGAAGTTGTGGTTGAAGAGTGGTTATTTACAGTGGAATTGACCAAATAAATATATTAAGAATAATGGCAGCCTAGTTTCCCACTGTCAGAGAAGGGAGTTAAAATATGGAAAGGGAAAAATTTAGAATGAACCCTCTGGTTCTCCATTGGAATTGGAGATATCAGGACAAATCCATGCTTTTCAATACATAGGTAGGTAAGTAAGCAGATAGATATGTAGGTAGGTACATAGATAGATAGATAGATAGATAGATAGATAGATAGATAGATAGATAGATATACGGACATGTAAAGGCATACATGCATATATTCCTTAGTTCTCACAATTGAAAACACCTGGGAGCTGCAATACCTCAGAAGCAATGAGCATATCTAGAACACAGATCTTGGTATCTAAACATTATTCTCCACTGAAACAGTCCTGGGATCCTTGTAGAAATGGTTGATTGTAGTGCTAGGGCAGGGAAAGAACAAAATGAACTTAGAATATTTCTTCTGTCAGAAAAGAATGAAATGATCAAAACACAATGGAATTTTTTTAAGAGGGTGGGGGTAGAAGTTTATTAATTAATTAATTTATTTTTGCTGTGTTGGGTCTTCGTTTCTGTGCGAGGGCTTTCTCTAGTTGTGGCAAGTAGGGGCCACTCTTCATCGTGGTGCGTGGGCCTCTCACTATCGCAGCCTCTCTTGTTGCAGAGCACAGGTTGCAGACACATAGACTCAGAAGTTGTGGCTCACGGGCCCAGCTGCTCCGTGATATATGGGATCCTCCCAGACCAGGGCTCGAACCCGTGTCCCCTGCATTAGCAGGCAGATTCTCAACCACTGCGCCACCAGGGAAGCCCAAAACACAATGGAATTTTAACAAAAGATCACAGAAGCCAGATTAAAGGGGCTCTCACTGATTAAATCTAGGACAATTTGGTCATCAAAATAAATAATAACAATAATAGACTATAACCCAGTGAATAAAAAAGGAAGCCCTGAATACATAGAGATAGAAGTGAATAGATGAAAAAAATTGGATGTTGAGGAATAGGATATTTCCATAGTTCCAAAGTACCTCCCTGAAAGATATTATTAATTACAAAAGGAATAATAGTTCTTTATAGTGATAAAGTGTGGCAGACACCAGTTTACTCAAGAGATCCAAGTGATCACTATAAGTAATGGGGCAAATCAAAATCATATGTCACCTGCTAGCATACAATGAGAACACAGCATCAGTTCTGTGGTATTATTGCCAAAAATGCAACACTTGAAACAGAGTATGGGAAAATGTCAGACAAACCCAAACTGAGGGACATTTTGCAAAATAATTTCAGAAGTTTCAAGGTCATGAAAATCTAGGAAGGAGGGATCATTGCAGACTAAAAATGTGACACAGGTCCTGAACTGGATACTTTTGCTATAAAGAACATTATTTGGACAATTGGTGAAATTTGAATTAAGCTCTTGATTAGAAGCTTGTAATATATCAATGTTAATTTCCTGATTTTGATGGCTCTATCATGGTTATGTAGGAGAATGTCCTTGTTCATAGAAAATACATGCTAAAGTATTCGGGTGTAATCAGGCAACATATTAACAACGTACCATCAAGTGACTCAGGAAAATAAAAATAATTTCTTTGTATTGTACTTACAACTTCTCTAAATGTTTGTCATTTTAAAAATATTTCAATGAAATAAAAATGCTGATTTCCTTTACCCAGTGTAACAAATAGAATCTACCTATTGTTAATATTTGTCAAATTCTAATCAGGAGACAGAAGCTAGAGCCATTATTTGAATAGAGAGAATTCCATGTAAAGAATTGTTAAGTAAGTTAAAAAGTACTTAACTAGACAACTGAAATGGCAAAAAGAGAAGTCTACAGTACCATAAAGAAGCAACATCCAGTCGAAGGCTGGGGGAATAAAAGGAAGAGGTTGGAATTTGAGGAGGGTTCCTGTGCCTGGGCTCTGGACTTCTGAGGAATCTGAGCTCCAGAGGGAGAGTCAAGGACATTGATACACAGATGGTAAGGATATCAATTTCTATTGCTGTGTAACAAATTATCCCAAAACTTAGTGGCTTAGAAAACAATTATATTACACTCACTGATTCTACGGGCACTTTCAGAAAGGGCACTGTCAAGCACCTTTCTTCACCCACCATTTCTGGTGACTCAAATCGGAGGACCAGAAAGTGGGGAGTTACTCCGTGGATGGGCTCAGGAATCACCTGGAGACAAAAATTCTGGACAGGTCTAGCAGTTGATGCTGCAGTCAGCCAGCACTTCCCCTGGGACTGTCAGCCAGAATAACTATGCATGGCTTCTACATGTGTCCTGATCATTCTCACAGCATGGAGGCTTGGCCTTCCAACCTGGCAGCTCAGACCTCCAAGAGAACCAGATAGAAACTCTATCACCTTCATACCTAACCTCAGAAGTCAGGTAGATTCACTAGACTGCCTGTTTACAGGGAAGTAGACACTCCTCCCACCCCCATAGGAGTAGGGTCAGGGTCACCTTGCGGAAGATCCTGTGCAACAGGAGGGTGGTTGGAGCCAACTTTGGAAAATACAACCTGCTCCAGTAAGTAGAGTTGTGGAAGTAGTCATGGGAAGACACACTACAGATCTCAAGCTGTGTAAGGAGAGGAACATGAGAGCACCAAGACACAACAGACTCAAAATTACAAATCAGGATCCAGACACAGATCTAGATTTTCAAAAGAGGTGGTTCAGAGCCAGTTGCACAATTCTTGAGCCCTTCCTCTTCAAGGAGAGAAGAGCACTGGATAAAGATTTTATGGGAACGATTTGAGAGAGCCTTGGAAGGTTTGAGCCCTGGAGGAGGGTAGGCCCTGTCTCTTTCGCTCAGGGCAAAATCGTGTGATCTTGGGACACATACTGGAATGGAGTGTGATTCTTGCCCAGGGAAATTAGGACAATGAGGAGACAGATTGTGTATCAGCTGTGGGGTTGGAAGAAAAGCAATTGCCTGCCACATCTGAGAAGAAATGCCTTATACTCAGCCAGAGAAGAGGGAGGTGGGATCCCAAGGGGCATGATTGTCAAGAACTGGAGGGGAATGCAATGTTAGAGTATTGGCCAGGGCCTTTGTCAGTCCTGCCTAAAAGAACCTACTAGAAGGGGCCATGGACCCACCAGATTAGTTCATACGAGGTGAAAGCCAGGAAAACCAGGACTAGGTGGACTTAGGCTGCCAAGCTACTGATCACCTCAAGGAGAGAAAGTCTTCAGAGATGCCAGACAGGGGCCTCTGAGGACCCCCGTGATTTCCACAGTGCCCCACAAGAGAAAGAACTCAAAAGTAACCCACTCAAGCAGTTCGTGGTAGCTCCCACCAGGCTAAGATCCCACCAGGTCACGGTGAATTTCCTCACCCTCTCCATCTGCACCATCAGCCTGCATGGGGTAGTGTGGGCAGCTGGTAGGGCCACAGGCTGAGTGGGAAAGAAAGGGAAACAGTGCCCACCCTACCCCACTCCTCTCAGTGAACTTGGCAGAAGATCAACCACATCCAGGTCCAGGGCTTTATCCTTGTTCCAGAAAAGACGTTCTGATGTCCAAGTCGAGGTAAAAGTGTGTAAAAGTCATGGGAGCTGCTCAAGCTCTCCAGGGGCAGGGCAGGTTTACTCCCATGAAATAAATCACAGAAGGTCAGTGGAAGGCAAAACTCAAGCTGTGTTGTGCTTGTCAAATAGGGTGGTCACTGCCTCGGGGCCTTCCCTATGTGGACCATGTGTCAGGGGGTCAGAAGGACACAGGGGGCTCCAAGTAGCTGACTGAGAAGAAAAGGAGTCAAGAGACTCTTTTAGGGAAGAAGTGGTGTCAGTTAAGAAGGAGGTGTTAGCAGCACTTGTCAGATAAGCAAGCTCAGAATCCTGCCCAGGAGGAAAGCATGAGGCTCTGAGAGCTGAGTGGGCCTTGGAGGAACACACGACAGCACAGAGAGCCTTGGTTCCACTGTCCAGCTTCACAGCAAAAGCAGAATCAGCTAAAGTATAGACTGGCCACTTGTTCAAACACACATCACTGAGTTTCCAACTCAGTAGGTCTGGGGTTGACTCAAGAATTAGCACGTAAAACTTCCCAGATGACTGAAATTGTTGGGCTGCAGATCCTACTTTGAAAACTGTTGGTGTGAAAGAAGGCTGATTACAGTGCAGTGTAGTGGCGAGGGTGCTCATCTTTGGCCTAGGGATCATACTATCTTATTTTAAACATTGTGGTGTACAGCTATAAGTAGCATACAGCTTTACATAATAAATTGGAGATTAATTAAAATACTGCAGAAACACACAAACAAATAGATCGTGTGTTGTGTATGCAATCCTGGGACCATAAGCTCGCACACAAATACTGCTGCTCCTTGGGGGCAGTGCCCAGGAGAAAGGAATACAGGCCTCCAAAGGTATAAAGACAGTTTATCAGGTCCTGAGCCAAGATAGGATTAGCTGAAGTAATGACTGCCTCTTGAAATGAGAATTCTTTCACTTGGTGAATCAATAATTACAAGCACACCAGGGAAATTAAGCAGAGAAAATTGCATCACATCAATGTTACAATCATAGATGCCTAGAAATAACAAATCAGGAATTCCCTCAGTGGTCATCAATAAGCCACACACATTGCACACTTGCATAGGGATGTTAAAATGCAGAGCATTTGCTCTTCATCAACCATAACATACATGTGAGCTGGTTATAAAACGTGACAGTTATAACAACTATGGGAACCATAGCTTTAAATTTTCTGTAGTGTGTGCTTGCGTGTTTGTGTGTGTGTGTGTGTGTATGTGCATCAGGAGGTGGGCGGGGGGTGGTGGTGTGTTTCCAGGGAAGGCACTGGTTTTCCTTCCAGGAAAAAACAAGTATTGAATGAAGAAAAATTGGCAATGGACCATTTTGGAAATCTAAACACCATATTTCAGAACCAGCTTAATGTCTCTAAAGCTACACAGATCTCCCAGTCCAAGGGGTACCAAATTCATTCTTGCCTTGCCTCTCACAAGTTTCAAAGCTAGATCTAAAGTATGTAGTTGAGACCCAGTCAGCTTCATTCTGCTGCATCAACAGAGGGCACTGTCTCTTCTCTGCCAAGCCAGTGCACGCACTCCTGCCCCAGAATTCTGTAATGTACCGCTTTGATTTTCTTTTCAACAATTTAAGGCCATCCTCCTTAAAAGTCCCCATCCTACACACCTGCAAATCCTCACAGTCTCCTCAAAATCTTCCCAGATAAGCTTCATCTTTCATGGATACCTTTCTTGGTATTCTCAACAAAATTCATCAACTGGTTTTATTAATTTTCCTCCCTTCACAAGTTTTCCTTCCCTTAATCATGCCCTTCTGCCCCATTAGAGACCTGAAGTCAGTGTCCCGCCTAGACCTGACCCGCTTCCCTTTCACCACACATTTCTACCAATGTGGCAACACCAGGCCCTTTGGGGACACAGGCTGCTTGGACTGCACTGCAGCCACACTTACCAAGTACTGGTTCCCAGGAGAAACATATAGGGCCTCCCAGACTCTAGGAGCCAATGACAGCTCTCACAACTCACTGTTTTAGCCTTTTTCCACTCTCTGCCTCACTACATAATCCAGCTGCTTTTTTTAAATCCGCCAGGCCCACTTTTACTGGGTCCTTGTGGAAAAGTCCAGAATGTTTGCATAGAGGGTGGGCACACTGTGCTTGTGCGTTTGAGCCAGATGCTACATGGAGCAATCTTCTGAAGGTTTGAATGTTGGCACTTCAATAATGAGGAGGTTCAATTATAAGCCAAGGAAAAAGAGCTTACACTGGGACACAAGCTAAGGAGAGTCAATTTTTTGGACTCGAGTCAGCCCAACAAAGATAGAAAAAGGATGCCTTTGGAGTTTCCTTCTTTGCCTGTCAGCTTCTATTACTTTCCTTTTATGAAATTAAGGATGGGTTGCCACAAAACAAAGAAGGCAAGAAGAAAAAGGAAAATATGTTGAGCAACTGTGTTTCATCATAGTTGACAAGGCATATTTTGACTCAATTCTCACAATATTATCTTCTGGGATAAAGATATTAGTGAAACTATTTTACAAATGAGGAAACCAGAGCTCAAAGAGATAAGTAAATTATTCAAGATACTACAACTATTACTAGGTAGAATGCAGTCTGGCTTCCAAAGAAGCATATTTGTTCTAGAGTTCTAATTAATTCATCCAAGAAATACAAATATCCATACCAATCTTGAGCCTCAAATTGTGACAAGCACTCTGAGGCTAGAGAAGAGATCTCATAACTCCCACATGGAGATAAGACCATGAAACATGAATGAACCAGCATGTGGCGTATAATTATGTGTTGCATTGCATGACACATAGTAAAGGACTTTAAGAGTTCAAGAGCGAGAACATTAATTAAAACCAGTATATCCTTGGGTTTAAGGTGGTCATCAAAAGTGTGTTAAGATTTTATCAACAAAAGTAAAAGGGAGGAGTTTCTTGTTCCAGACAAAATGGAGTAAGTACATTCCACCCTGTTCCTCCTGCTAATTAAAACTAAAAACTCTGGATAAGATGCATAAAACAACTGTCAGGAGACTGAAAGTAGAAGAGACTGGCTATAAACCCCAGGACTCCAAGGACAACCTGATGATGAGTTCCTAGGGAGTTTTTTACTTTCTCTCTATATATTGATCCAGGTGCTATACAAACCTGGGTTGATTCTGCAACCCAGAATCACGAATGGGCACAGACCAAAAAAATTTTAAGGAAATAAATAAGCCCCAAGGAAAACGTACTATCTCCAGCCAAAGGCTGGGAATAGGACAGCCCTGCAGGATGGAACCACATAGACTATACCTCCTCTACTCAAGGCAAACACCATGAAGGAAGTCAAACACTTCCCCACCTGCCCTGAGCTTGTGGAGACTCTAGGGTGGAGTGTTGTCAACCATCCCTGCCCCTGCACTAACACAAGCAATGATAGCATCCCTCCCCCTCAGGTAGAAATGGTGGAAGCGGGGTCCTAGTGACTGTTACTACCCGACACTAAGTGAACATCAGCAAAGAGATGATGCATCTCCCATACACACCTGATACATCAGCCACAGAGACAGTGGAGAGGAACCATGCTGATAATCTTCTCACTATACTAAGGGAACACAAGCAGAGGTGGTTGCCCTCAGCCTCTCCCACCAGGCAGAGTGGCCACAGAGACTGTTAAGTGGGTTATGGTCAAATAACCCTGTCTTGTTATGAACAACAGTAAAGTTGTGGTAGAGTCAGTGGGTGAGGGGGAGTTAAGGAAAGCAATCTTTTAATCTGGGTGTAAAGTCCTGGGCATACCCCTGAGTAGCCCATGTGTGAAAGGCAATATTTAAGAAAATTATATCATCAGAAGGGAATGGAAGTTTCTACATTCCATTGAAAGTAGTTAAATATTGATACTAGAAAACTGTAACATATCAAGATAGATTTTTAATCTCTGGAGTGTATACACACACACACTAAATAAAGATAAATAGCCAAAAACTATTGCTGAATTATAATGAAATACTAAAAAAATGCTCAGGCCCTCCACAGAAAGTCAGAAAATGGTAAACAGCACAATGAAAAACAGACAGAACAAACAGAAAACAAATAATAAGATAGACAGCCTAAGTCCTAGCATAGCAATAATTACATTAAATGTAAATTGTGAACATCTCAATTAGAAGGTAGAGATTATCAGAATGGATTTTTAAAATTTGAGTTAACTATATGCTATCTGCAGGAAAATCACTTCAAATATAATTGTATAATATGTTAAAGGTAAAAGGATGAAAAATATATACCAAGAAAATACTAATAAAAAGAAACCAAGAGTGTCTATATTAATGTCAGACCAAGTAGCCTTTGGAACAAAGAAACCTACTGAGGATAAAGAGGGACATTACATAATGACAGAATGATTGATTTACCAACAAGGTAGAACAATCCTAAATATGTATGCACCAAACAACAGAGCTTCAAAATGCATAAAGTAAAAACTGACAGACCTGAAAATATAGACAAATACACAATTATGACTGTGGTCTTCAACACCTGTCTCTCAATAATAGATACAATACCTAGATGGAAAATCAGCAAGGCCATATACGAACTGAATAACACCATCAACCAATGGAATCTAATTAACAGTTATAAAACACTTCACTTAACATTAGCAGAATATATATTCTTTTCAAGCACATGCAGAATATTTATTTAAATAAAGTGTATTCTGGCCTATAAAACAAAATTTAACACATTTATGTTCTCTGACCATAATGGAAGTAAACCAGAATTAAATAGCAGAAAGATAATAGGAAAATCTCTGAACTTTGGAAATTAAAATTATATAGCTTTTACATAATCTGTGATTCAAAGAGAAAGTCTCAAAGGAAATTGGAAAATACATTGAACTGAATGAAAATAAAATTGCCATATTAAAAATCTTTGCAATGCAACTAAAGCAGTATATACAGGAAAATTTATAGCATGAAAGACCTCTTATTGATGGTTTCACAAAATTAGCTTTTGAGTGTATTTTATCCATTATCTTTCTATTTACAATTTCATTGATTTCTTCTCTCATCTTTATTATTTACCTCTTTCTGCTTGCTTTGGGTTTATTTTGTTCTTTTTATGGTTTCTTGAAGTGAAAGCTCAGATTGTTAATCTGTGAACTTTCTTTTTTTCTAATAGAGGTCTTTAGTGCTATAAATTTTCCCATATATACTGAAAGTTATACAGAGGGAATGGTAAAAGCAGGGAGAAATGGAAGCATATTTGACAGGACAGTGACATGATTTGGTTTATATTTTGCAAAAGATGATTCCTTTTAGGAGAATGGATAGGAGAAAGACTGGAATGAAAGTAGGTAAATCTATCAGGAAGCTCTGTGGTTAGGCAGGTGAGAGGTGATGGTGACTTTGGGAAGGTGGTAATTATGTGATAGAGAGAAGTAAATGGATTCAAAATCTGTTTTTGAGACAAAGTCTGAGGACTCAATGATGAGTATTAAGAGGGGGAGGGGGTTGATGGTGCATCCACTTCTCAGTGAGAAGCAAAGCCATCAGACTCAAGGGACGTGGAACTAGAGGGAAATTTTAGTCTACAAGAAAATGTGAAATAAAATGCTCTCAGAGTCTGAGAAAACAAAGCTAGTAGAGGAAGCACTAGGCCTTGTTTTCTTGTAATTGTAGGGAAACATAAATTTCATGACACCATGAAGCAAAAGTTAATCAAGGAAGGTTAGTGGTACTTTAATATCTACTCAATACTAAGTGATATTGAAACATTGCTCTCTGCTTACTACCTTGCTCCATCATGGCTTTGATCAAGCCTAAACCTTATGAAATTCCAAGCTGGCATGACTAACTTGGATGGAGGGGCAAGCACTGAGGGGTTGGCCATGGACCAACGCCTGCAAACAAGCACTGTTTTTGAAGGATGAGGCAAATATTGGCCTTCCCAACATCTACTTCCCCTCCCAATCGTCATTTCTCCTTCCCATCAACTTCCCCTTTCCATCATCAATTTCCCCTTTCCATCTTTTTTTTTTTAATATTTATTATTTGGCTGTGTCTGGTCTTAGTTGTAGCATGCAGGCTTCTCTCTAGTTGTAGCACACCTGCTCTAGAGCACACAGGCTCAGTAGTTGCGGCGTACAGCCTTAGTTGCCCCATGGGATGTGGGTTCCTAGTTCCATGACCAGATATCGAACCCACGTCTCCTGCATTGGAAGGCAGATTCTTAACCATGGGACCACCAGGGAAGCCCCTCCCCTTTCCATCTTTGATTTCCTCTTGGCAACATCAACTTCTCCTTTCCATCTCAATTTCCAATTCCCATTATCAATTTAACTCCCAGCATCAATTTCCCTGTCCCAACATCAATTTCTCTTTTTCATCATCAATTTCATCTTCCCATCATCAATTTCCCCTCCCTAACATCAGTATCCCCCTTTCCAACATCAGCTTTTCCTTCTTCCTGCCTGACAGAGATTCAGTTCTGTGTAGGAGTACTTTTCTCTCCCTCACTCATGCTCTGCAGGGAGCATGGTCCTGTCCTCAACCACAGGCCACTTATTTATTCCTGGAGCCAGGGAACCTGCTCCACTTTTATGTATAAGGTCACTTCACCCCGTCTCAGTGACCCTTCTCTTAAGGTCCCCATTCAGACACTATTTTAGTTATTTTAATGTCCACAGTCCAGCAGTGTGGGCCTGAGAACATCCTAAATAGGCAGCTTCTGACTTATCTCTCTCAAATAACTCTCCTCTCTGAAATTTTGGTCCTGTTGTTTCCTTCCCTTCTCCATCTCTGTCTCTTTCCACAGTACTCCACACCGGAAGAATTGGCTTTACCCCTTTCCCGTGATAACCCTCTGAGGTTTAGCTGATCTTGGCTTGCTTGGCTACCTGTCTTCTTAGTGAATCTGGCATCATGGACAGGTCTGTCCTTTAAAGCAGACATACCCAAGTTCAAATCCCTGTCTTCCCACTTATTTTGTACCTTCGGGACAACCTCTAACTTCTTTTCTCAGTAGTAAACGGGGTTCAGTAATAATCCCAGTATTCCTTTGAGGACTAAATGAATTAGTATACTGTGTGGACAGCTGGAAGTGAGTAGTTCACTAATCTAGCTCCTTCACCTACTCCTTTGAATGCAAAACTTTCAAGATCGAAAGTTTCCCCATCCCAGGAGGGAATTTAATGCTGGAACTACTACACACTTGTAGATGAGTGCAGAGTCTTTGGTTTTCCTCATGTCTCAACACATATACGCTCACCTGCTCAAAACCCACTCAGAAGACTGCCTATTAGCAGGTAACCATAGGATGTGAAGTTCAAACGGGACACCCTTGGGAGTGGAAAGGAGCACTGTTAGTTATTACTCTAGGATGACAGGCATGAACCAGGACTGTGTAGATGAACTGAATCAGCCCCAGGTTTTAGGAACCGTTCTAACAAAGTCTGTCTGTCAACCCCAGCATCTTGGCAAAAGCTGACTCATGTTCCAGCTTTAGGAGACTAGGGCTATGTTCTCCACACAGGAGATGCTCACTTCTGCACCACTGAGACTGTCAGCACCTGTGGGAAGAAGAGTAGTTTCCAAATCCACCAAGTCAATAAACAAACAGCGCTCACTGGATATGAAAACAAAGTGAGACCACAGAGCCAACAGGTTGGATCACTCCCGACTCCACTAGCTGTCGTCCTGGGCCACCTCCAGGTGGAGAGGCCCCCCTCCCTCCTTACATCACAGCAGAATGAGAATAATGAGTTTCTGGAAATAATTAGCAGATGACACACTGCCCCCGAGGGATGACGGGATAACAGCAGCACAACAAAGCTCAAGAGATTTTCGAAACGTCAGTGGCATTATAAGCCTCACAAGGTAGACAAGTTGTGCCAGAACCGATCTGCGAGGCTAATGCCTCGACTTGTGCCAGCTCTCTGATGCCCTTGCCAGTGGTGTGAGAACGCATGGCAGGGACTTAGCTCTTCTCTCAGTGAGCGAGAGCCTGGTGATGCCCGATTTGGAGGAAAATTAATTAGTAATAGAGAGAAAAGTCCACAGGTAATTAGAGAATCCTCCTCCACTGTCTGTTTTGTCCTGGCTCTCCGCTAATGACAGTGCCCACTCTACCCACAGTCAGGCTCCATGTGATACTTCATTTCACCATCCCCCCCACCCCGCATCCCCAGATAGACTCATAAGGATGCAGGTGCCCATTTCCCAGAGGGTATCCAATAGCAGCAGCTAACAACCATGGCACTATCGCCACTGGTAGGAAATAAGGATGTATTAAAATATATGTAACTAGATTTTCACACCTAACATTCACAGACAGCATTGCCTGCGATGAGGCTAACGCAGTACCCTCCTTATGTTGACCACATGTATTGTGGTCCAGCTGCAAAAATCCTGAAAGAGGCATTTTGGAAAGCACTAAGGCATACTGAGGTGGAGTGGACATGGTTCCTCCTGCAGGAGATGTTCTGTCAAGAAAAGCTGGGGTGCCCAGAGAAATCTTTCCCAATAAAAGCTTTCTAACTCTGCCCCTCTGTTAATAGGCAAATCCCCAGGCCACGAGGCCACCAATGCATCACTAACCCTATATGAATTCATTCTCTAAAAGAATCAGGGTTGTAAGAGGGGAGGAGAGAAGCAGGGAAGGTGGGTAAATGAGTGAATAGGGAGGGAAGGGAAACACCACCAACTTCTGAGATGTCACCACCTTGCTGATCAGAGGGAGTGTGTAGACTGCCAGCCATGCCTACCTCCATGCTAGTGGAATTTAATCATTTGAGTTCAGCAGAGGTACACTAAGAAGTTTATTGTCTTATTCAGATGAAAGTTTC
Organism: Aethalodelphis obliquidens; assembly: GCF_003676395.1. Taxonomy (NCBI): domain Eukaryota; kingdom Metazoa; phylum Chordata; class Mammalia; order Artiodactyla; family Delphinidae; genus Aethalodelphis; species Aethalodelphis obliquidens. The sequence continues at coordinate 4,016,035 of NW_020838018.1, forward strand.
TCTGTGGATGTTCCAAATAAATAAGAAGTGCCCAGGGCTTCCCTGGTGGCGCAGTGGTTGAGAGTCAGCCTGCCGTTGCAGGGGACATGAGTTCGTGCCCCGGTCCGGGAAGATCCCACATGTCGTGGAGCGGCTGGGCCCGTGAGCCATGGTCGCTGAGCCTGCACATTCGGAGCCTGTGCTCCGCAAAGGGAGAGGCCACAACAGTGAGAGACCCGCGTACCGAAAAAAAAAAAAAAAAAAAAGAAGTGCCCAGTGTAGCAGTTAAGTCCCTCATAGTGTAACAGATGCCTTTATAATTTAATTCCTGGGTGTTCAATGAATATTCATATGCCTCAGATGAGCATTGTTTGGCTCCAGTAAGACTATGCAATGTCTCTTTGTCAACAAACAGAAAGAGGTGTACGATTCTGCCAAGTTGATGTACTCTGTTCACACATGTTAACCAAGGCCCTGCCTCAACTGCTTAGGTTAGAGTGAAACGCCCTTGTGAGACTTAGAAATGCCAAGGCACACCTGTCCACTGCAGTCTGAGGGCAGGAAATAAAGCCTCTGCACACAACAAGGGTGCTACATGCGTAATGACCCAACTTCATATGCCATCTTGTGGGATAAAGCCTGCATAATATCGACTCTACCCTGGTACTCTGCAGTAAAGAGGGCCAACGAGCAAAACATAGGCAACTACATGGGTTCGAGAAATGCATGCAGTGCAAAAGCTCCATACATCTGTTCAACACATTTGGACTTTTATACCATATCCCTCAAAATTAGCTTTTGAATGCTCTAGACCCCAAAGCTGTTTCCCTGTCTGGGCCACAAAACTCAAATTTCTTGAGTTCATGCCAATGTGTACGCTCTCTGAAAGGGTCTGAAAATCAATCACTCAACCCCAATTTGAACCATTGTCTTTGATGAGGCCCAGCCTTAGAAGTAACTCCATCTGTTAATGATTTATTTGGAAAACAGGAAGAAACCTCAACTAGAACTGTGTTTGGTAATTGCTGTATCAATCATTATTTCTGTAGAACAGTTTCTGTGTATTCTAGCCAGCCCCACGGGACAATTTTCAGATTTTCTAACATGACAAACACTCGAAATTAGAAAAAGGTTTTAATGGTTTAATTGTACAAACCACCAAATACCTTATTCTCAAACTTTAGACAAATATAATGATTAAATATGACTTATGATCATATATATTGGCATATATTGAATATTATATTAATATATAGTACATGTGGTATATTCTCTATTAGTACCTTGTGCTATATACTATATATTATATTATATATTATTGGATTGGGCAAACTTTATCTTAAAGGGATAGAAAGTAAATATTTGGGGCTTGTGGGATGTACAACCTATGTTGTCACTACTTATCTCTGTTATTGTAGCAAAAGCAGCCATAAACAATATGTAAATAAATGAATGTGGCTATGTTCAAATAAAACTTTACAAAAACAGGTGGCCAGCCCATGGGTCACAGTTTGCAGTCCTTGATATATTACATGTCATATATCACATTTTATTATATACTATATGTTATAAAATATGATTGTATATTAACTACTAGAAATATTTCATATTTATGGACTGAATGATGGAGAAATAGTACTAATTCACTCCATGTGCAATAGGGACTTCCAGGAGGCATTTGGTGAAGATAATTATACAGGGATAAAATACATCCGTGAAGTGCTCCAACATTAACATTAAATTTAAATCTATTTTAAAATGAATGTTGAAATCCTCAAACTGGGTCATTCTTATATTAGAAACTAGCAGGCATTCTGTCCTAGGCCTTGGGTAAGCCACATTCTTCTCCTGGGATCCTTTGTGGCAGGGGCTGCTGTCTCTGTCCCACATCACAAATTCAAGCAAAATTTGTCATACACTGCCTCCTTGATTGGATTTCTCAGCAACCCAAATATAAATGCATTGCTAAATCCCACATCTAGAATCTTTGCCATTCATTGGAAAATTTTCACTTCTACATCTTTTTTTTGTCATATTCTTGACTGGTTGACTTGGAACAGCCTCCCTTGATTTTGAGTTTCATTTTCACATGGTGGAGTCCCCAGCGCTTTCCTACGCTTGTGAGATTACCCAAGGGACTGGGCCTTGGAGGTTTGTGAGCCTTGGTGTGTCTCCAGTGGGGCTCCATAATCCTATTAATAGCTGAATTTCCTGGTAAAACTTGACCAGGGCTAGTTACTCGTGGATCTCCTTCAACATCTACTCTTAAACCCCCTAATAAAGAAAAAGTGTGTATATGTGTGTGTGTGCATGCATGTAAGAGAAGTAAAATGTTGCCATAGATACCTTCATGATTATGTGAACAAGGGGAGAGGGAAATAAGAAATGATTTCAAAACTTAAAGAGAAGAAGAAAGAAAGGATGATAGGGCACCTTTTAAACTTAAATTCAGCTTAATGAATGACTGGAAGCTTCGAAAAAGGTGAACATTAATGATGACAGGATTGGAGTCCAAGAATACCTTAAACTGTAGGATGAAGGGTATACGTTACAAAGGAAAATGTAATAGGAGTAAAGGTGCAGTCCTATACTTGGATCCAAGAAATTAATAGCACAATACAAAACTGAATATGTGAAGGAAGACTGCGAGATGGGCTTAGTTGACAGTAAACTCAATATCAATAGCTCTTCAATAAAGCTAACGTGGTCATAGAGTGTAAAAAGTTAGCACACCTGGAATAAAGATGGCCATAGTTCCTACATGGGTGCATTCTCCCATTCTCACTCCCTGGGATAGCCCTGTCTGCACCAAGGAGATGATGGTGATGTTCAAACCCACCTACCAAGCGGAGGGAAGAGGGAAGACCAAATATTAAGAGAAGAAGTGTAAGGTCCAGTGGCCTCCAAACCAAGAGCCAAAATTAGTGAAAGCAAAACCCAAGGAGTGAGTGGAAGTGGAGACAGAGTGAGTGCCTCTGCCTACATGAGCTGGTATTGCTAATCATTTGCAATTTTCAGTCCGCTAGGGCCTGGGGTGAGGGGTTCCAAGGACAACGCATGTTCTACTCTGAAGGTTAAGTCCTTCCCAGAGCACCATCGCTGTTGGAAGGATTCAGTTTGTAAAGGAATTACTGAGTGGTGTGTCTCAAGCAAAGCAACTAGGAAGTGAGGGGTTAGCTCCCTTGTTGGGAGTTGGGGGCACATTGAACTGGGAGTTGTAGCCTGGAAAAGGGGAGTAGAAAGGAGGGCATTCGGGGCATATGGGAGCTGGCTTTAAATTTGTGAAGCACTGACCTCTGGAAGAGAAATTTAGTCCTGTTTTATGAGTTGCCAACAGAAGAGACACAAACACATATTTCAAATAAAAAACTTACAGTAAATAGATAAGAAATGGGTGAAAACAATTTCAACACAAGGAAATATCTGTTATAATGTGTTATACTGTTCGAAATGTAGGTGTTCCCCATCCTCAGGTTTGGAGAGACTGGAAAATCTTTGGAGCCTGTGTCTTAGCTCTTCTCTAAATAGTGGTAAGACCTTGAGCAAGTCACTTACAACCTCCTGCTGTGATGTGTGTTCGCATCATCCTGAATAATATACCTGAAAATGTCTAACAAACCTCAAAACACAGTAATGTCAGGTATCTATGTGGCTATGGAATTATTTGTAGTTGCCCTGGATTAACGTTAAGATCTCTTTCAATCCCCAGACTCTGTGGTTCATGAGACGTGCAAAGTTAGACTGCTGTCTCACACAGGTAGAATTATCAGAAATTCTAAGATATGGAATCTAAATAGTCTTGTGTCTTCTCCATTTCCCAACTGCTTGTCACTCATGGACACTGAGTCACGTCAGTGCTCCCACTTCTTTTATGAAGAGGATTTACCACGTTCAGTAATCAACTCTCAGACTCACTCACAAAGAGATTGATGAGGGGCATTAAAGAGTACTTCAGCTATCTCACTGACTCTGCTTCCTCATCCCTCAAAGGTTTTTATAGGTCCCAGAGTCTGGAGCGCTCCACACATGCCACTGGCTTAGTGCACATGCCACTCTCCTACCCTTGCACTCACTCACACTCCTAGTCTTTATATGCAGTGCTCTGCACCTGCCCCACCCTAACCCAAAGGCACCAGCATTGGTATGTTCTATAAAATCCTGGCCAAGTAGTACACCCGACTGATGCCTTGATTTCCTCTTCTCTAAGAGCAGGCAAATAACTCTGCACCACTCAGCTTCTTAGGTTGTTAAGGAAATCAAATGATCCAATAATGTAAAACATTTCTTTTTATTTTAGCAACCATTTATTAAGAATTTTCTAAGCCCCATATGTCTATGTTCCTCTACTAAAGCACTTCCCAAATATTAACTTCTAGCTCTCAAAAGTCTCTGTGATGGTTCATTTTAATAATTAACTTGCCTGGACCACAGGGTGCTCAGATATTTGGTCAAACATTATTCCAGGTGCATCTATGAGGGTGCACCTTTTTGGATAAGTATACCATTTAAATTGGTAAACTGAGTAAAGTAGATGGCCTTCCCCAACGTAGATAGGCCTCATCTAATCAGTTGAAGGACCAAAGAGAACAAAAAGACTGACCCACCCCTAAGTAAAAGGTATTTCCTCCTGCTTGACTGCCTTTGAACTGAGACATTGACTTTTTCCTGCTCTGACTGAAACATCGGACCTTCGTGGGTCTTGAGCCTGGCAGCCTTAAGACTAGAGCAAAGCTATCAGCTTCCTGTGTCTCCAGTTTGTTCACTCATCCTGCAGCTCATGGGACTTAGCATCTTCCAAAATCAAGTGAGCCAATTCCTTGTAATAAATCTCTTTCTATATATCTACACATACACATCCTATTGGTTCTGTTTCTTTAGAGAACCCTGACTAAAACAGTCTCCCATTAAAATATTGTTGCTCCATTTGACACAGGAGGAAACAGAGATTCTGCCACAGAACTTCTAAATAGCTGTGCCAGGATTGAAATATGTCTCTGTTTAATTCCAAAACCTATGCCCTTCCCCTCCACTTCTTATACTCTACTTATTATGCCTATTGTTTTCACCTTTGGACAAAGCACAGAAGGATCTTTAAGGAAAGGAGGATGAGCAGAGTAAGCCCGGTATCCCTCAGAAATGAGGTTTCTGTATCTTGGCGGGGGACCCACCAAAAAAACTGGGTGTAGAGGGCTGAGTGTGAACATAGCACTTGAACAGCTGCAAAAGACACACACACACACACACACACACACACACACAGCCTTTCAAGCTGAAGCCAGAATGGGTATCAGAATGGTAAAACATCACCCCCTGACAGTTGTAAAATTCTGGAAGAATTTAATTACACTGATATGTATCTGCTGGAGGCCTTCCCAGAGATTCACACACTCCATCAGCATTCTGCAGCCAAGTTAATCAACAGATTGTTATCAAGACACAAATCTGCTTGCAAAGATATTTTTGTGGAGTCTAATTCCACAAAGAAAACACTGCTGCTTGTTAACGTAAAAGAAAGTCATAAAATACTAGGAGAAAACTGCATGCTTGGAAGTCCCCAGAACCATGTGAAAAGAAGATTAATAATCTGAACTAAGCAGGAATCCTGGGATGTAGGGAATAGAGTCTATCCAATATAAGCCTAGGGAATAGGGTCTATCCCACCATGTTGTTTTGGGCACCAAACATTCCATGTGTCACCATTTTGTATGGCAGGTTTGTGAAACCACAGAAACCAGGTGGAGGGTCTAGCCAGCCCTTGCTGTCCTGGGAGAAGTTTGGTGACATCACAATCATACACTGACCTGTCTCCATCCAAGGAAGGGATGATGAGTTACTACCATTTACTAGAACAGCTGAAAGAATGCACAATCTCTTGCTGATGTCCTTTGTCAAACCCACTAAGGTCCTTCTTACACCAGGGAGACGATATTACCCACTGTCTTTTCTTGGTCTTGTTTTCTCTTAAATCAATACATATGGTCCATTACTTTGGAAACATCAGCAAAGTTTCTACAGAGTTGTGCTCATAAGAATCACAAAGTAGGAAGAGAAATGTATAACTACACTTATGTGTGGATTCATCAATTGGCCTAATTTATATTTTCTTCTCTTTCATTTTCAGTGTCACCTATTTTCTCTCTTCATGATGATTCTTCCTTTTCAAATTATTTTTAGCTGGAGACCTTTAATCCACACCTAGGACTGGTTTCATTATAAACCCTGCAGTCCTGCTTGACATTTTAAGCAACATATCTATAGCACTTTAATACAAATTAAAAGTACATTAAAGAAAAGAATGAATCTTCCTAAATTCCCCATCCCACAGTTTTCTCTAGAAAGTTTTTATCAATTTTTCTGTATCCTTTTATAACTATTCTATGAATGTATAAATATACACATAATTGCCAGTATATGTGGTAGAAGCTTAAATTACTTCTCATTCTCTAAAATTCGTTTCACTTACTGCTTCCTTTCTACATTTTAAGTATTTTTAATACATATAGTTCTGAGTCACTATTTTTAAAATTTGCTCAATATTCCAATATATGGATATACTACTTTTTATTAAACCAATTGACTATTAAGTAAGACATTAAAGTGGTTCTAACTTTGGACAATTCCAAACAATGCTGCCAATACTTCCTCTTCAAACATGTTGTTACTACTGCCCAAGTAATTCTATAACATAAATAGCTACCATTTGAACTGCTGAATCTACAAGTCATCATATTTAAATTTTTATAACTATTGCCAAAGTGTAGCCCAAATAGTGACACTATCCAGGAACTTTCTATTGAGTGCCCATTTCCTCAATCTTCAGAACGCAAAGTGTAATGAGTTGTTTCAAATTATTGCTGATATGATCAATATTTTATGACATTTCATTAATATATCCATTTGTATTTCATTGATTATTAGTAAGGCTGAACTTCTCTCCAGATATTGTTTGGCATTTTGATTTTTTTCTTCTCTGTTTATTTCCTTGGTCTATTTTTACATTACATATTCTCTTTCTCATTAACAGGAGCATTTTACGTATTATTCATTGTTGTGTTCTAAATACATTCTCCAAATTTGTCATAAGTCTTGTTTTATTTATGGTACAGCTTACTGAATAAAAATGTATTATTTCTAAGCATCAAGGCTGTTATCCTTCATTAGGTTCTAAATTCCACATCATGCTTAGAAAAACTATTTCCACTTGAATATTACAAAGATTATGCATGTTTCCTACTATTGATAAATATGATTTTAGTTCTTGAACCTTTCTGGAATTTCTTTATAACTTGGCATATAGATCTAATTTGTTTTGTTTTAGATTGCCAATTTTCTTAATTAAATAATCTATATTTTCCACACTGATTTGAAATGCCACCATTAAACTGTACCAAATTTCCATATTTACTTGTTTGAGTTTTTGGACTCTGTTCTGGTCTTTTGATCCTTTGGTTTCTACCATACTGTTTTAATTAGTGTAACTTTATATTTTGTTATTTTTGGAGCTTTTAAAATACATAATTATAGATCACAAGAAGTTGCATATATAGTAGAGAGAAGCCCCATGTACCCTTCCCATTTTTCCCAGTGGTTACGTCTTACATAATTATAGCACAGTATCAGAAGAAGGAAGTTGACATGGTACAGTGTATGTGTATATAGTTCCATGTCATTTTATCCTATGTGCAAATCTGTATAACTACAAGCGCCATTAAGATACAAAAGTATTCCATCATCACAAAAATCTTCCTTGTGCAACCCTTTGTAGTCACACCCATCCCCCATTCCCTCCCCATCATCTCTAAACCTTGGCAACCACTAATCTATTTTGGATCTCTATAACTTTGTTTTTTCAAGAATGCTGTATAAATGGAATCATACAGTATGTGACCTTCTGATAGTAGCTCTTTGCTCAGCATAATGCCCTTGAGAACCATCTATGCTGCCATGTGTATCAATAGTCCATTCCATGTATAATGGATCACAGTTTGCTTAACAATTCATCCATTAAGGGACATTGTGGTTGTTTCCACCTTTTGGTTATTACAAATAAAGCTGCTATGAACAATTATTTACAGGTTTTTCTGTAGACTTAAGTTTTCATTGATCTGAGATAAATGTTCAAGAGTGCAACTGCTGGATTGTTTGGCAAGTGTATGTTTAATTTTCTAAGAAACTCCAAAACTATTTTCTAGAGTGGCTGTACCATTTCACATTCCCACCAGCAATGCATGAGAAATCCAGTTTCTCTGCTTCCTTGCCAGAATTTAAAGGTATCACTAATTTTTTGTTTGTTTGTTTTAGCCTGTCTAATGGATGTATAGGTAATCTCATTGCGGTCTTAATTTGTATTCCCTTAAGGAAAATGTTTTTCAAGTGCTGAATCTTTTCAAGTGCTGAATATCTTTTCAAGGGCTTATTTGCTATCCACATATCCTCTTCATGTCTTTTGCCCATTTTCTAATCCGATTATTGTTTAAAGGTTGATGTCTGATGACTCTTTATTATTCTAGATGAGTCCTTGGTCAGATATTGGGTTGGCAAATATTTCATCCCATTGTATTTCCACACTTTTAGCAGGGTCTTTTGCAAAAAAAAGGTTTAATTTTTGATGAAGTCTAATTTATCTTTTTTTTTTCTTTTATAGAACATGCTTTTGATGTCATGACAAACTCTTCACCAAATTCTAGGTCCCAAAGATTTTTTTCATATTTTTTTTCTGAAAGCGTTATGTTTTATTTTAAAATCTTTGATCCATTTTGAGTGAATTTTTACATGAGATACGAGGTTTAGATCGAGGCTCTTTTTTAATTTTTGCCTGTGGATATACAATTGCTCCACACTATCTGTTGAAAAGACTATCCTTCTTCTATCAAATTGCTTTTGCAACTCTGTCAAAAATCAGTTGGCCATAATTTTGGGAAGATTTAAGGGTCCACTATTTTGTTCCACTGATTTATGTGTTCATCCTTCTTCCTATACCACATAGTCTTAATTACTACAGCTTCATAATAAGCTGTAGTAATCAAGAAATTGGGTAAAGTGATTGCTCCCACTTTATTCTTCTCTTTTCTTTTATTCTTTATTCTTCTTTGTCAGAATTGTTTTACCTATTCCATTTCCTTTGCCTTTACATATAGATTTTAGAATAATATTGTCTATATCCATAAAAACATCTTTCTGGAATTTTGTGTTAAATCCATGTATCAATCTGAGAAGAATTAACCTCCTTTCTATGTTGAGTCTTCCATTTGTTTATATATTCCATAAGCCCTTTGTACTTTTCTATATATATGTCCCATACATGTTTTCTTAGATTTACACCTAAGTGTTTTATTATTCTTTGAGTGAGCGTAAATTGTATAGTTTCCACATGTTCATTGCTAGTATATAGAAATAAATCTGATTTTTGTATGTTGATCTTCTACCCTTCAATTTGCTGAACTCATTTTTTAGTTCTAGGGCTCTGGGGACTTTTATTTATTTGTTTGTTTCTCTGTTTGTATTTTCCCTGGGACTTTCTAAGAACACAGACTATCATATTATCTGCAAATAGAAGTAGTTTTATGTCTTTCTTTCTGATCTATATGACTATTATTTCTTTTTCTTGCCTTATTACTTTGCCTAGAACTTCCAATACAATGTTGAATAGAAGCAGTGAGAGTGAACATCCTTGCCTTGTTCTTGATCATAGAAGGAAAACATTTAGCCTTTCACTGTTAGGTATGATTTTTAGCTAATTATACTGATAGGTATAATTTTTAGAATTTTTGTATATGTTCTTTGTCAAGTTGAGGAAGTTCTCCTCTATTCTTAAATTTCTGAGAGTCTTTTTCACAAATGAGTGTCAAATTATTCAAATGCTTTTTTCTTCATCAATTGATATGATAATGTAATTTTTCTGCTTTAACCTGTAAATACAGTAGATTACATTGATTGACTTTTGATTATTGAACCAGCCTTGCATACCTTGGACATGCTGTGTAATTCTTTTTACACATTGGTGAATTCTATTTGCTAATACTTCATTAAAAATTTCTGCTTCTTAATAAAATAAACTAGGGAATATAGTAAAAGAGAAAGAGATTACAGATATAGAGACCAAACTAGTGGTTATCAGTGGGGAAGGGCAAAGGGGGAGGGGCAAGATATGGATGGGGATTAAGAGGTAAAAATTACTATGTATAAAATAAACAAGCTACAAGGATATATTGTACAACACAGGGAATATAGCCAATATTTTATAATAATTATAAATGGAATATAATCTTCAGAATTGTGAATAACTATGTGGTACACCTGAAACAAAATATTGTACATCAACTACACCTCAATAAAAAAATAAATAAAAATAAAAGATTCAGTACATGAAAGAAAAAGAATTTCTGCATCTTCATGAAGATATTGGTCTATAGTTTTCTTTCTTTCTTTTTCTTTCTTTGTTTTTATACTATCCCTGGTTTTGATATTTGGATAATACTTGCTTCATTGGATAAGATGGAAGTGTTTCCTTCTCTTCGATTTTCTGGAAGATATTGTGTAAAATTGGTGATATCCTTCTTTAAACTCTTGGTGAAATTTTCAGGGAAGTCACCTAAGCCTGGAGAATTCTTTTTCAGGAGCTTTTTAATTACAAATTCAGTTGTCAATTGTTAAGTGGCTATTCAATGATCTATTTCATATTAGGTGAATTGTGAGTTTATTTTTAGAGGAATTGGTCCTTTTCATCTAAGTTGTCAAATTTATGCATGTGCAGTTGTTCATAGCATTTCCTTATTATCCTGATGTCTGTAGCGTCTGTCATGAAGCACTATTTCATTCCTGATGGCAATAATTTGTGTCTTTGTCAGTTTTGCTAGAGGCTTGTCAATTTTATTGATCTTTTCAAGGAACCAGTCTTTTGTTTCATTGATTTTCTCTATTGTTTTTCTGTTTATAATTATATTGCTTTCTGCTCTTATCTTTATTATTTCCTTCCTTCTGCTTGCTTTGGGTTAATTTTCTCTCTCTCTCTCTCTTTTTTTTTTTTTTTTTTAGTTATTTAAGGTGGCAGCTTACCTTATTCATTTGAAAATTTTACTCATTTCTTTCTTATATAAACATGTAGTGTTATAAGTTTCCCTCTCAGCACTGTTTTACTTGTGTCCAACAAATGTTGATAAGATGTGATTTCAACTTCCTTCAGTGTATTTTTAAATTTCTCTGAGACTCCCTCTTTGACCCATGGATAATTTATAAGTGTATTGTTTATGTTCCAAATGTCTCTCCACACACTTGGAGAAAAGTACTTCCAAAAGATAATTTCCAGTTATCTTTCTGTTGTTTATTTCTACTTTAATCCTACAATGGTCAGAGAACATACTCTGCATGATTTCAATTCTTTTAAATTTGTTTACTTTATGGCCCAGGATGGGATCTATCTTGGTATATGTTCTGTGAGATCTTGTAAAGTATGTGTGTATATTCTGCTGTTGTTCAGTGGAGTGTTCTATAAATGTTGATTAGATCCTATTTGTTGATGATGCTATTGAGTTCCATATCGTTGCTGTTTTTATATCTAGTTTTTTTCAACTCTTGAGAGAGAAGTTTTGAAGTCCCCAACTTTAAATGTGGACTTGTGTTTCTCCCTCCAATTTTATCTGGTTTTGCTTTGTATATTTTGCAGTCCTTTTGTTTGGGTTATTCACATTTGAAATTGCTACATTTCTATGTGGATTGACTCTCTTATCATATGTAAAATTTCTTTCTAGCTTCAGTAATTTTCTTTGTTCTAAAGTCCACTTTATCTGATGTTAATATAGCCACTTCTGCTTTCTTTAGATTAATATTTTATTGTATATTTTTTCCATCCTTTTACTTTCAACCTTTGTATATCGTTACTATGGACAGTGTATAGTTGGGTCAAGTTTTTTTAATCCACTTTGTCAATCTATATCTTTTAATTGGTTTATTTAGAACATTTACATTTAATTTAATTTAATTTAATTATTACAATGTTAAGACTTAAGTCTGTCATTTTATTTTTCTGGATTTTTCTTTCCTTTTTGCATTCTCTGTTTTCCCAACCTTTCTTGGGTTACTTGGCCATTTTTAGAATTCAATTTTTATTTCTATTTATTCATTTATAGCAATTTGTGTCTCTTTTGTTGTTTTTTCAGTGGTTGCTCTTGGTATTATATTACATATTCATGACTTATCAAAGTCTATCATTGTTGACATCTTACCAATTCAAGCAAAGTGAAGAAAAATTACTTCCCTTTATATCCCTTTACACTCCACAATTTAGAATATAATTGTTTTAAATATTTCCTCTGTATACATTGAGAACCACATACCTTTTGCTTCATCAAACATAATTTAGAAAACTCAAGAAGGAAAGTCTATTGTATTATACATACATTTGTTCTTACCATGTTTTCCTCTCTTTCTTGATTTTCCAAGATTGTTTTTATTATTTCTTTTCTTTTTAGAGAACTTCCTTAAACCATTATTTTCGGGTGACAACAAATTCTCTCAGTTTTCATTCATCTAAGATTATCCTTATTTCACCTTCATTCTTAAAGGATATTTTTGCTGCATATGGAATTCTTGGGTTTAAAAGGTTTTTTCAGCACATTAAAAATGTTATGCCATTTCTTTCTGGCCTTTCTGCTTTCTGATGAGAAATCCACTGTCATTTAAATCATTTTTCCCTTATAGGTAATGTGTCATTTTTCCCTGACTACTTTTAAGACTTTTTCCTTGTTTTTAAGTTTTGGAAGTTTGACTGTGATGTGTCCTTAAGGGGGTTTCTTTGAGTTTATATATTTGGGGTATACTGAACTTCATTAATCTGTAGCCTAATGGGTTTTTTTTGGCCAAATATAAGTATTTTTTAGCCATTATTTCTTTGAAAACTTTTTCAGCCCCACTATCTTTCTCCTCTTCTTTTGGGATTCAAATGGCATGAATGTTATATCTTTTGCTATAGTCCCACATGTCAATAAGCCTCTGCTAATTGTTACTTCAGTCTATTTTCTCTCTGTTGTTGAAACTGGATAATTTCTATCATTGCATCTCCAAGTTTCTTTCCTCTTTCCTCTCTATTCTGTTGTTAAGCCCATCAATTGAGTTTTTAAATTTTAGTCCTTATATATTTTAGTTCTGAAATTTCCATTTGGTTCTTTATATCATCTATTCCTTTGCTAAGACTTTCTCTTTCTTGGAGGTATAATTGACATAATGTTGTATTAACTTCATTTGTACAACATGAGAAGTTCTATTTTTTTCATTAATTTCAAGACTGTTTATAATTGCTTGTTGGAGAATTTTTATGATGTCCACTTTAAAATCCTTGTCAGGTAATTCTATATTTGTTCCATCTTGGCATTGGTGTCTGTAGATTTTTTTTTTCATTCAAACCAGACCTTCCTGGTTTTTATATGTCAAGTGGGTTTTTTTGTTTTATTTTGTTCATTTGTTTGTTTCAGGACAAGACTATTATCTTCTCATTGATAACTCCAGAAAGGGAAACGTGTTTGGGGAAGTCCAGGTTAGGACTTAGCAGCCAAATATCTTGGCAGGTGGAAGACAGAACTTCACTGCAGCACTCAGACGTCCAGCCTGCACTGGGCTAGGACCTCCCCAAGCTCACTGATGGCCCAACAGGGGTTAGTCTCCAAGTCAAAGGGGGATGAGTGGTGGATGTTCAGCATCACGACCCCCTGGTAGTTGGTCATCAGGAACTTGGAATCTTCGCCAATTCGCATCTTGTTCTTCATCCAGATGACCTTCAGCTTTGGGTGGCCTCTGATGGCAATGTTGAGGGCAGCAACATAACCAGCCATGATCACCCAGTCAAGTAGAGGCAACAGGAACTTGAAAGGCATTCAGAAGTCATGCTCCTTGTACTCAGGCGCTATGAAGGTGATACCTATCTTGAGGATCTGGGCTGTGTTCTTGGAGACACCAGGTGAGTCACTGAGCCCACAGATGTTCTTGTTGTAAACTCAGAAATAGTATTTGTTACCCACAATAAGGTCAGACACAGTGCAGTGTCAAGTGGTTTTGATTGAGACCTGGACCTTGTGGGTACTACATTATGAGACATCTCATTTAAACCTGTGTTTTAGCAGGCCTCTTCTTATACGACTCTGATGGGTGAAGTGGAGGTGAAGCATCACCTTGTTATTGTCAGATGGGGTAGAAGGCTAGGTTTCCAATTTGTCTCTATTGACTTTGGGAGGGGATGGATTCCTAGGTACTGCTGGACTGTTAAACAGGTGCAGAATTTCAGGCTCCCAACTAGGCCTCTACTGATACCATTGTTGCTGGGGAAAGGTCTCCACTGACACTGCTGAGAGGATGGCCTTTGGACTGCTAGTGTATGGTGAAAGTCCTGAAACTCCATTAGATCTCCACCAACATCACCCCTGCAAGAAGAGGAGGTACACCTTGAGTAGGGATGCAAGTCCAACCTGCCATGTGATCCCCACAGACACCATAGAATACAGGAGAAGGGCTTGTTACCACCCAATATGAATGAAAGTCCCAATTCCTCACTCTGCCTTGTCTGACACCACTCCAGTGGGAAGTTGGAACACCTTATTGGCCTGTCAAGGGTGCAAGTCTAGGCTCTCCACTCAGCCAGCTGTGAGTGTGGAGGTGGGGTCACAGCTTTTTCTGTGGTCTTTGGATGGAACAGAGCAGTCATTGTCTAAAAGTTTTCTGTCTTTCTAGGCTGCCCCTTTCCTGGTTCTTTGACTAGAGGGAGCAGTCTTTTGGGAGAACCTTTTTTGTCCTGTATACATTGGTGTTTACAGGTTGCTGGCCTTCTTCAATATTCAGTCTGAGCATACATGAAGGGAAAAGAAAATCCAGGGAACTCACTATGGTGTCATTCCTTGGGTCCAAAGATCCCTAAACAGTCTGCTTTCTTCCCTCTACCAAGTAGAGTATTCTTATGTTGGTTTTACATATGATTTCTAGGGTTTTTAGTTGTACTTACAGTGAGGAATAAGGAAATGTACATCTACACCATTTCCCTAGAAGTAGAAGTCTCTAATAGTATGTTTTGCTTCTGGTAAGGAAAAGCAATCTCTATTTTTCCTTATTTTTCAAAACTATATTGGCATTATGTTTTGCTCTTTCAGAAAATGTTTGGGATAAACTTGTTAAATTCTCTCTCAAAATTCCCACTGGGGTTACATTAAATGTAGGGTGACTCTATGATCCAATCATTTATAATTTATAGTAACTAAACTGTAAATAATCCATGGTCTCATATCAGAGCTATTAAACACCTTAGGTTAATATATGAGCCCTGGATACTTAATTAATATTCCAAGATCAGAGGCCTTCTACTTTGTACATAATAATTTAGTCATGAAGTTTTACCTCAATATCTTTCCTCATCAGTAATTTTTCTTTTCTACCACACCACTCTACTCTGTGACAGAAAATTCAGTTTTTCCCAATTTTCCACCATAGTAGTAGAGTTATGAACTCCTGAAAGTATATACTATGCTAACTGGGTCATTTGGTCTAGCCTTTCTCATCTTACTGCTTTTATTTATTTATTTATTTATTTTAACATCTTTATTGGGGTATAATTGCTTTACAATGCTGTGTTAGTTTCTGCTTTATAACAAAGTGAATCAGTCATACATAAACATATGTTCCCATATGTCTTCCCTCTTGCATCTCCCTCCCTCCCACCCTCCCTATCCCACCCCTCCAGGCTGTCACAAAGCACCGAGCCAATATCCCTGTGCCATGCGGCTGCTTCCCACTAGCTATCTACCTTACTACGTTTGTTAGTGTGTATATGCCCATGACTCTCTCTCGCCCTGTCACAGCTCACCCTTCCCCCTCCCCATAACCTCAAGTCCATTCTCTAGGAGGTCTGCGTCTTTATTCCTGCTTTACCCCTAGGTTCTTCATGACATTTTTTTCTTAAATTCCATATATATGTGTTAGCATACGGTATTTGTCTTTTTCTTTCTGACTTACTTCACTCTGTATGACAGACTCTAGGTCTATCCACCTCATTACAAATAGCTCAATTTCGTTTCTTTTTATGGCTGAGTAATATTCCATTGTATATATGTGCCACATCTTCTTTATCCATTCATCCGACGATGGGCACTTAGGTTGTTTCCATCTCTGGGCTATTGTAAATAGAGCTGCAATGAACATTTTGGTACATGACTCTTTTTGAATTTTGGTTTTCTCAGGGTATATGCCCAGTAGTGGGATTGCTGGGTCATATGGTAGTTCTATTTGTAGTTTTTTAAGGAACCTCCATACTGTTCTCCATAGTGGCTGAACCAATTCACATTCCCACCAGCAGTGCAAGAGTGTTCCCTTTTCTCCACACCCTCTCCAGCATTTATTGTTTCTAGATTTTTTGATGATGGCCATTCTGACTGGTGTGAGATGATATCTCATTGTAGTTTTGATTTGCATTTCTCTAATGATTAATGATGTTGAGCATTCTTTCATGTGTTTGTTGGCAGTCTGTATATCTTCTTTGGAGAAATGTCTATTTAGGTCTTCTGCCCATTTTTGGATTGGGTTGTTTGTTTTCTTGTTATTGAGCTGCATGAGCTGCTTGTAAATTTTGGAGATTAATCCTTTGTCGGTTGCTTCATTTGCAAATATTTTCTCCCATTCTGAGGGTTGTCTTTTGGTCTTATTTATGGTTTCCTTTGCTGTGCAAAAGCTTTGAAGTTTCATTAGGTCCCATTTGTTTATTTTTGTTTTTATTTCCATTACTCTAGGAGGTGGGTCAGAAAGGATCTTGCTGTGATTTATGTCATAGAGTGTTCTGCCTATGTTTTCCTCTAAGAGTTTGATAGTTTCTGGCCCTACATTTAGGTCTTTAGTCCATTTTGAGCTTATTTTTGTGTATGGTGTTAGGGAGTGATCTAATCTCATACTTTTACATGTACCCGTCCAGTTTTCCCAGCACCACTTATTGAAGAGGCTGTCCTTTCTCCACTGTACATTCCTGCCACCTTTATCAAAGATAAGGTGTCCATATGTGCATGGGTTTATCTCTGGGCTTTCTATCCTGTTCCATTGATCTATCTTTCTGTTTTTGTGCCAGTACCATACCGTCTTGATAACTGTAGCTTTGTAGTATAGTCTGAAGTCAGGGAGCCTGATTCCTCCCATTCCTTCTTTCGTTCTCAAGATTGCTTTGGCTATTCGGGGTCTTTTGTGTTTCCATACAAATTACAAAATTTTTTGTTCTAGTTCTGTGAAAAATGCCAGTGGTAGTTTGATAGGGATTGCATTGACATCTTACTGCTTTTAAATGAGAAGTCTTTAAGTTGATCATTGCATGGGCTGTCCCTCTCGGTAACAAATTTATAAACTCTGGCTGTCGCTCGCTCTCCTTCTTGAGAAAGCAGACCAAGATTTTAAAAACTAGAGCAAACTGGAGTTTTCTGATTGTATTACATGTCTTGTGTTTGTTTTCTATTGGTTCCATAAATATAGCAAATCACTCGACAGAGATTTTTCTACTGCATTTCCTGAGCTCTGAGGAGGAATGTTTTCTTTCACTTGCCTTTTCTGCAAGAATGTGACAGCAAGAAGAAGGAGGTGGTGATATTAAAACAAGTAGTATGACTGCAAGTTGCAGAAGAAACAGTTTTGGACAGATGTCAGAATGAAGAATTTCTGGTCAGGAGGGTAATTTTTATGTAAGAGAGTATGTTATAAATCACAGTATAATAGGAAGGAGGAGAAGTATCTAAGGCAAAGTGGGACTTTTAAACTCAACCAAAAGCACTGAAGGCTTTTTAAGTAAGGCCATCCTTACCGTCAAAAATATGTCATAGTGTTGATGGGTCTCTCTTTTTCTTCTCCCACCATGCATTCCATCTCCGGGACTCGTGGTTACAAGTGGAGTAAAGTCTAGCCAGAGAAAATCATTTCACACTGACATGTAACATGGCCAGAATTTACAACGCTTAATTTCACTCCTTTTTGTTTAAAGGTAAAATGTAAACATTCCCGAAAGAGTTCTCTTTTTTCCTTACTGGAAAAGGATAAAAGAATTTGATGGGGAGGGTGAAGTGCTGGGGGAGAAGGAGGAAGCCATCTTTTGTGATTCAATTACATAGATTTAGTGACAATAGGCTTTCCTATTGTACATAGCGTACAGATGCACTTAACTTACTGGTAAATGCATTCAATTAAATTTGACTGGTTGAGCTCCCAAAGTCTCAAGAGAAAATTTGTTGGCTCCTTTGCTTCAAAATTCTTTTGAAGTAAAATCTTGTGAAAAGCGTTTTACTTAAGTGGGTGTTATGAGCCGAACTGTGCTCTCCACCGCCTCCCCCCCCCCCGCTCCCCACCCCCACCACCAAATTCATATGTTGAAGTCCTAAGCCCTAGTAGCTAAGAATGTGACTGTATGCAGCGACAGGGTCTTTTCTGAGGTAATTAAGTTAAAATGAAGTCATATGGCTGGGCCCTAATCCAATATGACTAGTGTCCTTAAAAGACGAGGAAATTAGGACCCAAATAGGTACAGAGGGAAGACCGTATGAAGACAGAAAACATCCATCTACAAGCCAAGGAGATGCCAGCCCTGCTGACACCTGGATCTCAGACTCCCAGCCTGCAGGACGGTGAGAAATAAATGTCTGCTGTATGAGCCAGCAGTCTGTGGCACTTCATTATGACCACCGCAGCTGACCAGCACACGGAGTTATACCACCTTGGTGATGACACGGCAAACCTCTTCTATGAATAGCAGTTATAGTCAAAGAACAAAATGTAAAGCAAGAGATAAGACGGGCCTGAGATGGGGCAATATATTCTCCTGGAGAATATATTCAGGAAAACCTCCCGGCTCCTCCTGGCATGAGTGTGACCAGGTCATTCCTGTGCTTAAAAAGCCTCAAGGACTCTTCCCACTGCTGAGGGTCACGTCCAACTCCTGACCCTGGCTCTCCTGGCTGCAGAGTCTCTCTGCTCCTTTCTCCAGACTTGCTTTCTTGGCTGCTGTATCCCAGCTGGGCTCACCTTCTTTCCCCCTCACACCTTGGAGTCTTTGCTTGGGCTGGTCCAAAGCAGCGGCAGGCTCTCCCACCCTGTCTGGATAATTCCTCCTCTTTCTGAGGAATCCAGTTCTAACTCTGGACTACTGGTCTCTTTTTGTCCTGCAGACCCCCAGAGCTCCCTCTGTCACTAACTTTCCTGCACCCTGTGCTTGTTGATGGACGGCCTCCCTGTGAGGCTGCAAGCTCCAGAGAACACAGCCCCTGTTTGGTTGCTGCATTCTAAATAAGTATCTAGCAGAGTCACCTGGATAATTATTAAATACACCTACAAAATATTTGATGAGTAATTAAAAAAATAGTCTGTAGGTCTCTGTATGCTTCCAGAAAAGCATGGAATAAAGGGTTTTAAATATCCAACTGTATTCCCACTGCCCCACTTATGAATTTTAGTAAGCCATTTCCTCTTACACCCTAATAAGCATATAAGAAAGATCTCCTGAGGCAAAGGACTAGATGGAAATGAGGTCTATTTATCCTTTGGGCTATATTATTAAACTTGTCTCAAAATTTAAACCATCAATATGGACTGGGCAGTTTCTAAATATGAACTAAATGCTGGTAACACAAGCCTTACCTTCAATATGCTAGATAAAGAGGTGGGTGTTGGTATCCCGTCAAGCATTGTTGAGACAAAAACATCTGGATAGGTTCCATGAGAAAGGAGTGCTAAGCCACCTATTCTGGAAAAGGAGTGGTTAGAAGTCCATCCATGGTCGAATCTGGGAGCTTAAAAAGTGTTCTGGGTAAGTCATTCAGCTAAACAAGGGTTTAAAGCTAATTTAACCACATCACTTAGACTCTTTCATAACTAAAGTAACTACTTAGGAGGTAATCCACAGCCTCATATGAGAGTGATTAAAAATCTGAGGGCAACATATCACATCCGGATACTTGATAAAGACCATGGTCAGAGGCCTCTTACTTCACACCTAACAAGTTAATCATAAGGTTCTTCTACCCCAATCCAAAGGACAGCTTGTGGTTTTATTACAACTAAAATTAGTGTAATTCAATTCATAGTGTTTGGCTCATCATTGTATTATGACCTCTGTTTGCTCTGGCAAGTACATGGGTTTAATGAAAAAAAGACTCCATCTCCTGGTAAATTTCTAAATGTCCTAGAACTGACTAATTGTAGTTATGTGATGCCAGAAGAGGGAGTGGCCAGCATCAGCTTTCCTGGCAGCCCAAACAACTTACTGAATTGGATGAATTAGGAAAGGCAGTCGCTCTCCCTTTAGCTTCGTAGGAAAGGTCTATCTTTGGCTTTTCCTTCTACAAAATAGCCCCTTGCCTGGAACCCTACAGAAACCAGAGTTCAGATCTATTTAGTTTAGATGGGTATCAACTACAAAAACTTACATTTCAAATCCTATTGGCTTAAGTTGAAACACAATTCATCTAATATTTTCAGGGGTTAATGCTTTAAAATGGCATAGAAATCATTTACAACAACAGCGAGCCATGTGACACCCTCCTTCCCCTCTCCCCTCGTGCCCAGCTAACTCATCACGTGCATCCCACAAAGGCACCAGCACCCACCTCCGGGGTGTGCCACTACTACTCCCCACCCACCTTCCTCCCACAACAGGGGTAGATCTGACCACAGGTGTGGACATCTGTACCATGGAGGCCACAGGTCACATGGTTCGTTAGATTGCACTGTCCAAAATGAGTTTTGAGTTCATCTCCGTTGCTTTGTGGTTCGCTCTTGTTGACTTTTGTATAAAGGAAACAAGCCATACCAACGAAAGTTCTCCAAGGAGGTCTTTGCCCCCTTCTATCCTTCCCGTGTTTATGTGGGGGACAAGGCTAGTCTAGGACCCTGGTGGGAGCAGCCTCGGGTATTAAATCTACCCTCAATCCTTCCCTTTCTTTAGAATATTTTCACTCTCTGGATCTGTTTCCTCTAATTTGGGAGAAGCATCATAGTAGTACCTCCCTCACAAGGATGTTATAAGATTAATGAGGCGAAGTAAGTCATTTAAAGTCACAGAGTAAGCACTCCGTAAATGCGAAATCTCATCCCTGGTTACCTTCATTCGCCAGGAAAATCACAGATTTGTAAAAAGCCTTTCAGCTTCTCCCATTTCCCTCCTCGTGGCTGGTACAGAGGTTTCTAAATCGCTATTAGAAATTAAGCATGTGCGAGCACTTCTCCTTACACTAAATAATTCACAGATGAAGAATCGGCCATAATGAGACCACCATCTGTATTAATTGTGAGAAAATAAGCTCTCCGAAGAGCCCAGGATGCCAGGAGTAAATACAGACATTTCTAAGGAAAACCAGACAGTTGACAAGAACTCAAGCGCCACCTACAGCCGACGGAGGGAGGCGCAGGAGACGGGAGAAGCAGGACTAAGCTTCACAAACTGAAATCTCTGTAGTGGGAAGTGATCAGTGTAGATAAGAGAGAATTTCAATAATTTTACTAAAAATTTAGACAGATAGATGATAGATAGATGATGATAGATAGATAGATGATAGATAGATAAATATAGATTGATAGATATAGATAGATAGATAGATGATAGATAGATAATAGATATATATGTATGTGTATATATACATATGTGTGTGTATGTGTTTTAAAATATGTTTTCAGTAGAGCAGGCCTGCCCCCAGCACTGCCACTCAATTTCCCTCCAGTCTTGGGCAATCACTAAACTCTAAAAGTCAGCTTCCCCACTTGTAAAACGTGAGTGACACCACTTGCTTAACAGGCTATTTTAATGATTCAGGGAGATGTAGATAAAATGCTTACCACAGAGCCTGAGACAGAGAATGAGGTAACAGTAAGAAGAATATGACGACAAACGTTTGTTCATGTGCCTATTTATTCAGCAAATATGTATCGAGCCTGCCGAGTGCCAGGCCCTCACTGGAAGCTAGGAACACACAGTGAGCTGGAAAGAGCCAGCCCCTCGCTCCTCAAACTGTCAGCTTGGCTCAAGTACTCTGACTTTGAGAGCATGTAGAATGCAGGCAGGAGAAGTAGAAATGTTATATATTTTAGAACCACTTCTAAGGTGGGAGAAAGTTAATATAAACATTCTCATACCTCTCATCTGGAGAAATACAAACTCGATGGAATTGGTTGGAACACTCCAACCAACTTTATGCACTAGCCAGAGAAGTGACTTTCAGGAAGAATCTGTAAGTTAATGTATTAGTTTTTTACGGCTACAAAACGACCACTATGTTACTTCCTGGCAGCTAGAAGACAACACACATTAATTATCTCAGTTTCTCTGGGCCAGGAGTCCAGGCACTCTGAGCTGGGTCCTTGCCTAGGAGTCACAGGCTGTATGTAGTCAGCACGGCGACCAGGGACAAGTTCTCATCAGACGCATGATTAGGGAAGCTCCCTTGGGCTGTTGGCAGGGTTTCCTTCCTTGCAGTTGCAGGACTCACAACAGCTCGCTTCTTCAAAGCTAGCAATGGCAAGAGAGACTAGAGCAAGTCTGGAAGCAACAAGAGTCTTATACAATGTGCCCTCATCACAGTGACACCCCACCACCTTGGCCAGATTTCAGCTGAAGCGAGCCTGAGGTCTTGCCCGTGCTCAGAGGGAGGGGATCACACAGAAGTGTGCACACCAGCAGGTGGGATCATGGGGGGAGGGGCACTTAGGCCTGTCCACCACAGCGGTCATCACATCTCTTTCCTAAAATGTATAAAGTAAGAAAAGGAAAAACAGCAATTATCTTAAGTACATAATATTTCAGAAAACAAAACTAGGACTAATCCAAGATATACCATCCATCTGATCACAATAATTCCCCCGTGTCAATTCTGAAGACTGGGCACACGGCTCAACAATTCAGAAGACTGCAGTGCTGAGCTTCACGACTAAGTTAAGAAATGCTGGGAAGTTCCAAAAGAATAATAGATAATAAATGAATAAATGAATAAGAATAGACATGACGCAATTCCTTAAGACTGCATTACCCTACCCTATGTATTAAGAAAAAAATAATCTCATTTTACAGATAAAAGTCAGCTGCTTAGAAATCAAATATTTGCTGATGGATTGTCTAGGCGTGTGACCCCCTGAGTGTCCAAATTCCTTCTGAGATCGCAATCAGGAGTGAGGGAAAAGAGCACTGGAGATGTGGCCTTACAAGCAACTCAGAGGCACAACAAAAAGATGACATTCCTCTGTCTTATGCTCTACAGTGAAGAAAGTACTCTGGAAACAGACTTCTTCCGATGTTACCCATACGTATATGTGTTATCCATACATATGATATACTGTGCTACAGAAGTGGTACTTCATTAGGGAATATATGAATCTGGACATTAAAAGATGGATCTGGGCTTAATAATGCCACCAAGAACTTGTCTCTTTGAGTCTTCCAGCTCCATCTTCACACTGCTGATTCAACATAAAATGGCTTCTATTTTGACCTCAAAATTCTTGAGAGCAGTTCCTGGGGCTCCACACTTTTTTGATCACATTCATCAGGGAGGATGAGAGGAGAGTCTTTCTCCCAGCATTTCTGGCAAGCCCTTAAGCTGCTTGGTCTAGTTTAGAACACAGGCCCATCCCTGAACTGACTTCACTGTGACTGCTTAGCCCAGGGCCATGGCTCCACTCCTGAAGCCAAGCGCAGAGCCAGCTTCTCTAGAACCACATGGATTTCCAAACTGAAGCTCAGGGATAGTGGGAAGGAGAGGTGGGGAATGGATGCTGGGGAAACAGCCAACAATTATTTCCTAAACTGTGGAAGCAAGGTTACAGGTAGCTGGCAAGTTGTGCTTGTATATCTGACGTATTTCTCCCAACTGCCTCTGGGGTGGACACAGCAGAACAAGGAGCTGGTGGATCCGAGGCCACATGTTAGATCAGGGGCTCCACAGGAGAAAGGAAATACATGGTAGGATGGTTCTGAAGGAATCAACAGCAGAGGTATCTTTTTTTTTTTTTGCGGTATGCGGGCCTCTCACCGTTGTGGCCTCTCCCGTCGCGGAGCACAGGCTCCGGACGTACAGGCTCAGCGACCATGGCTCACGAGCCCAGCCGCTCAGCAGCATGTGGGATCCTCCCGGACCGGGGCACGAACCCGCGTCCCCTGCATCGGCAGGTAGACTCTCAACCACTGCACCACCAGGGAAGCCCCAGCAGAGGGGTCTTGCCTTGCCTGGAGATCTGGAGCAAAGACCAGGCGTCCACCATCCCCTGATGCTCAGCCAGCAGGGACCAGCGAACTACCATGGGAGGGATCGCATCTCAGAAGCTGCCTTCTCCTACAGGATCTGCATGGGGTGCCCATCCAGCTGGGCAGGGAGTCGCCTGGAGAGCCGAAATTGATCCTGTCTCTGTTGTGGGGACAGAGCTACTCCTACCCCTGGGAAGATAGGAGAGCTTAGTGGTTTGCCCCTGTGCGTGGCAGTTTGCCGACTGCCACCCGATGAGACCAGAAGTTTTTTGCCTTCTAGCGCACACAGGTTTGTCGTTGCGTACGAGTTTCTTGCAGTTCTTCCTGATGGTTGATGAGATGCAGTCATGAGACATAGAAGAGGGAGGAAAGGAGATACTCACCGCCGAGGTCTCAACCACCAGGGGGAGGAAGCCAAGATGGCAACCATGTCAAACTGGTGCCTCCCACTTGGGCAGACAGAACTGGAAGAGTCAGGTGAGAACGTTATCCACACTCTGGTAAGAATCCTCAAGGAACTTCACCAAAAGCATAAAATGAATTTGCAAAGACATGATTTTCAAAATTCAATACAAGAATGTTCATGTATTTGTTCAGATCTTCCATAAAAGACCAAGCAGAACGACTATCTCAGAACATAAAGCGAAAATACAAACAGGGAAATCATGAGAAAGATAAGAGACTCGGAGGACAGACTCGAGGAGATGGAACGTGTGACAAGAAAGAATTCGAGAAGCAAAAGGAAATGTGGAGAAGAGCTATTTAAGCAAACAGGAAAAAATTCTCTGATCTGAATGAAGACCAACAACTGGCAGGGCTGATTCGTCCTAAGCAATATTAATACTCATATTTTTTTTAAAAGACACACGCTCAGCATTATGGGTTGAATTGTGTCCCCTACAAATTTATATGTTAAAGTCCTAACTCCAAGAACCTCAGAATGTGACCTTACCTGGAAATAGGGTCGTTGCCGATGTAACCTAAGTTAATTACGAGGTCATAGGGCAGTAGGGTGAGCCAATATGACTGGTATCCTCAGGAAAAGGGAAAATTTGGACCCAGATACAGATACAAATGGAGGGAAGATGATGTGAAGACAGAGGGAAAAGAAGGCCACCTACAAGCCAAGGGGAGAGACCTAGAGCAGATCCTTTCCTCGTGGCTCTCAGAAGGAAGCAACCCTGCCACCACCTTGATCTCAGACTTCCAGCCTCCAGAAGTGTGAGGAAACGAATTCTTGTTGAAGGACCAACCCAGCCTGTGGCACTTTGTGTTGGCAGCTGTAGAAAACCAATACATATGGCTCTAGCCTGAGGAAATTGGTGAATTAGAAGAACAAGGAAAAAAATCTTAGAAGCATCCAGAAAGAAAAAAGAGATTATTAAAAGAAAAAAGAGCATCAGAGTAGCATACAACTTGTCTCCGTGGACTGCGAGACTTTTTTAAAGGATTCGTTGCCCACAGCCTTGGTCCCTCACTTCTTCCAGTTTGCCCTTGACCCCTCTGCCTCTCCACCCACATATCCGTGGAGACCTCCGCTGGCGGTGGCCTCACAGACTGTGCACAGTGAGAGGCCTGGGGGCCCTCAGCAGCAGATTCGGCACGGTCATCCTTTCAGTCCTTCTCCCACCTTCATGACACTCCTCCACCTCTTCTCTGGGACCCTTAACCAATGGGGTGCTCCAGGGATCACCTCAGTCTCTTCCATTTTAATCTACACTCCCTCTAGCGTCATGGCTTGGGGTGCCATCTGTGTGCTGTTGGCTCCCAAATGTATATTTCCAGCCCAGAATCCCCCCCCCGAACTCCAAGCTTGAATGTCTAACTGCCTCGGTCAACACCTCCAACGGAATATCCAGCAGGCATGTGTCTACACTGCGGTCCCTAGGAGACACAGCAGGAGGCAACTATGGAGACAGGGGTGAAGGAAGAGCACGCATGAGACAGCGAGTGGCTGAGCTAGCACTGCCGGCTCCACGCCCAATCAGTTGGGAACATCTGCAGATATGTCTCAGGACACGTCTCTAGGACCTCAGGAGAATCTGTTCTGCAGGGGAGAATGCAAACTATGGGTCTGCCAGCACCCATCTCCCCCAGTCGCTGTATCCTCCCAGCGTGTGGTAATGTCCCTGCTCATAGGGGCTGCATATGTGTGGTCAGCTCTACAGCGACAGGGAAGCTCCAGGGCAGGCCCCAGTGGCACCTGGTGTGGCTCTGCAGCTGGGCAGACCCCATACAGAGGGTCCTTAGGACCACGGATGGGGAAGGACAGGCGGAGGAGGGTCCCGGGCGACTAGAGTGGAACGGGACACTTCGAACCCCAGCTCACTGACGTCCCATCTCAGTCAACAGCAACCCCATCCTTGCCAAAGCCAACCATCTCACCCGATTATTCCAGTTCTAGCCTGCTGTCCAGCAGCCAGCCAAAGAGAGCAGTTACAACCCCACACGCACCTGTTTTGCTCCTGAATCTGGGGTAGACTGGGTTCGGGTCTCCCACGCAGTTGCAGTCACGTGGTTGTTGAGGCTGAGGTCGTCGCCTGTCCGGTGACTCGCCTGTATGGCTTTCCAGTTAAATTAATATTAAGTAACTGACGGAGAGAAAATAAGTTGGCCGAAATCTCTGTGGCCAAGGACCCCTGGGTGTGGCTCATTCCCTGGGGACCCGCCCTGCACAGACCCCCGCCGCCCCCCGGGGGCCATCGTGATCTGTCTCGGAGCCCCGAGAGGTCCTTCAGCCAAGCATCCCTCGGGCCGGCGAGTGGGTGGGTCCTGCAGCACGGGGTTGGGGTGGGGTGCCACCCCCGAGAGGAGTCCTGCGCCCCCCACGCGGTCCCCGGCCCTGAGAACATTTCGCAGGTGCCCCCTCCCATGACCCCACGCCCTGATTGCACCTCCCTGTGGGAAGATCTCCAGTGGGGATCCCAGGCCCTCGGATGTCACCCCAGGGGTTGAAGCCCGGCCTGGCCGCGGCACCCTCCTGTTCCCACTCCCCAGGTACATGTCACGACCCTGGTTCAAACACCTGCTTCCTACTACCCTGCACTTTGGGTTGTTTGATTTCCCGGAACCTCAGTTTCCCCAATTGCAAAGTGGGAACAGTACGACCTCCCTGTGCGGATTTTTGGGAGAGCGAGGTGAGATAACACAACAGTTTCTCCTCAGAAGCTCATCCTGTCTCACCCTTTTCCTGTCTCTCTACTCCACCCCAATTTCATCAGTTTCTAGTAAAAATGGTATAGATACCCTGACTCTTTGGTTCAGGGCCCGATCCACACCTGGTTGCGGGGCTGGGGAGGCAGGGCACTGGGTAGAAAGAAGAAAAGTAAATTTAAAAAAACTTAAAGAAAGTCTGATTTAACCCAAGTGTAATTTAGTTTATCCATGAGAAAAAATAATATTGAAGAGCATGATATGCTGTGAGCAATTTTATCAGACGGGCTCCATGACATGGGCTGAACAAACTATCCAACACTAAAAATACGTCCATTAAATTTTGTTACCAGGAAAAAGAGATAGGTGATATTTATGTTTCATAGGGCAATGTTTACTTGACCCATCCCCTCACTCCTAAGAATAATCTTTCCTTAGGAACCAGCGTTTGTGCAAGAAAGGGAGGGGAGGAAACTTGCTCCTTGGCCTCTGATTTTCTTAAACCCAGGCAGGCCTGTATTTAAGGTTCTCCTAGGTCACCCTTCTCCCTATTACTTAACCGGATTGTTTCTGTGATAGAGGCAGAAAGAAGCGAAACGCTCTCTTGTGTGTCCTGGGGACCATGCTACCTGCTGCTGTGGCTCTGTTACAGGATGTTACAATCACTAAAGCTGTGGGTGGGGGAATCAGTGGGAATCAACAGCTACAAACTTGCTTCTGACAAAAGAAAGAAAAAACCCAGACTTCTGTGGGCATGATTGTTTCAAAACTTCATTCCTTCTTCGTTGTGGAAAGGCCAATAAACAGTGAAATGATGGTGCCCACAGGGAAGGCAGACATCCAGGCGTGGGCAGTCTGCCGGCAGGGCACAGTGGCAGAATGCATATCCATGGACAGTGGGGTTCCAGGCCTCAGTGAGTCTGATTTTCTCACCAGGTAAGAAACGAAATCAGTTCTCAA
Source organism: Aethalodelphis obliquidens (assembly GCF_003676395.1). Lineage (NCBI taxonomy): Eukaryota > Metazoa > Chordata > Mammalia > Artiodactyla > Delphinidae > Aethalodelphis > Aethalodelphis obliquidens. The sequence goes on from NW_020838018.1 coordinate 4,044,347, forward strand.
TGCCTTTGACATCGGAAGATGATGGCCATCTTTAGCTTTCTGGGATTGTGGTCAGATGGTCAGAGAATAGAGCCTGTGACATCTCTCCTTTGGGAATTGTGTTCAGGTTGACTTTGTTGTCAAGCACATGGATTGATCATTGCAATGTGCCCTAAGATGACACATTGCATAGGGAACAAAGTTTTCAAGTCTATTCCCTCAAGCTTGGGATTGTGCTACTAACATGCTCCTGTGTTTTCTTATGTTTTTCTGACTTGCTCTTTCAGTTTCTAAAAGATGCATTTACGGGCTTCCCTGGTGGCGCAGCGGTTGAGAGTCCGCCTGCTGATGCAGGGGACACGGGTTCGTGCCCCGGTCTGGGAAGATCCCACATGCCGTGGAGCGGCTGGGCCCGTGAGCCATGGCCGCTGAGCCTGCGCGTCCGGAGCCTGTGCTCCGCAACGGGAGAGGCCACAACAGTGAGAGGCCCGCGTACCGCAAAAAAAAAAAAATAAATAAAAAAAGGTGCATTTACTGTTCCCACAACGGCTGTTTATTCCTGGGACTTGTTGCTCTGTGTATTTATCTGCCATGCCTGGTGTATACACATCTGTGGCTTCCCTGACATTTTCCACGGACCCCCTCATTTTCTCTTTGAGTTCTTTTGGCCTTAACTCTCACTGTATTTCACATTCACAGTGACCCCAGTCTCTTTTCCTTTGTGTTTTTATTCAACCTTTTTGACCTCAGACAATCACTTCACCTTGCCGGGGGGAAGGCTGAGTGGGCTGAGGATCACTGCCCGAGGAACACAGTGGACACTCCTGCCTGTGTTTGGATGATCACCTGCCTTTTAGCAACATAAGTCACCGAGGGGATAGCTTCTGAAGGAACGCCAGCATTCAACATGCGCCCCATCTCCTATATCAATACAGGCATTCTACATTTTAATCGGAATGAAGACTAATATAGACATTTTCCCTTGGTGTGGGGAGGTCACTCTGAAAATCTCGATACTTTAGTTTCAAGGCATTTGTCCTAGTCTTGTTTCAACAACGTGTGTGCATTTGAATTCACACAGGTCTTGACCAAGACCTCTGGCCATGGAGCCTTGTGAATGACAGCTTTATTACTTGGCAGTGCTTCAAGGCAAGAAGAGAGGGGTTTCTGGTGAAATGTGAAAATGTGTTCCCCAGGTTCCATCCCTAGGCATAGATATTGTGAGAAGGCAATCAGTGTGGGGTAGAAGAAAGCAGAAGGGTGTCAGAATAGACCAGACTGGAGAGGCGAAGGAAAGTGGACCCAGAGAAAAGAGGGGGAGGACACACAGATCATGTAGCTCAACAAGAGCCCTGCAGGGGATGGTGAGGCAGCCACTCACCTAGGGCTTCTCTCCACCACGCATGGTGGCCAGTCACAATTTTGTGCATGAGAGTGTTCTCTGCATTCTTATAATTGCATTTAGAAATAGCTTAGTACTAAAAAAATCTAGAGTTGGAAAATCTCACTAGAAATTTGCCATGAGGATTTTTAGAAAGAAAATCAGTCACTAGGCAAAGAATGACATTCCTGGAGGTGAATGGAGTTGCACGCGCACCTGCGTGAGTGTGTGCACATGTGCATGTGTGGTATCAGGCCACCTTAGAGACTCAAAGCCAATGGGGAGGGGAAGGAAGGGAGGGAAGGATGGTGCAGCGGAGACAGCAGACACTTTGAATTATGAAATTTGGGAAAGGAATTTTAGGAGGCCTTCTTGCTACTTTCCATGTCATCCTTTCTCTTGATTTCCCGCCCCCCCCCACCCCCCGTGCTGGAACACATCCTGAAGTGACTTCTTAGTAAAGGTTACAAATTAGATTAAAGCTCTGGGTCCTCACTACAGTCTGTCCTGACACTTGATGGGAAGAGAAGTCTTTAGACACCTTACCGAGGGCCATGCTGGGCATCATAGGGAAAATGGCCTCATCTGCATTCTATTGTCTACAGCAATTCCATTCTATGATCCTGCCCAGCAAAGCCTAAAAGTCACCCAGCACCCCACCCCCCGCCCCCCACCTACTCTAGCTGGGGACACAGCAGTGAATAAAACAGAGGAGAAAACCCCTGCCCTGGGACTTGACCTCCTGAGACTCTGCCTTTCCAGGTGGGTAATGAGGGCACCTGGGGCACAATTTTCTCCATTGATTTAGATTTAGATTTATGCCCCCCCCCCTTTAAATTGGTGCACCAAACAGCTGTCCTGCCCTTTTTTCTGACTGTGGACTAAAATTATGTTTAGGCAAAGAGAGATAAGGATCTCAATGGATTAATTAATTAGAATTCATTTTCTAGTGGCCTCTAGTGGCATTTGTCAGAGTTACACCACTTCTGTTTGGGGGCTGAGGACTGAGAGAGGCTGAGGACACCCCCAGGCTGGAACCTGCTCCCAGCTCAGCTGCCCTGGGGGGCACAGAGTTCTGATCTAAGGACGTAACATTCTTGCACAGCTAATCATGTGGGGGAATATGGACTTCTTGTCCCCATAAAAATCAAATGACTCGCCACCTGTTTCTTTCTCCCACTCTCCATGATCCTGAGATGCTAACCTCGTGAACTGGAAATTCACACTGTTCAGAGGGATGCAATTTTTTAGTAGTGAGAGTGTATTTCTCTGTTTTTCCTTATTCTCTCTTGCATAAGCCTATGTTGCTATACCTGCATGGTTTTGTTTCCAGTTAAAGAGGGTGAAAAAAACCATCTCTGGCCACAAGAAAAGGAACTTTGAAGACTTAGATCATTCTTGGTCACAGTATTTTTTAGAGGCACATTTGGTGAGTAAAGACCAGATTTCTTAAACTACCCACTCCTGCCAAGGAATCTCCCCTCCCCATGCTGTGTTTTCGTCAGAGAACTGAGCATCACAGACATTAGAGAATGTAGTTTGTTGCTGGGTTTATCTACATGGTTCTCTGCCTGATCCCTGCAGCAGGGGCACAGCAGGCTTCCATCAGCATTTGTCAACAAATTAATCTAATGATCTCCCCTTGGATCAGTTTGGAGAGTAAGTATCTCCTTGTGATTTCTGTGGCCCAATCAGTAACATTGCACATTTGCATTTGCAACAGAGTGTTTCACCCACAACTAAATCCATAACTGCTATTCTAAATAGCTGTGTTAACTGCAGTATAGCAAAAAGCAGAACTTCTCTAATAAACACTCTAGTTTCCTTGCACATTTCAGGTTTTTATGCTAATTTGGCAAAAAATGCCCCCAAGGTATAATCAAGTTAATAAAATTTATTGAGAATACAACCTATGCAATGAATTTTCATCTTTATAGCACCTACATAATCAACCTCTTATCAGATCACTGTACCTCATAAAGTGAACATGGCAGATTGTATTTCGTAGGGAAAGCTGACTACAAATTGGCGCTTGCCCTCTACCTCGACAAGGATTAAATCGTGAGCCACTGTAGCTGCTGAACTTCAACACTCCCTGAAAGGAGTTCAGGGTGGAGATCAGGAATGAGACACTCTGTGCTCTGGGAAAAACTGGAAGAACAAGTCTTCAGATAGTTAGATGTTTTCAGGAGAGGATTTTTTGAGCCCAATTCTTGCATCTCCTCGTATCCAGAAAAGCACTGAAATCACTAACGGTGACATCCGCTCCTCCTGAGTAGCGCCAAGCCTCACCCCAAATGTGTGCTTGACTGCGTGTGCTCCCCCTTCACTAAAATCACATATGACACTGACCTCCCCCCTACCTCTTTGGAGCAGTTTCTCAGGGCTCTCTGAGATGCTGTCTCCTGGGTTATAGTCCTCTTTTTGCCCCAAATAAAAGTTAACTCATAACTCCCATGTTGTGTGTGTGTGTGTGTTTTTTTTTTTAGTTGACTGGAGGAAATGTGACATTTCTTATGTTAAGGAAATCCATACTGAAAGAGCTATTTTAAGGAACTAGAAATTTACCCTTATGGGATAATAATCAAAATTTGAAGAACATTTATCTGAAGGAAAAAAGGAGGGCTTCCCTGGTGGCACAGTGGTTAAGAATCTGCCTGCCAATGCAGGGGACACAGGTTAGGGTTCAGGAAGATCCCACATGTTGCGGAGCAACTAAGCCCAGGCGCCACAGCTACCGAGCCTGCGCTCTAGAGCCCTCGAACCACAACCACTGAGTTCATGTGCTGCAACTACCGAAGCCTGCACACCTTGAGCCTGTACTCTGTAACAAGAGAAGCTACTGCAATGAGAAACCCACCCACCGCAATGAAGAATAGCCCCTGCTGGCCACAACTAGAGAAAGCCTGCAGGCAGCAACGAAGACCCAACGCAGCCCAAAATAAATAAACAAATCAATAAATAAAATTGAAAAAAAAAAAAAGGAAAAAAAGTGGTTGCTCTCCCTGGTGAGACACTGGCCTGGCAGATGGAGCCTCCAGGAACCCAAAGTCTCCTCCACCCCCTCCAGGGATGTTGGGGGGTTCGGAGAGAACAGCTATTACGTTGCAGGAGCCTGTGAGCCCCTGTAGACTTGAAAAAGCAACAATATTGCTATTTACTCTGAAAAAAACGTAGAACCAGTTTGCGCTCCCACTGGGCTAGGGAGACATTGTTCCTGGTTCTCTGTGTTGCTGTTTCTTCTTGATGTGCACTGTTGAAACAGCATGAGAAAGTAGGAAGGCAGGTGGTGGTACAGTACCCTGCCACCGCGGCTCCATCTCACCTGGACCAAAGCAGTGGAGCCGGGATGCAAGTGGGAAAGGCGGGTGTTGATGAGTGAGTGCAAGCAGGGGGACCCCCGGGTTCTGGGGGAGGTCACAACTAGAGAAAGCCTGCGGGCAGCAACAAAAACCCAACGCAGCCCCAAATAAATAAATAAAATTGAAAAAAAAAAAGGAAAAAAAGTGGTTGCTCAGTCTGCAGGCAGCATCCCTCCACCTCTCACCCAGAGAACTGCATCCTGGGAGGAGCAGGGCACTAGGCACGCAGTGGGTGGTGTCAGAAGAGAAGCCGTAAAGACGGCATCTTCTTCTTATCTTTCTGCATCACAGATGGACCCCTTGGCATTTGGGTCCTTTCTCTGAATGTAGGGTTTTTTTTTTTTTTTTTGTGTTCGTGGGCCTCTCACTGTTGTGGCCTCTCCCGTTGTGGAGCATAGGCTCCGGACGCACAGGCTCAGCAGCCATGGCTCACGGGCCCAGCCGCCCCGCGGCATGTGGGATCTTCCCGGACCGGGGCACGAACCCGTGTCCCCTGCATCGGCAGGCGGACTCCCAACCACTGCGCCACCAGGGAAGCCCTGAATGTAGGGTTTTAATGCAGAAAATAAAAGACTCAAATTACGAAGAAAACATCCATATTGAAATTATCAAAATATTGAAAAAAAATTGTAATATATGTGCTTCTCTATTAACTTGGTAGCAAGATTTTGCAGCAGGCCCCATAATGGGTGTCATCTTGGAGTAGTGATGTGGCATTTGCAATGTGATGTGAAAAGAACTCATGGTGAGCAGCCATGAGCACACTGAACACATGTTTGGGGTTTATTCCTACATTTGCAGTAAGAGGAAATGCTACATTTCAGTTAGAGGTTAGTGAAAATGAACATGTACTTTTCCCCACCCACGTTCACAGGCAGGTCTAGGAGGTTTTGGGCACCAGGGTATGGCCCTGCCAACATGTTCCGAGACCCAGGAAATGTTGAGATCTCCAGATGGAGGTAAAGCCTCCAAAGAAACACTCCAGTCACACAAGCTCTAGAAGACAGTGGGTACCAACCCTGCCAGTGTGCCCATGATGGAGGAGGCATTTCTGTCCGTTGTTAGTTGCAAACGCTGGGACCCAATCTAGTGATGCTTGTGTGATCCTCTTCAGTTGACACAGCTGGGCTCTGCCCGAGGCCTCATTGCACAGAAAATACTGCTACCCATGGAAGACTTAGCCTGTTATTACAGTGTTTCTTGTTTAATAAACTTCTTCCTGAGGAAGTGGGGATGATGTTTCCTATCTCATTCACCACTGAATTTAGCTAATGGTACATGTTCAAGAAATATTTGTTGAATGGCTATAAGAACAATTAAGTGAAGGGCATCTGGTGAGATTTGATGAACAATTCATAAAACTTGTCTGCAACCTCGATCTTTTCATGTAAGTAATGTCTTCTTTTGATAGTCTTAAAAGTTGATGGCTCTAATGAAAACAAATCACATGATAGCAAGTGTTGGAGAGCATGTGGAGAAGCTGGAGTCCTCATTCATTGCTGGAGGGAAGGTAAAATGGTGCAACCACTTTGGAAAATAGTTTGGAAATTTCTTAAAGAGATCAATGATTTTTGCATATGACCCAGCAATTTCACTCCTAGGAATCTACCCAAGAGAATGAAAACATATGTCCACATACGAACATATGCAATGTTCATAACAGCATTATTCATAATAGCCTCCAAATGAAAAAGTCCAAATCCATCAAGGGACGAATGGATAAGCAAAATGTGGTTTATCCATACAATGGAATACTATTCAGCAATAAAATGAGCTTCTGATGCATGCTACAACTTGGATAAACCTTGAAAACATTCTGCTAAGTGAAAGAAGCCAGAAGCAAAATGCTACATATTGTATAATTCCACTTATATGAAATGTCCAGAAAAAGCAAATCCATTCAGACAGAAAACAGAGCAGATTGCCCAGGGCTGAGGAAGTGATGAAAATGTTGTAAATTAGACTGGGGTGAAGGCAGCACACTTCACAAATTTACTAAAAAACAAAATCACTGAATTGTACACTTCGGATGGGTGAATTTTACGGAAGTAAATTATAGCACAGTTAAGCTGCTAAAGAAAAAAGCAGTGGCTCAGTCTTCTCTAAGATAACCAGTGGAGACTAAGTGACCTCCAAGATCTCTACCTGAAGGAAAGGAAAGTGCCTTCTCTGGGGCCCTTGTTACAAAATGCTGGAGGTCTTCCGGGGTTAGATGCATGAGGGTGCAGTGCATAAGAGACTGGAAACAAGATAGTGGCCAGACGTGCAAGGACCCATGGCTGGCCTTTCAGGTGGTCTATCAGCAGGTTAGAATGCCTGGCTATTCCCAGCCTGTAAATCGTTCAGACTCTCTGACTAACTTAGTGCTGTGGCTAAAGTACACCTTTGCATTACTTGTGGGAAAATCTGGCCATCAAATTGAGACTGGAAGTCAGCTAGCAGGAGGATGCTTCCTGAACACAAAAACCACCTTTCAGGCAATTTGCATGTTAGTCTCTTCAGTCTTTTCCTTGGGCTCCTATAGACTAATTTGGATTATTCTGCATATTTCAAAGTAATGGTGAATTTCCCTAAAAAATTCTATGGTTCTACATTATTAGTTTAGACTAGCTTTCCCCCAAACTGCTTTAGTGCAGTTTTCCAGTAAAGATCCCATGGTGAGGAGACAATCAAAATATAAGATGCAGCAAAAACTGACAATAAGATGACTGTTTAAACCTGTTCAACATGGAACTGTCACAAATGGGGGCCGCAGGAGCACAGGGAGGGGCCGGGCTGCCTCTCCCTCCCCTGAATTCTCCTTTACCTGTCTGGACACTGTCTCCCTTCCCACTTTCCATCTAGACCTGAGAAATACCGTTAATATCACCTGAACTTAGCTCCCTGGTGGATGCAGTCGTGACCTGGGTTGGGGTGGGGGGTGAGTTGTCCTCCTGGGGTGGGAGGAGTTTTAATTGCCATGGGGGGG